>NC_140962.1:52030827-52193327 GCF_056783735.1 Eptatretus burgeri
AGTATTGAAAAATAACAAAAGACCTTGATGTAGAGTATCTCATTTGAAGAACATTTTGAACACTCCTTGTAAAATAACTTGTACCTGCTGCACATAACATGGGAGTGAAAGCATAATATTGTGGAAATGTTTTACCAGGTAGTGTCAGCAACCTAATATATGTTACAATAACACGATGTTCTAATTACCATGATTAAAATACCTCTATTCTCTAATTGCACTCACAAGTAAGGATTCTGCCCACAGACTTTTGTTCTTCTCACCATCATGTGTCATTTTACGCCCTCTGGTCCAGAATCATTGACAAGACGGCTTTGAAAATAGGTATCATCGCTCATCAACAAAGAGGAGAGTGCTCGTAGGCAAAGCAGCTGATGAGGAGGAATAACAAAACAAAATAAAACTGAGTCAAAGATTGGTTCCTATCACAACCTATTTTGTAAAATTAAAATAATCGTTAGATAATACCAATAAGGTAATTTTACAAAGTGGGCTATGGTAATTCCAACAGAATGCAATGCCACCAAAATGAAGATCGACTGAATGCAATCCCTTTGTGGATTTTTTTTTCTCTCTCCAAAATGCATGAAGAGCATGCAGGTTTGTGCCCAGAAGTCAGCACAAAGTGAACTCAATTTTCGTACAAATTTGAAGAATCCGTGATGCACCACAACCAAGATTAACCCGCAAGGAAAGCCGCATTGCTTAAGTCTGCTAATCTCGATTCAAAATCAACGAGATGGGAGTCATGGAATATTTACCCTGCACAGTCTTGAGAAGGACTTGGTGAAAGCCAACTCATCTGTTTTTTTTTGTTTTTTCATTGATCCAATATGGTGCCAGACCAGTGACCAATGATTTCACTTTTATGAAACTATATTTCCCATGGGTAGTTTATCAAAAGTTTTGCATTGATTGGTGAGCAGTTTCAACAATTTCAGATATTTTTTTTTCTTCATACCGACCGGATCAAGCGTCGCACTTGTTAAATTACAACCTCATAATGAAGGCACTGATAATCATCATCGTTAACAAATCTTATTCCCCATGCGGAGTACTTGACAATGACCTATGTTTCAATTTTTTTCCATGGAGCAGTTTCAGAGGTATAAAGGTGCAAAGTTTGTCACTTTTTCCAAGATGGCACATGTACATCGTGACCTACGAATTTTAAAAATGCACGCACGTACGTACGCACACGGCCGATCGCTTAACCCCGCTTTTCGCTTCGCGAGTGCAAGGTAAAAATGGTTGTGTCAAAGTGAGAACAAAGTCAAATCCTGTTTTTGCAATAAACAAATGTTAAACTTAACAAACCTGAGATCAAGTGCTATTAATTACACCAGCAAGGACCCACGGAACCTCCAGGACTTCAAGTCCTCAATCCCACACCTCCTCCCTCACAAACCCCATCATAAACACCCCCTCCCACACCCCAAATCCTCTCCCTCCCAACCCTTAGGCTTCAATCCCCTCCCCACTCCAATTTTTAACCCCTCCCTCCTTACCACAACTCATCAACCTTCTCCCCCTTCCCCCACCAGAAGTCCTCAACCTACCCTCTCCAAACTCTGCCCCATCTTTGCTGTCCACCCCCTCCAAACCCCAACCCTGTCTTTCCCTACTCTTAATCATAAAAGCAAAAGGGCATTCCCACATCAATTATTACATATTTCTTCATTACCTCATCAGAACATTAACTCTTTCCCCTCCCCTCTCCACCCCATTATCATGCAATCACAGACCTCACCACAACTGTTATCGAAATAGCAACTCCTACACGTCATGGCCCATCACGGTGGTCTGTCCAAATCACAATCCTACAAGATATGCGGAAACACTGTGGAATTGCAACTCTCAAGTGACCATGAGCAGCCTAATTGTGCCAAAAATGACCGTAAACCAATTATCTTCTTCCTGATGCATATATAAACATTGTTAAAAGTAAAATATGTAGCACGGACCTGTGGAACCTCTGTGGCAAAAGCCAGCTGCCTCGATTATTATTCCTGAAAATAAAAAAAATAATTTGGATTTAAAGGAAAAACATGCCCACTGCCTGTTTGCATACAAAACACATTGTGGTTATATAGCTCAGATAGATTCCAATTGCACTGGCCCCATAGGCTGACACCAGGAGCCTGAAACCTCAGGCCAATACATACTGTGGCCTTTACAAAGCTCGTGATACCCATCGGCTCTACACTTTCGATACTTGATGATCCAATTAACAGCCGCTTTGGTTGTTTCACACTGAAGGGTAAACTTATAGGGAGGAGATAGTAATTGTGAATATGACAGCTTTGATGACGTCTTTAGCTTCGCCTATCACCAAAATGGTGGTGGTAGGATTTTTCAGGTTACAATTGTGGGTGGTCAGGTCAACTGTCCAAGCAATGGGTAAAAAGTAGTGTCACACAGATGGACGGATGGATGAACAAGTTTATCTATAATATAATAGGAGCTCGGTCTCGGCGTGCCTGTGTCAGTCCCCGAGACCGTCCGGCAACAATTGTCCTACTGGGGATATAACTAATCAAGCTCAATCTGCAAAGAGTATGATATCATTGAGTAATGCCACAAACAGTGTGATATCGTTGAATCAGGTGAGGATAGATGGGCCAGTTTCAAGTTAAATTAAAACAAAAACTCTTCCTTCTTCACTTATAATAATGGTGAGTCTCATTCAATCCCTTTTCTGGTGTCGATTACATTCAGAATACGCTTGCTATATTCAATACTTTTTTTCAACATTTCCATTTAATTCATATAACAGTAATTCGTCACCATATCAAAGAGTATGTCTGAACATACACAGTCTTTCGCTCTACTTGCAACACAGGTGAGAAAAGGATATGAAAAAAAGCAGCCGATATTGAAATAATTTATTTGCGCGATTTTTAAAGGCTGAAAGTTAATTTTTTGCCGGGTAACCGCGTCTAGTTATTATTATAGAAGAAGATTTATCGAAAAACATTGTTTCTTTGCAATTCAACAGTGACTGATCTATGGAATAAAGAAATAATTTTATTAAAATATTCACTTTGTGATCATTAATGTGACAACCCGATTGTTTTGTTTCCACATCAACATGCCCAAGGGTGGGTTAATAAGTTATAATTCTTCATTCTTTTGACATCATTAAAAAAAGCTCATAAAAGAGTTCATGCACATATTTATCATCTATAGATGAATAAGAAACATTTTCGGAGTCATCATTGTACAATTGCATTTCAAAGATATGAGTAGATATTAAACAGGGCTGGCAAGATAGTTTAGAGCTATGCACACTCACTTTTGGGTTGTCAAGCCTGGGTTTGAATCTCGACTCAGCTATGAACTGTCATCCTGTTGTTTTATATGTCGGGCAAGGTATGAATGTGCGCTGTGTCCATCAAAAGGATATTTAACTGGAGGACTCATCTGCCAGAACTGGCCAATGGTGGGCGCTAAAAATCCCACGGTATCTTCCAGCAAGCATAGGTCAATAATCATTTTTTTTTAAAATAATAATTATACAAATAAGAAAGAATATGAAAATATGAAAAATTTAAACAATATGAAAATATTAGTAATTCTAATTATTACATTATGAACAAAAAATAGGAACTTATGAACAAATAATTATGCTGCTATAGTATATCGTCGAGTTTTTGAAACTGAAAAATTATACATCGTCACCACTTCTGCCACAAAGTGCTTTCTATTTGCAGATATAATTGTCTGTGTCAAACTGCTATTGACATTTCTTTCAAAAAAAAAGTTTATTACCTGCCGTTTAAAGTTGGTCTTGAGACAAATTACCATGCAGAGAAAGGCACAAAATCTTCAACCCCAATTATCCTATTGTGATGGTTTATGATGATCTTTTTGGATCCGATTAGAAACGAGCAATCACAAAGTCCAAATTCCAATGCATATCATGTATGGCAGTGCTACTCAAAGGAGTGGTACACGGACCGGAGCCGGTACGCGAGTCATTGACTGTCGGTCCGTGGCGAGTTTCCACTTTCACATTATCATAATATATAACATGTAATGTATAAAATGGAAATGTATAAAATCTTGAAAAATAATATATTTCAGCCGACAAATTAAAAATACGAGAGAGAGAGAGAGAGAGAGAGAGAGAGAGAGAGAGAGAGAGAGAGAGAGAGAGAGAGAGAGAGAGAGAGAGAGAGAGAGAGAGAGAGAGAGAGAGAGAGAGAGAGAGAGAGAGAGAGAGAGAGAGAGAGAGAGAGAGAGAGAGAGAGAAGTCTATATTTATATAATACAAAATATATATTTAAAAATGTGTCAACTTTTATTATATTCATTATATTTTAATATTTTTTCTGGTATAAATTAATATTACAACGGATGTTCAAACAATATTTTCTCGGATCATAAACAAATAATAATATGGCACAAATATGGTACCGGTCCCTGGCACATTGGAAAAAAACCTGCCGGTCCGCCACATCAGATAGTTTGAGAAGCACTGATGTATGGTATTGTGCGCATGACTTGCACCATGATGAACAGTGGCTAATACACTGAGACTTTTTTCGCTATGATCATGTATGGTATTCAAAAATATTTCACTGCAATTGAATTAAAACTAGAAAGCATGTGAAAATGCAAAGCACATCTGCATCTGCTTTGTACTCGAACTAAACTTGACGAAAACATTTAAAACGAGAAGGGCACTCACCAGACATGCCTCTGCCCACATCATTACATCATTATACATACTTGTGCCAAGTTTGATTTAGAGCCCTGAACCCAGATTCAAAATATTAAATAATTATGGCTGCCAGACTATGCTTCCGATCAGGTTGGCAGGGAACCATCTTCTGACAAGGAAAGAAAGCACAGATGAGCTTGACAGGGAGATTAGTAAAAAGCCAGCTAAAGTGGGCTGCACACTTGGTAGATATTAAGGAAAAGAGAATAGGAAAAGGAGCAGATAGGTCGAGATAGCATGGTGGGAGGAAAAGAGGGAGATTGCGGTTAAGATGGGAAGATTGCGGGAGGATGGATATCAATAAGATATGGGGTGGTTGGAGAGTGGAAAGAGTTGACAGAGAAGAGGGAAGTGAAAGAGTATCATGTTCAAGGCAGGGCAGAAGATTGGTACCATTGGACCTAACCTCTTATCAAAGGGAGAGGGGAAGAAGAATAAGAATAAGAGGCAATAAATAAAATGTAGCTTGTGCTCTCAGTTATTAAGGTATGCAAAAGCCCTCTTTTCAGATAATGATCCTCAACATATATATATTTCAAAAAAAAGTTGAAGTCAGTTGTCAAAGATGTACACCAACGAGGAGGATAAATGCATCAAAACAATACAAGGAAATTAGACACAGGTGGAGGCCATTCAGCCCATCATGCCTGCACCACATCAACACCACACCAATTTATCAACACCAGATCAAAAAAAGAAAATGCAAAATCTTTTCTTTAAAAAAATAAAACAAAATAAAGTGTTTCTTGTGTTTTTGTATTTTTTTTTGTTTCATTTTTTTTTTCCCAGGGGAGGGGGCATTGGCTTTGGTTAAAACACACACATCAACAACCACACAACACCCCTTGATGAGACTCCCACCAACAGCACTCCATGCAAATGCACACAATCACGCATCAATGCTCAAACTACCTGAAAAACCTGTCAACATCCCCATACCCCTCTGTCTCCATAACTTCCAGGTCCCTAATCTAATTCTAATTTAAACTTATCTACTGTTTCTGCTGCCACTACCTTTCCAGGGAGACCATTCCGTGCATTCACTACTCTTGGAGTAAAAGTCCCCTGCCTTATGACCGTTTTAACATCTTAATTATTCATCACAGTAGACAGTGATAGGACCTGGATTTACTCTCCAGCTATGCCGACTGGTCCTATCACTGTCTACTCTGTTGAATAATTCATCTGCACTTATTTTATCGATACCTTTCATTATCTTAAACATCTCTATCATATCTCCTCCTAACTGCCTCCTTTCTCGTGTATAAAGCCCCGTCTCCTTCAGCTGCTCCTCATAGCTGAGTTTAGCTTGGCCCGGAATCAATCTAGTCGCCCTGCGCTGAACCCTCTTGATGGCATCTATGTCCTTCCTGAGTTGTGGTGACCAAAACTGCACACAATATTCTAGATGTGGCCCTCACTAAATTCCTGTACAATGTTAACACCACCTCTTTTGATTTATAATTGATCCCCCTCCGAATACAACTTAAAACCCTATTTGCTTTACCTGTAGCTGCCTGGCACTGTGCTGCCTGCTTACCTCCTGTATCTATTATATCAAAGGTATCTTGATCTTCCATTTCCTTTGGCTTGTACGATGGTCAAATAAATGATGTCTCATGTGAATCCGAAGTAATATGCTGAAATATGTCAAGAATCACTACCACTACAATGCAGTCCATGTTACTTACACTGCATTGTTTTCAATCTGATTAACGAGATGGGGCAGATAATGCCATGCCGTTTCTATGGTATATATGATGGATAGGTTTTATCTGAAAGCTTTTTGACACCAAAGTGATATTTTCCCTTACAATTGCATTTTTCTCTTCACTAATGCATAATGGTCCTGGAATTTAAGGGAATATTTAACCTCAAACTACATCAAAGAAAAGGCATTAAATGACATGTGTGTGTGTGTGTGTATATATATATATATATATATATATATATATATATATATATATATATATATATATATATATATATATATATATATATATATATATATATATATATATATATATATATATATATATATATATATATATATATCTATATATATATATATATATATATATATATATATATATATATATATATATATATATATATATATATATATATATATATATACACCGGGCGTAGTGGCATGCGCCTGTAATCCGGCTATTCGGAGGCTTGGGTTGGAGGATCGCTTGAAGACGGGAGCTCTGCACTGGGCCGCGCTATGAGAGGGTGTAGGGCAGCCTGGAATCATGGTGAAACCCAATCCTTATCCCTGTGTCGTAAGAGGTGACCAGGGTTGCGTCAGGAAGGGCATCCAGCGTAAAACCTAAGCCAAATCAGTATGCGGATCATAACGGATGTTCCGCTGTGGCAACCCCTAATGGGAGCAGCCAAAAGACGAACAACATATAAAGATATATATATATATATATATGTATTTTTTTTTTCTGGGACATACTGTAGTTATAGGAAACCTGCCCAAGGAAGTTTTGATTAAAAAATAAAATAATTAGATATTGTGACGTCTTGTACAATAGTCTTTAACTGCTCTATTCCAGCCTTGCTCATCCTGCCTTCCAACATTAAATAGAAACATTATATAACATACAGGTAGTGGACAAAAAAATTGGAAACACCTGTGTCAATGAGGGACACCAAGTATAATGAAAGCAACTGCTTCCACACGGGTGTAGCCCACGTGTCAATTTTGTAAATGACATCCCAGCATGTTTAGGGTCATGCATAAAAATGCTGCACAGGCCCGGTTACCTATAATTATGGCTAACATGGCTGCAAGAGGGGACCTCAGTGACTTTGAAAGAGGGGTGATTGTTGGGTGTGTGACAAGGACGAATTTATTAGATTTTGGTGAAGATCCGGATCCGGCTCGAGACCTTCTAAAGTCATTCTTCACCATTGAGAGATATGGTCACAAACAATATAATCGCACGATATCTCAAACAGTTGTGGACAGATTCGGATGAAACTTGGACAGGTTGGTTATGTGACAAGGAAGAATTGATTCAATTTTGGTGAAGATCCGAATCCGGATCTGGATACGATCATTATTTAATTTCTAAAGTGATTCTTGACCATTGAGAGATGGGGCCAAAAACGATTCGTAGCATGATATTTCAAAAAAAAAAAAACTTATTGTCCTTGATATGCTCTCTACTGGATCAGGAATTGGATGGCGGAGGAATGTGCTCTACCGAGTGCCCTTCCAGTTATTACATGGGAAGCTTTGTATGGGCAAGAAAAAGGGATAGGACAGGACCTATTTATTCTAAGTTAGGTATAAGAGACAACTATTCAGGTGAAGTTATTCATGGACATAAACAAACTCTCGACCTTTTATAAATCACTTTGAAGAAACAATGCAGAAGCACAAGTAATTTAAAGAAAATACAGTGAGCATATCTATAATTAGCATTCATTTTGTTATCACCTAAGACTGACCTGAAAACCAAGTGTTGTCTTTTCAATGACGGTTCATCTCAATTTGCAGTACAGTATTTGACTTTTCATGTCTTGATAATGAAGAAAAATAAAATGGTATCAAATATGAATCTCGTACATCGGAAGTAAACATGAATTCTTCTACTTCAATTTATTTGTGCCGTGTGATCCTTCCTCGATGTTGGCACTAAGGTTTCCAACTGGTAAAGGTACTGGCAACCACAACATGCATTGGTGACTTGTATGGTACCTCATCATGTACCATGCTCTGGACAGAGCGTCGGTTCTGCCGAAATAGTTATTTTGGCTGGGTAGCAATCCTGGACAGTTTGTCACTGCGACACAGGATAATCAACTGAGTGTGAAGAAATTCTAAATTTATTCAGGATGACGGCGATAACTTGTCTACTCTTCATAAAGGACAACGTCAAATCTTTAACGGCCACCACCAAATGCTGGCAGATGGGATGCCCTGTTTAACATCCATCTGAGGGATGGCACCCACATTGACAAATCACCCTGCCTGTGAAACACTAGGATGACAGTTTATAGCTGGGCCAAGATACTTCTGAGCTGTGGAGGCTGGGTTAGCAAGTGTGTGTAACTCTAGGCTATCCTACCAGCCCCCATATAATACCTGCCATATTATAATTATATTCTGGCATTTTAATTCTGGTGTTCTACCTGAAGGCAGATTTGGTAATGTAAAACAGCGTCATGGCAAGGATTACACTGGGTGGTTTAATGTTGCGTTCCCAGTGGTAGTCAGGGCAGGAATTTTGAAATTGGCCAGGGTGCTGGTGATAACTCGTCTACAAGGACACCTGGGATCTTTAATGTTCACGAAGTAACACTTGCAGATGGGTCTCCAGATTAACATCCATCGAAGAGATGGCATACTTTGTAATCCAATGCCCTGCATCTGAAACACCAGACACTTTATATTCGACTTGGGAATTGAATCCAGACGACACAGGTCAAAGGTGTGAAACTTCTTTCAACATCCTGTTGGACTACACAATCAAGCCAGCATCTTGATATTTATATGATATGGAACAAAATAGGTTGAAATACAAGGAGAACCAAAAAATTTTCAAAAAAATTAAAAATCCAGCTCTTCTATTCCTTTTATATTTATAATTAAGATTTACATTGATAAAAGATAATAAACTGAATCACTCTGCAAAGATATATTTCAACTAAGCACTGCAATTATTTAAAATTCCATCAAAAATAGACCAGAACGATGTAATTGTCATGAATTTTATTCATGTAATAGTTTCAACTTATGATAGCTTTTCACTCTTAAGGGAATCATCAGTGGAAGAAGCACGAGATAAAACGATTGGAGAAACTAAAACGTATTACTTTGGGATTCCTCTTGGCTGGGAGCGAGGCGGCAGGATATATATTTCCTCGTAACCACATTTGGGGCCTTTGGTATCGGTGACTGGTCATTCTATATCCCAGACTCCCCATTGAGTGTACATTTGATTTCTTTATCTATCTCAATAGTCTCTCTCCCATCAGTCTTTTTTTCTCACTGAAAAACCTTTCTACCTTCTGTTTTAATCAATTCCATACCTCCAAGGAAATGTCTTCAAGATACTGCATCAAAGTAATAAAAAAAATAAAATAAATTGTAAAATTCCTCTTGTGCTTGTTATATCTTATTCAGTGCTCATGGACTCGATCATTAATTTACTTGCAAATTTAACACAAGCAAGTTAAAAGTTAATTTCACACCTGCTTTCATTCTGCAATATTAAATGTTAGACTTCCACAACAATTAGCATTTGACAAAAAGAGCAACTAACCATCGACCCCGCAACCATAATCACAGAGCAATTCTCATGAAAGTTACGCTTTCGCACTCTCTATTCTTCAGAAAACCAGATTCTGGAAAATGCTGCATATCGTTTCCACGTTCCGAGTATGAATGCACAGCATTTCAGCAAGATGTCCCACTCAGATTCAATGGCACTGGAATCGACTCCATCGATGCCTGCGAGTGTGACCCCTCAGACAGCCTGGCAGCAGCACGTTGTTTATCCACAGCCTCATGATCTGCTTTCTACCCCTCAATGGCGACACCGTACACTTTTTCATAATGCAGTGAATCATCAATCATCAAATTGTTGGACAAGGATGTGATCAATTTCGAGAAAATGTAAACCCCCTACTTCATAAAACAAACTGCATTTATTTCCTCAACCAGCAGGATATTCTTCATAATCAGCTGTTATCTTTTTGTATTGCATATTAACACAGCTGGAAGCATTTTTACAAAGCAGCCATCTGGCAGAAAAGTGGTGACATCTGCTTGCCAAATGGAGACAATATGTTGCGTACAATCAGTCACTATGTAAGCCTGGTGTTGGCTAAGTGGTTAGGGTGGCGGCTTGGGATCCTCGGGTCCTGAGTTCAAGCCCCGTCGGCCGCTGAATTAATACACCAGGGGGTTGACTCAGTCTGTCATCCTTCCGAGGTTGGCGAAATGAGTACCAGTTCCAGTGTGTGTACTGGTGGAGGGGCACTGCATCAGCGACACAGTCACGCTTTAAGAAATGATAGCTACCCTGGCAGCTAAGCTGCCATACGACCACCACACCAGTCACTATCTGCAAGCACAACTTTCATTAGAACCAATCTCACATGTATAAAAATTAACACGAGTCCTGACCTTGCATGACAAAAAAAAGAAAGCAAAAAACAGAAAAAATAGTGAATAGGATAATGGTTACACTGCAGTCTTGAAGAAATTACACTATGAAGAACGAAAGCTGTTGCTCATTTCACTACTTCAACAAATCAGCACAACGGCATTTTTGCTCAATGTGTCAGGTTATCTATCACAGCTCTTTTTCACACTCATGAAGTTAACATGGGTCTTTATGATCATCTTGCTCATTAAAACAGGTAAATGTGTACTTGGATGTTCAAGTTTAAAAGGAAAAACAAGTCTGGAGACAGCGACGGTTCACGAGCAATGTACACGGTTCGCCTGTTTTATTCTTTGACCTTCGAGGGGACGCCACGGGCAAACTGGTGGGAATCGGGAAAAACGTAAATGATGAAAGTTGTAGTACTCGAAGAGCACTACTTGCATACCAACTTTCATTCGAAACAGTTGAAGACCCGAGGAGCTCGATGCCCAATTTATTGACTTTTTTGATATTTTCTAAGTTCGTGACCTTGTGACCTTGACCTTGGGACGAAAATGAAAAATCGAGCTCCATGGGGCTATGCAGGTGCCATTGGGCTAACCAAATACCGAAAACCCCTGCCAGATTCGACAAACCCCCTCGGAAAAGATGTAACTTGAAACTGGCTACCCCCTAAAAACACACGTTTTTTGGGCGTGGCTCCGCCCATAATGGGCGCAGCATGCCCATTCTCAGGTAAACACAACTAGATCATGATACAAACCTCCCATCCAAATTTTATCAGGATCAGATCAAAACCCACGGAGCTATGCTCAGGACAGACAGACAGACAGACAGACAGACAGACACACCCATAACAAATATAGTTGTCACTTACTGACTCTTGAACCAATAAAACAGCAATGAAAACCTCGTAAACTAGAAAGTTCTGCACTTGGTGGAGCGCGTACCTCCACCAAGCAGAAGTTTATGTTAGCCCCCCCCCCCAAAATGTTGGTTTCTGGTCACATGCTGCTCAACGAATGAGGTAGGTAGGTAAGGATTTTTTTGTGGGGGGATTTTTTTGGACTTGTTTGAATGGAAGCAATACAGTATTTCAAATTCGACATCTTTCCAACCAGTAAGTTGATAGTTGGAAAGATATAGAATCGTGAACTGTAACATGTCCATCGTGAGATACAAAATTAGGGGGTAAAACAGTATTGCGTACACAAGTCAGAGGATTAAATGAAACCAATTTAGCATCTCCATTCGGTTTCCTTTAAACATTGAATCTCGTTTCAGCAGTGATAAAGACAGCATATCATTAACATGGCTCAACATGACATATGAAGGAATTGAAGAATACTAATCTCCCAATCATCATCCCTCAAAATCTTGTATATTCAGATAGTAAACCTTTTGCAGTTGACAAAAATCCAAGATTACACCCTTTTGGGGCATCCATGAAGTATATACTCCTCAAAATAAGAAACACTAACACCCCCCCACCCCCACCCCCAACAAATGCACTTTAAATTTAATCTGAATAATCCAGCAACATAGCAATTGTTATACACCCCACCCACAGATACCCCCTCCCATTCACCTCCTCTCCTCTCCCTCCTCAAAATTTTTCATACTGATCAGATTACATACACAATTATGACATCATACCAAAAGCACCTATGACGTCATAAAGAAAAAAAATCACTCGTTCCCCATGAGGAGTACTTGCTGTGTGCCAAGTTTCAATTTTTTCCATGGTGCAGTTTCAGAGATACAGAGATCCAAATGTTTTTTCCGTTTTTAGCAGCGTCTCGCGTAGTGAACGCTGCTCATCGAGAGCTCGGCATTATTCTTCTTGTTCTTCTTCTTCTTCTTCTTCTTCTTCTTCTTCTTCTTCTGAAGACAAAACCTTAATCTCTAGGACTCAGCTCTTGTATATACAAGATCCGGATCTCCTTAAATACTAAGCATATGTACACATCCTCGCATTGAGGGTGCCTTTTGAGAGCGTCTATCATGAACTTTTAAATATATTCGGACATTTGCTTTAAAGTTTCGAAAAGTTCACGTTACTATTTAAAGATTATTCCATTTATCGTATTGTAATTTCGTAAATACATTATTTATTTCGTAAATACACGATATATCGTAAATACGTAAAGACATTATGACGCGTCTCGCTATTGGCTTAATCAAGGCACGTGACGAAATATCGGAAGCTGTTGTTGTTGTTGTTTTGTTTTTTTTTAGCCGACAAAATCTTTAGGACGCTGCTCGTGGACACATTTGTCCTTGTTCCAATATGGCTGCCACACCATGTGACCTACGACGTCATAATAATCATTAAAATATTATACTTGAGTAGTCGCTCCTTTGGTGAAAGTTTCATCTCGATCTGACACGCGGTTGCGGAGAAAACCATGAAACTTCTGTGCAGACAAATAAACAGAGACAGACAGACAGACAGACAAACAAACAAGCAAGAAGAAGACGTCGTGCAGAGCACAATACTCGAAAATTCCATGAAACAAATTTGACCTCAAAAATAATTGGTGGTTCAATTCAGTGACCAAATATGCAACTCCTGAAATTTCAAGTGAATCGGATGAAAATTGAGGATTTTAGAAATACCACCTTAGTTGTTGACCTTGGGCCGATGTTGACCTTTTGAGCTTTTAACCTCAAACAATAGGTTTCCTGCTTATGACAAACTATATCATGGTGAAATTTCGTGAAAATCGGTTTAAAATTGTGATCTGGAGGTGATTGACAGACAGAGACAGAATTACAAAATCGACTGATCAATATACTTGAAAAATCTTCAATTTTGAAAGTAGCAAATGGAGCCAAATGGACCCTCTCCTTCAGCGAGGGAAATAACAGCAATGTAGAATGACCTGTTTAGAATCTGATGATTTGTTTGCATCTTCTCATGAGGAAATATTCATTTTGAAGATCTTTTGGGGTGGGGGGGTGGAGGGGTCAGTGGGAATGGGTCAGTGCCATATGTACTCCCCACCCCACCTCCCAGAAATGATGCGAATTAGCAGTCAGGTATACATGCGCAAAATGATCCACATTCAAAGACCACTTTTACCAATCCCCTATTGACAATCAATTGTGATAGCACCGTGAAAGTGTTTCTTTAAAATATTAATTCATTATTAAATGACACCAGGGCTTTTCCTTGTGGCTAATGTGGCATTGTCAGCCACCACATGGCCACTATTGCTTGCAGTGTACTTTTCTAATGAAATGAAAAACCCAGGGCACTCAACTAAATTGTCCACTTCAAGTGGCTGTCAAAATGCTCTGAGATGAAATGGTATTGATTTCTTTCCATGTGACGAGTCACGCCCATTTCAGCAGATCACTATACTAGTACTTGCAAGTAAGAGTAATGTTGCTCTCCTATAGTTTGGCATTTTGGTCATAATTTTTGTTCAATAAAGTAATCATGATACAGAATGGCTTAAGTTTATGGACAGGTTTTGTCCTGAAAAGAAAACCTGATACTTCATGACCTTCCCCCTTTGTCGTCATTTTGATCCACTGAACAGGTAAAACCATTAACCATCACTGCAGGACCTCAATCGGTCCACAGAAATTAATTATTCTCCTTTGATCTCTGCTCTTCACTCACGTTTTCATGAAATTCAAACATTTTTGTTTTCATGAAAACATTAGTGGAGGAGTTATGTGAGGTAAGGTATGTGCTGAGACTTCATGTTACAGCAAAAGGGATTTTTTAAAAAAATAATTACACCAACAAAGGTGGATGGAGGTTATGTATTCACCCTCGTTTGTCTGTTTGTGAGCAGGGTATCTCAAAAACGTTGTCGATGGATTCAGACTAAACTTGGTGGACAGGTTGGATGTCTAACAAGGACGAATTGATGAGATTTTGTTGAAGATCCAGATCCAGATAATACAATAACCCTCGCTGAAGCAGAGGATATTAATTGCATTTGGGTCCATTTGTAACTTGCAAAATCAAAGATTTTTCAAGTATATTGGTCAGTCAATTTTGTTATTCTGTCTGTCTGTCTGTCTGCTTGTTTGTCTGTTGCCTATGGGTCACAATTTCAAACCCATCTACACGAAACTTCACCACATGGTAGAGTTTGTCATAAGGAAAAAAACCTGTTTGAGGTCAAAAGGTCAAAAGGTCAACATAGGCCAAATTTCGAACATTGTCAATTTTCATCCGATTCACATTTCACGTCACTGAATTCAACCACGAATTATTTTTGAGGTCAATTTTGTTAAATAGGTCACACCTGTAGGTCACAATTCCAAATCAATCTTCACGAAACTTCAGCACATGGTAGAGTTTGTCATAAGTAAGAAGCCTATTGATTTTGAGGTCAAAAGGTCAACATAGGCCAAAGTTCAACAATGTTGGTGAGATTTCTAAAATCCTCAATTTTCATCTGATTGACTTGAAAATTGAAGAGGATTTATATTTAATGTCACTGAATTCAACCAGAGAATTATTTTTGAGGTCAACATGGGTCAAAAGGTCAACATTGGCCCAAGGTCAACAACAAAGTGAGTATTTCTAAAATCCTCAATTTTCATCCCATTGACTTGAAATTTGAAGAGGATTTGCATTACAGGTCACTCAATTCAACCACCAAATATTTTTTGAGGTCAACACAGACAAAATGGTCAACATAGGCCGGATTTCTAAAATTGTGAATTTAAATTCGATTGACTTATAATTTGAAGAGGAGTTGCATATTTGGCCATTGACTTAAACCACCAATTATTTTTTAGGTCAAATTTGTTTTATGGATTTAGCAAGTTTCATGCTCTGCATGATGTCTTGTTATTATGTCTGTCTGTCTGTCTATTGCCAACAGTTTACAATTCTAAACTGATCGCCATGAAACTTTACCAAGTTGTGGAGGTCGTCTCAACTGAGAAGCCTATTGATTTTGAGGTCAAAGGTCAAAGGTCATGTTGAGGTCAAATTTCTAAAATCATCATTTTTCATCTGATTGATTTGAAATTTGAACAAGATTTACATATTGCGTCACTGGATTGGGAAACCAACTATTTGATGTAAAATGGTCAACTCAAGGTCAAACTTCGGAAATCAATTTTTATCTGAAAAATCGTCAATTTTCATCTTATTGGCTTGAAAATTAAACAGCAATTGCATCGTTCATCAATGAATTGGGAAAGCAACTATTTTTGAGATCAAAAGGTCAAAGGTCAACTCAAGGTCAAACTTCTAAAACCATCAATTTCAATCTGAAAAATAATCAATTTTCATCTGATTGACCTGAGCTTTGATTTAGTTTGTCAATTTTAATATCGTAATTAAATGTACAATTTGATGGGTGGACCTTCCAAGTATCGTGCTCTACATGACATTTTTCTTGTTTGTTTGTCCGCACAGTACTTTCATGTTTTTCTCCGCAACCACTTGTCGAATCAAGATGAAACTTTCACCAGACGAGCGACTACTCATGCAGAATGTTTTTATGACAAGTATGATGTCATAGGTCATGTGGTGTGGCACTCATGTTGAAAAACTGAAAAACTTTGGACTTCTATCTCTGAAACCATACCAAGGAAAAAATTGAAACTTGGCACATCACAAGTACTCCTCTTACGGAATGAGTATTTTTTTAATAATGTCATATGATGTTATGTTATGATGTCACAATTGCATATGTAGAACGCAACATCCGATCAGTATGAAAATTTTTGAGGGTCATCTAGGAATAACCTGGTCCACAATTTTTTTTAAATTGATGACGTCATCGGTCACATGATTTGGCAGCCATGTTGTTTAAAAAAATTAAAAATCAAAAATCTCTGAAATGGCTGAAAAGATCGAGGCAAAAACTTGATACATATGACCGCTGAACCATGAGAAACAAAAGGTTCACACATATGACATCATAGGTCAAATTGTTTGGCAGCCTGGTGTTGGCTTCGCAGTTAGAGCAGTGGCTTGGGATCCGAGGGTCCTGAGTTTGAGAACCGTTGGCCACTGATTTAACACCAGGGTGATGGCTCAGCCTGTCATCCTTTCGAGGTCGGCAAAATGAGCACCAGTATACTGGTAATAGGAGCACTGCATCAGCGGCATAGCCACGCCCCTAACCAATGAGGCAACCAGCAGCTAAAAAGGCAGCACACGATGTAAAAAAAAAAAAAAATGATTTGGCAGCCATATTGGATTTACCCTAAAACCTATTAAAAAAACAACTTCTTCTCCAGAATGGCTAGACAGATCAAGGGGGAACGTCACAAAAATGTTCTCCAAGCCATGCATGTACAAGTTTGTTCAGGAATAATTGATAGGTCACATGGTTTGGCAGCCATATTAGATTGAATAAAAAGATTAAATAATGTTTCTCTGGAACCGCTTAATCAATTGACGTAAAACCTGACAATTTTGATGTAGTAGTGATGTGAAATACATGTTTTAAAGTTCAACTTAATCGGTCACATGGTCTGGCAGCCAGAATTTTTTTTTAAATTTTAATCTGGGTTCTTTTTGATTATTTTTTTATTTTTTTAAATAAAGCTCACTTGGCTGTGCCTGGATGGGTTTGAGGGTAGAGGAGTCACAGATGAAACACAAATCCTATCCAGGTTCCTCCTGATGACTTTATCTTTGGTTTTTGCCTGTTTAGGTTCCTTTGGATTACTGCGATGCAGGACTGCACCTATTTGGTCTTCCATTTGATTTGAATTGAATTGATTTTAATCCCATTCTAAATTCAATTGAATAATAATAAACGTCATGGGTCAGGGTCAGTGTCCGATCAAAGCGGGGTTGCTTCAAAGCGGGACGTTATAATTACGTCTCGTATTAATCACGTAACACACCAGTACACAAAATACACCACACAAAGCTACACAAACACCACAACAAACAAGTCCTGGTGAGGGTCTGCAATCTGTGATTGCTCTTTTACTTGTTAATTTTGCAGACTCAGTGGTGCCTGGATAGGCTAAAGCACAAAGAGGTCAGGATTGTCTTCTGGAAAGCTTCAAAATGTGTGATTAAATGGAATCTGGTTCTACTTAATTGCTTTGATTTATTGTAGTGGCATCAATAACTCCCTTTACAAATGGCTGCCCAATTCCATCTTCGTGGTCTCCTGCCCAGCAAGCAAGGCTCAGGTCTGAAGTTTCAACTGTGGAGTTGTCTTCATCCAGGAGTGTGCTCCCAAAGGGTAAAGTATTCTCCCAACAGGGAGGGTCATTACATGACTGCATTATGCAGATGGTTAGATCTTGGCAACATGAAAATGACACTGGGTCTCACTATGTACATAAAGCAGTGCCAGTGTGAAGAAAGGGAAATCTATTTTTTTTTTTTTGTTTCTTTTTCTGTTTGTCGCCACTTTTTTTTATACCATTGAGGAGTTCAATAAACTACGTGAAGAAAAGATAAGATGACATGAAGCGACCAAGTATAATCTGAACATAGCAAGGCAATTCATGGCTGAGGGTGAAACCAATAAGTTTGAGAAATTGTCTTTCTGCAGATGTTCAAACACAAAGGCGTAATTGAGTTCTCTTGAAGGAGAGAATCATAAAATGAGGCTTACCTGGAATAAAGGTCATATTCTAGACCTTGAACAAGTTGATATTATTTTTATGTTGGTGAATGTAGAAACAACAGCAAACCAATCAGCCTCTCCAAATCATCAACGAGGTTATGGAATCCATCATCGCTTCAGACATTAAATCCTTCCTCTTCTCCAATATCCCGATTTCCAATAATCAATTTGGTTTCAGACCGGGTCACTCCACCCAGGATATGCTGCTTCTGCTCTCCCAACAATTGATGGAGGTCCTCAATGCCGGGCATGAAATCAGAGCCGTATCCCTAGATATATCGTGTGCTTTTGACACGGTCTGGCACCCCGCCCTGCTCACTAAACTCTCTTGCTGTGGTACCCAAGGCCATCTCCACTCATGGTTCACAGACTTCCTCTCCTGTCGCAGTCAATATGTGGCCCTAAATGGAGTTCTTTCATCCCCTCTTCCTGTCCAGACTGGAGTTCCTCAAGGTATCGTTCTGGGCCCTGTTCTATTTCTGGTTTTGATCAATGATCTCTCCGACTCTCTGGAAAATTCTCTATATCTTTTTGCTGATGACTCCACCCTCTGGCGTACCATCAGTCATCCCTCAGACCGGCAAGCAGCAGCTTCTTCGCTCACTGCAGATCTGAGTAAAATCACAAACTGGTCCAACACGTGGAACATGTCTTTCAATCCGGACAAATCTCACACTCTCACAATGTCTCTCCGAAAGGACCATTTGGAACCCCCCGCCCTGTCCCCATCCACTTTCTCCACAATCCTCTGGAAGAAGTCCTTTCTTTCAAGTTTCTGGGTCTCACTATCTGCCATGATCTTTACTGGGAAAGCCACATTTCCAACCTTGCCTCCAAAGCCAGTTGCCGACTGGGAATCCTCCGTCGTGCAAAGTCCTTTCTCGGCCCACCTGAGCTCCTGCCCACATACAAAGCTTTCGCCTGCAGCCTGATGGAGTACTGCTCTCCCCTCTGGGCTGGTGCTCCTGCCTCCCACCTTTCTTGGCTTCACGCTGTGGAAACCAAGGCATTTCGGATCATTGGCATCTCCCGCGACGAGGCTGAGTCTTTGGGCCTCTCACTCTTTCACCGCAGGCAGATTGGTGGTCTGTCTTCTACAGTCTCCTCTCCAGTCTCGCCCCCCCTGCTGTGTCTGTGATTTGTCCCCACCATATATCCGTAGGGCGCTTAAGGTCAGCTAACAACCCCCTTCTGGTAAAACTACCAAAATCACGAATCACTGCTCACCTTCACTCTTTCATTCCTCTTTTTCCCCACCTTTGAAATAAACTCCCTCACTCTGTTCAATCCCATTCTTCCCTCCAGGCCTTCAAATCAGCTGTTCACCACCACCTCTTATCATCCCCCATCCAAAACCTCGATCTTTTCTACCCCCGTTAATCCACCCCCAAACCCACCTCCTTCAAATTCCTTGTTTTCCTTCCTGAAAGTCCTTGTAATGTCTATCTTGAAAACCCTGTGTTCCCTGCCCCACCCCTCTCCCTTCCACAGATCTCCTAATGTGTCTGTTCCCCAATGTTTTGTCCTTCCCACTCCCACCCCTCTTGTCTCATGCCCCCCTTGCTGTGCGTTGTGTGTTAGCTCTCATACGAGCCTCGACAAGGTATACAAAATTATTATTTTTTTGTCTGTCTGGCATATTTAACATTTATTAAAATAACAGAACAGGATATCTTAATCGGTGGTGCGCTCAGCATCATTCAATTTGTCCAGTTGAAGTTAAATTACTTCATGAGGGGGTCAAACTTAAAGCTACTAAAGTTGTCTTTTTTGTCTGTTTCATCAGTTACGCTTGCAATGTTACCAGCGTGGTTCGGCTAGCTACGCTCGCCTCTCCACGTTGTTGCAGAGATTGATGTCACAGATTTGCTGTGTTGGCATGATTTACACCAATCATAATAAAACATTTCTTTTCTCAAAATTTATTTGTAATATTGCTGATATTGTATTTATTTGAAATTTCATTTGTGATATGAGAAGGTTCAAGTGCTCGAAGTGGTCTAGGGTCTAAGCTGTCTAATCTGTCTGAAGTGTGTAAGGGGTCAAAATGGTCTTAGGGGTCTTTTGAGTCCTCAGGGTCTTCAAAGGTCTAAAGGGTCTCAGCAGTCTAAAGGGTTGTCTTTACATAGTACATAAATAATAGACAAATAATCACACAGCTGGATGGATGGACTCATGGATAGATGGATGTGGGGATGGACGGACGCCCACCGAGACCAAGCTCTTTTTATTTATAGATTGGGGATGACGGCGTTGCATTTGGAAGCATCCTTTGGATGGGGTCAAAGCTGCACTCCCTTTTGTATTTAGATTATGGAAATGAAAGATGCCATTATATCATTTGAAAAGAGTCAACCATTTCTCACTGCAAAACCGAGCTGTTAGTGCCCTGGCCAAGTTCCTTGATTGTAGTTAGCTATATAATTATCACGAACTGCAGTATATGCCAGTGCAAGGGCGTGGATACGATGAGCACGATGGGTCAAAGGACCTGCTCCTCTATTTCCTTGTGTTTGCAAGCTGTGGCAAAATTGTGTAAACAATTTTACTGAGGTTGATAGTACTTGATGAAAACCAAGAATGGCAAATGACGAAGGAGGTCATCTGGGGGAGAGCACCACAAATTCATGCAAAGAGGAAGTGTGTGGGCTAAAAAAATATAGATGACTTTGGATACTCATTGTTGAAGTATTGTTGATTAGGACAGAGTGTCATACAATGTCCAAGTCATGAAAGAATTCCAAGAAGACAGCACTGATGTCACAGAAACAGGCAATTAGTAGAATATCAAATCCATCATCACCAAAATTGCAAGAACCACAGAATGGAGAATAACTCCATAAGAGCAGAATAAAGTTTTTGTTGTCGTTGATGCATTCTCCACTCTATAGTTCTTGCCATTTTGGTGACAATAGATTGCTCCATTATATTCTGCTCCAGCTCTTCCACTAACCTTCACCATGGAAACAAACAAAAAAAACTCAATGTTTTGCCTCTTTTGACAAAAATATTCTCCAGGTAATTGTGTTTTCATATCCTCCGCTCTGTACGTCTCGCAATTTTGGCGATTATGGATTCTCAAAACGACAAATAGGTTCTTTGATGAATCCGTCGGCATTTTGCATTATTTTTCCATACACTGTCTGTGGGCCAGTTTCATGATGAAAGCCAGTGTCAACTGAGCTGTAAGCTGCTAAAACAATCGTTTTTCGCTTTACTGATGTCGAGCAGCTCATTCTCCAATCCAGACTCAAATTATGTTGGTAAGCGTATACAGACAAATGGATTATTATTACATTTTGTTTTCATTTTCGAGATGTTTATATATATATATATATATATATTTTTGAAACGATCACCTAAAAACAGTGTTGGTTCTTAGTGAAACAAGTCTGTGCAAGTGAGAAGACAACACTGTGGATGAAAATGTCAATGATGAACAGACGATGAATACCTCTGCACGACAATTGGCTGCTGATGCACAACAAAAGCAATATTGGATTGTTCTTTGAAAATGGAGTTTCAATCTATATTTTATGCCACTTTCCATCGAAGCAATAACAATAATAAAAAAAACCGACTCTACATCGAAACACTAGTGCATAACCACACATTTTCATCGTTTGGTTATGACTTTCAACCCTTGGGGATAACGAACATAGAGGATGAATAAAAAACATTACTGTTAATGTGTTATTCATTGAAGGGAGGAAAAAAAAAAGTGAATGTGGGTGGTTTATACTCCAATGCCATGCTTGACAACTTCCACCAAAAAGCAATTACTGTGCAAACATATTTACAGAAATGTGCACCGACGAAAATTCTTCTGCATTACCATTGTTTTTGCTGAGAGTTGTAGGTGAAAAAGTGAACAACCCCTTGTTTCATCCATTGGCAGAAAAAATTAAGCAAAATTACAAAGTATCACTTACTGTCAAAGGATTTATTTTATGTGACAAATGGACAAACAATGTTGGTTTGGTGATTTTGATGAACCTCTGATGATATACAAGGAACTTTGACACAGCACGAGGCCATTTAGCCAATCATGCCTGTGCTCCATCAACAACAGATTAATTCAATATATCAGTTAATTAACTTAATTACACTGGAGGAGGAGGATGTGCACAGAGACATTACCAGGAATACAATCAAATTTATATACAATCTCGCCTCCAAGCCGTAATAGCTTGCGTTCGAATCTCGGCACAGCTAAAAACTGCAATCCTGGTCTTTCACAGGCAAGGTTCCTCACTCAGCTGGACATTGAACTAATATGGTTCCTCAGCTAGACATTAAACTGGGCGTCCTGTATGCTGGCATGAAAGATCCTATGGTTTCCTTCGAGAAGAGTAGTCATGCAATTGCTGGCACCATGGCCAAAATGCAAATTCATCCTCAATTCATCGGGGCATGGACTCCACAAGGCGTCAAAAGCGTTCCACAGGGGTATTGGCCCATGGTGACTCCAATGCTTCCCACAGTTGTGTCAAGTTGGCTGGTAGTGAGTGGATCTCGACTCCGAGCTCGTTTCATCTCATCCCACAGATGTTCAATTGCATTGAGATCTGGTGACTGGGTAGGCTACTGCAGTAAGCTGAATTCACGATCATGTTTGTGGAACCATTCCTGGACAATCCTAGGCTTATGGCATGGGGCATTATCCTGCTGAAGAAATCCATTTGCAGATGGATACACCGCTGCCGTGAAGGGGAGCACCTGATTGGCAATGATGTTCAGATATCCTGTGACATTCACACTTTTATCGAGGGACCCAATGTGTGCCACGAAAATACACCCCACACCATCACACCACCACCAGCCTGCAACGTTGACACATGGCTTGATGAATGCATGTACTCATGTGGTTTTCTCCACACCCGAGTCCTCCATCAGCGTGAAACTGCTGGAACCAGGATACATTAGACCAGGCAATGTTTTTCCAATTCTCTAGTGTCCAGTGTTTTCGTTCCTTAGCCCACTGTAACTGCACGCTCTTGTTTTTTGCTGAAAGAAGTGGAACTCTGTACGGTCGTCGGCTGCCATACCACACTTGTATCAAAGTACGACGAGTTGTGCATTCTTTTACGAGTGTTTCGTCACCAACGTTGTACTGGACTGTCAGTTGACTAACTGGAACCCGGCTGATGCTTTGCACAATTCATGTCGGCCTCCCTTGGTTTTTCTCATTAATGAACTGTTTTCGACCACTGGCCTGCCGTTGGCTGGATGTCTTTCGGATGGTGGACCATTCTTTATAAACATGGGAAACTGTTGAGTGTGAAAAACCCAGCAGCGTTGCAGTTCTTGACACACTCAAACAGGTGTACCTGGCACTGACTACAATACCCCGTTCAAAGGCACTTAAATGTTTTGTCTTGCCCATTCACCCTCTGAATGGCACATATACACAATCCATGTCTCAATCATCTCAAGGCTTAAAAATCCTTCTTTAACCTGTCTCCTCCCCTTCATCTACACTGGTTGAAGTGGATTTAACAGGTGCAATCAGTAACGGATCATAGCTTTCACGTACTTGATCAGTCTATTTCATGGAAAGAGCAGGTGTTCATCATGTTTTGTACACTGAGATGTAATATATTGTTGCGGGTCTGGGGTCGGGTGAGAAGACCACGAGGTGGGGGAAGCTATCTCAATTCCCACCATACTCCCCGGAATTGTAGGCCGTCGCACATGGATAATTCTGTGACGCGGCGGGTCGCTTCACCGATCATGGACGCCAATAACTCAACCGCGTGACCTAGGGTCCTCCCGTCTTTGGGTTAAATGGGTTACCCAATTAATCACATGGTTTAATTACCGGGGAACACGCCCTTGGTACGCCTTGTCCAAACCGGATCACTCCACCGGACTAGATCACTTTTCCGGATCGGATGCAGCCGAGCGACACTGCCAAGGACGTACCGGCTAAAAGGAACGGATCATTGGGAATAAAGTCCCGGCTAAGCTCGGATTCAGACCATGCTGGATCAATGGAAGAAAAGACAAAAACGAGCAGAGAACATTCCGAATAATGATTTATTAAGAGTCAACTTACAAAAGAGGGACACAGAGCAGACTTAAACGTGAAATTAATAACAATAATAATGATAACAATCTTCTGCAGTCTTCCTTAAGCAGACAGGCACCAACACACACATATACACACAAAAACACACACACCTCGATGAAGAGGGACTTTTCCAACAAGGAAGGAAGGGGAGTTGAGGCGATGATCTCGGCACCTTTGCGCCTGATAGCACGACGCGCCACCAATACGTTTTGGGGGGGGGGGGCTCCACGGTGCGGTACTCGACAGTGGGTGCATTGTCTCTGGCTTCAGCCGCACATGTGGAGACAGTGTTCATGAAAGGAGGAGCTCGAGTCAAGTAGGGGCGGAGTCCAGAGTGCGTGGGTGGAGTGGTAGGCGGGTGGGATCGACGTCGTGTGGGCGGAGACAAGGATGCGGAGTCCAGGCAGCAGGAGGCGGGTCGTGGCGGTGTCGACCAGGCGAGGCGAGGCGAGGCGGAGAAAGAGCAAGAGGCAAGACAGAGGGCAAGAGGGACTGCCCTGACCTTTATAGGACCCGCAGCTCGGGGGGAGGGGCCATGCCGAACCAAAACGTCATCACCCGAATCGGGCGCTCCAATTGGCCCAAACCACTCATGTGGCCCGCCAAATTTGGTTGGAAACCGCCTCACTTCGTTTCCGGCAAGGCCATCCCAGACAGTAAACATATTTCACTCCGACCCCACAACATGACACGAATCGCCCACACCGAAATTGGCACGCGACTCGTCCTGCAAAAACCCCCGGGCCATGCCCGGGCGACCGGTCGAGGATCCCGCATGCCCGCTCGGGCATTCGACCAGCATCGATCAACGCGCTCGCTCCGCGCGCGCCAACGTGGCCCGCACTGTACATTCCCCGGCTCGACCGCAGCTTCGCTGGCCGTAGAGACGAGAATACGTTCACCATCCGTGGAGAATCCGCCGCTGCCAGCGAGGGCCGAAGGTACATCGCCAAGGATAAATCCATGCACGTTTCACGAGCAGCGTACGTGTCTGCTTTCGAGCACATTCCATACAGTGCACGCGGTTCCGCTATTACGCACATGACCAGCACTCGCATTCACACGACTCCGCTAACATGTGCCGTGGTGAACACCAATATGTGGCGGGTATTGAGGTTGAAAAAGAACAAGCCACTTCTACCCGCACACTCGTATCCCGCCCAACATGGCGTGGAGTTTGCTTTGTCGTTTCGTGCAGCGTTTCGTGCAGTGTGGGCGTCGTGCTGGCTGTGTTTCCCGTGCCGTGAAAAACACCATTCGTGCAGCCTCTTAAGAGACATTCATTCGCATGCCTTTTCAATGCAACCGGCAATCCTCCCCAGACCATCGGAAGCTCGAGTCGACAAGCCCGCACTGCCAAGCGCACCACATGACTCGCCGCACACGCCGGGTTTAGGGCTCGCCCGGGAACGAGGATCTCTGTGCAGCAGTTTCCTCACCGCGGCGCCGCACGTGCTGGCCTTCATGATGCCCCACCTTACAACAAAGGCGCACGTGGCTGATTTACGTCAGGAATAATTAGACGAAAAGAAGAGTGGGGACGAAATGAAGAAGAAAATGATTTAAGCAGACCTAGCTATTTAAGCAGACCTCCACCCAGCTATTAGATCATCGCAACGCACTCCCTTGGTGTCCCGCTAAACAAAAGGAAAGGGACTATCTACATGTATAATAATGGAATAACCGTCTTGGGACACCTATCTGTTGTATGGATGCGGTTACGAGAACCACAACAATATATATGTAAGGACTTGCAGTTGGGAGTATAATAAACGGATTCCATGGTGGAGTCTCCAACCTTAAATTGAATATACAATGACTCAACAGTTTCGATCAACAACATGTGCAACACACCATGCATCCGTTAACCTTTCTCAAGAGTGATGAACATCACCACAACATCTCCCCTGAATATCCAAAGGTGGGGGTGGACCAAGCTGGACAGCCAACCAACGTACGTATCACGTGGGTTGGAGAAAACCACTTGGTGACGAAAGACTCATGAAAGAACCTACGTATATATATATATATATATATATATATATATATATATATATATATATATATATATATATATATATATATATATATATATATATATATATATATATATATATATATATATATATATGAGAAAATATATATATATATATATATGAAAGAATATATATATATATATATATATATATATATATATATATATATATATATATATATATATATATATCGAAAAGCATGGTCCACGAGTCAGTCCACGAAGCCGTGAGGCCATGTGACTCGAAGCCAAATAATCACATACTGCTTTAACGTTGGTTGGAGACTACATAAACGTCAATAAATTACGTACTAGTGGAATGTTCCTTTCACCATGAAGCTGTGTGACTATATGTCTATTAATTACCTACTTTTTGAACGTTAGTTGCACCCTGACTTCACGCAGATACGTCTATTAATTACGTGTTATTGGAATGTACATTTTGATGCTTTAGACTGTTGAAGACAGTTCAAGACCAAGACCCCCCCCCCAAGACTTCAAAAAGACCCTGAGGACCCACAAGACCCAAAAGGCCATGAAGACCCTTTGGACAGATTAGACAGCTTCGACCCTTGACCATTTAGGCCACTTGGACCTTTTTATATTACAAATAATTTGCAAATAAATATAATATCACCAATATTACAAATAAATGTTTGTATTACGATTGGTGTAAATCAGGACAACACAGCAAATCTGTGACATCAATCTCTGTAATGATATGTGGAGAGGAGAGCATAGCGGCGAGCATAGTGAGCCAATCCACGATAGTCATATGTAAAGCTGAGTTTGTCTGTGGGTTTCAGCGCCACCCATTCTACAGGCTACGCCTTCCCCTTTCTCTCCCCCCCCCCCCCCCAGCGTCATGAGCACCGCCCATTGGTCAGGCTACGCCTTTCCCTCAAATCGCTTGATATATTGCAATGCTTATAAACGCCAGCATTATTGGCTTCATTTCATTTCAGCACATACCATGGCCTCCAAATTATTTTATTCTCAACCAAATTACAAAATTTAAACTTCTTTATTGACTTCAGCAGTAGTTACGGCTTGCTGAAATAAAGAGTGTTCATTTGTCCAATTTGGATTGGAGCAGAACTGACCCATAAAAGACTGGAACGAAAAGCTTCAACGTCGCCAGATGTGCCTCCGCTCATGTTATTACATCGTCATACATACTTGTACCAAGTTTGATTTAAATCCCTGAACCCAGATTTAAAATATTAAATAATTCTGGCTGCCAGACCAGGTTGAAATTTAAAACATAGATTCCACATGTCTACTCGATCATAACTGTGATGTTTCACATCGATTAATGAAGCGGTTCAAGAGAAAGATTTTTTGAAACAATGTCACTCAAATCAATATGGCTGCCAGACCATGTGACCTATTACTTATTCGTGAACACCCTGGAATCTCCAAGGCTTTGGGAACATGTAAGTGAAGTTTCCCCTTGATCTGTCAAGGCGTCAAGAACATTTTTGAAGGTTTTATGTTGAAAACAATATGGCTGCTGAACCACGTGACCTATTATGTCATCGTTATCACAAAAACATTCTATATGAGTATTCACATCTATGGTGAAAATTTCATGAAATTTCTTTGGTGAAAAAAAAAACGAAACATGCTGCCCCGCTTCAATACAACCCCGCTTCGATCGGACACCTGACCCATGACGTCCTCTTGATGAAATCAAATTCAAAATGGGTGGCTGATTACATCTTTGGAGTTTCACGTTGATCAGATAAGGATTTTTGACCAACATCGCTGCGAGACCATGTGACTGATGTTGAAATTTTCAACCAATATTCCCCGTGCCGAGTCGATAATATTAAAAAAAATAAAAATAAATGTTCTCCGAAACTGCATAGCCTTTCGATGTGAGACTTTGCAGTGATGACCCACAACTGTTGCTGCAAATATTTTATTTAACAATGACATGTCACATATATAATGTAATAATGTGGCAGCCACACTTGGCTTTAAAGCGATAATCAAACAATTATTTCTCTGAAACAGACTTCACAGTTATGATCCACTGCCTTTGCTGCACCCACTCGATTTAAAAGGACATCATCAGTCACATGGTGTGACAGCCATATTAAAAAATATTTCAGAAACCGCTATAGCGAACGATGTGAAACTTTGATGTTGTGATCCACTGCCCTTGCTCCATGTAATGCAATATACGTTTCACATTGATCTATTTAGCGGTTTTGGAGAAAAAGGTTTTTAATTTTCAGTTTTCAAACTAACATGGCGACCAAACCATGTGACCGATGGAATTGAAAATTTGGACTCTGCTCATGATTTGGTAGAGGATCACCTACCAAATCCCCAAGGCATGGTGAATTGGTCTGCGAAGTTTACCTTTAATCTGTCCAGCCATTTTGGAGAAGTTATTTTCAGGTTTTTGGGTGAATCAAATATGGTTGCCAGACCATGTGACCTGTGACATCATAGTTATCAAACTTTATTAACCATGGCTATCGATAATTTATGTGCAGTTTCACTTCAATCATTAAAGTGGTTCTGGAGAAGATTTTTTCCTTTTTTATTATTTTTTTTCAACAATATTGATGCCAAACCACATGACTGACGATATCCTAATTTTCTGTCAACCAATCTATCCCAAGATGAACCTCACAAATTTTCATACTGATCAAATGCAGCATGTCTAATTTTGACTGGGATACCACTTCACCGATGACGTCATAATCAAATCACAGTTATCCAGATACAGAGTTGTTGTCAGATTCCAGTTTCAATTTTTTCCATGGTGCGGTTTAGAGGTCCAAAGTTTTTTTTTCCGTTTTTCCAACATGGCTGACACCCCACGTGAACTATGACGTCATAATCATCATTAAAAAATTCTGCATGAGTAGTCACATCTATGGTAAAAAAAAAAAAAATTCGTGTCAATCGGCTGAGCAGTTGCAGAGAAAATGAATATGTACGTACGGCCAACCCCAAAACATAATGCCACTGGCGACATAAAAACTGAAGCCCAAATTAGTCATTTTTATCCAATTTGTTGTATGTTTTTACAGATTAAAAAGTTCAAGAGACATGAATCTGCACAGCAAAGAAACATTCTCATAATTTATGCAAACAATATGTCCTGTCAGACTCCGCTATTTATGGCCACTGCATAGTCACGGTTTCATAGACGTGACCTGCTTCGACATTCGTGGTCCTGTGCTTTGTGTATTCATGCGTTTTATTGCATTTATTTATTTATTTTCGCATTTTCATGGGATTTTTGACTTTCTCTCATGAATCACAAACAGCTGGGAACCTATCCCTCCTTTTTCCATTGAAACAATGTGACATTTGCAGATTCAATATTCACGGCATTTTACAGGAGCATAGCCCGAATCACGGGGTCCAATGGTATGCATACTGTATATGCAAAATAATCATAGAATAATGGGCGTTAGCCTGAAGCTTCTAACACACTTTTCTCCGAACATATTCTGTTCATATTTCCGAAATCTTCACATTATGTGTTCCATGTGTTTACGCAGGTGATAACGGATTCAAAAAAATCGAATACAGTCAAAGCTCGTTACTATGCCACCCGTCGGGACCGAGCAAAAGTGGCATAGTAGCGAGAGTGGCATAGTAACGAGATTTTGTAAAAATGGCCTTATTTTCTCAAGTTACAATTAATTTCGGTGCTACAAGCGCGCTGGGCTTCCTCGAACGGAACGATTTCCTCCTCGACAGTTACCTCGTCATCTTCGCTTTCCACCGGCTCCTCACTGCACAGAATCTCCTCCAGCATGAAATACCCGCCAGTCGCGAGGCGCTCGTCGGCTTCGAGAAAGTCAGACAGCTCGATCTCCTCGTTCTCGTGCATCTTTTCCTCGGCAGGCAGAGCTTCCCAGATGTCGGGCAGCTCCGCATCCTGTGGCTCAGTTTGGATCTCCTCTTCGATGAACTTGGCCTTCGCGAAACAGTTCCTGATCGTCGACTTGCCGACCTGCTCCCAAGCACGCCGGGCAACGTGTAGAGCGTCGAGCAACGTGAACTTGAACTCCTTTCCCCGTCTATGGCCTCAAGCCGGCGGCATAGCAGGAGCTTCTTGTAGTGGCGCTTGAGGTTCTCCATGATTCCCTGATCCATTGGTTGCGAATTGGCTGTCGTGTTGGGTGGGAAGAAGACCAGTTGGATGTTGTTCAGCTCGAGCTCGGGAGGGTGGCCAGAGAAGTTATCGAGACAGACCAGCACTCTGCGTCCCTGCTGGCCGAGTCGTCCGTCCCACGCACGCAACATCTCCTCGAAAAGCTCCGCCGTCATCCACGCCTTCGAGTTCGTCTTGTACTTGACCGGGATCTCTTTGTTCTTGAAGGCACGGGGTTTCTTGGAATTGCCAATCACCAGAAGAGGGAACTTCTCGCTGCCGCTCATGTTTGCCCCAACCAGAAGAGTGATCCTTTGCTTGCTTTTCTTTCCTCCAGTACACCGCTCTCCCCTGAAAGCCATGGTCTTGTTCGGAAGCAGCTGCCAGAAGAGTCCAGTCTCGTCCAGGTTGAAGACGTCGTCTGCGGAGAACTGCCCGAGTAAGGGCCGGAGAACCTGTTGTTGCCACTCAAGAAGGGATTGCGAATCCACCGCTCCAGCTTCGCCCTGCACTGTCTTGAACATGATGCCGTGGCGCTTCTTGAAATTGCCCAACCAACCGTCGCTCGCCATGAAGTCTGGGATGTGCATCAGCTCGGCCAGTTTCATCGCCTTCTCCTTGATCAGATCGCCGCTGACAGGCACATTCTGTCCTCTTGATTGCTTCAGCCACATGAGCACTCCCTCATCAAGCTTCGGGTCGTGAGCCTGTGTCAACTTCATGCGCTTCGATGGAAATCCAGCTTTGATTGCAGCCTCGATTGCATCCTTCTTGCTGAGAATGCCCTTCACGGTGGTTCTCTTAACTTCGACGCCCCATTTCTTGCTAATCTCCCTGGCCAACTTGGACTGATTTTGGCTCCTTCTTCACGGCATCGATGATCTCCTTCTTCTCCTTCAGCGTAAAGTCGGTTCGCTTGCGTTTCTGAGCTGACATTATGGGCTGAATTTGAAAAAAAATGATGTCACTGTTGTACGTGTGCCTGCGTGTCTGTGTGTGTGCTCGCGCTTTTTTGTGTCTCGTTGTGCGTGTTGTGATTGGCTTGTTGTGGCTGGCATCGGGGAGAAGAATCGCATGTTTTGACACAGTCTGACTATGCGTGTACGTATTGAGTTATGTTGTGCGCAGCTGGACTGTAGTTCGTCGCTTCGCCTTTGGACGTGAGTGTGATAATCGAGCACTGCGCAATACAGACTTTTTCACGACTCGTGCCTTTTAACAGTCACACAGTAGTGGCATGGTAGCGAGAGTAGGGGGTGGCATAGTAAATTTATTTTGTATTGAATTTTGTCGGGACCGAGCAAAAGTGGTATAATAGCGAGAGTGGCATAGAAGCGAGGTGGCATAGTAACGAGCTTTGACTGTATATAGAATTTTCAAAGAGGGAATTGATGACGTCACAATCAGCAGCGTTCGGCGGCAAACCGACGGCTAGAAACGATGTATATGTCAAATAATTTGTGTTTCTCATCCGGCACTATGTGACAAGGCCAACAATTTAAAGCGACCGGTCTCAAACGCTACCATGGGCACCCAGACATGCCACCAATATGAACTGAGCTGATGAATGCGGCGCAAAACATCCAAAAGAAAGTACCGTAACCGAGTATTGTGATCCACCCTGTCCCTCATACCCGTCATAGACGGGTATCTGCAAGTATGTACCAAATGCCTTTCCTCAAAGAAATCATCTTTGACCCTCTATAACCACTGGCAGTTCCCATGGATGTTCCCACCAGTGCATGACTGGGTGGCATCTCTCACCCAGTACCTCAAGTAGTGTAGCAGCATAGCAAATCTGTTGTGCATTTTGTGATACAAGCACCAAATTTGGCACAAATGTACATTAATATGTTGTGAACATTTTCAGATATTGGGCCACTTGAAATTCTCTCTTTATGTGCGCCATATTGGATTTCAAAATGGCCGCCACTTGAAATCTACATTTGCTATTATCTCTGGACATAATGCAGCTATTGACTTGATTCTGGTATCTAAATGTATGTTTTTGGGGGCAAGGAATCCAATGGTAGTGGCCATGATCCGGCACTCACACAGTGATCCGGCACTCACACATGATCCCATACAGTGGCCATGATCCGGCACTCGATGGACGTTGTGAAGAATACTGTGGAACACCTGAATCCTGGACAGAAACCAGTGGTCACCGTTGATCAGCCACTGTTTGCTTTGGCCAAGCAGATACAGTGGAAGTGGCCAGAGAGCTATGGTGAAGACCAGATAGTGGTGATGTTTGGTGGCCTCCACATAGAGATGGCGGCAACTGAGGACACTGGAGGACTGGCTGAAAGGGAGTGGTTGGATGCAAGCACTTGTGCAAGCTGAGATTGCGACAGCAGGAACAGCAGACTCATTCCTGCGAGCATCCCATGTCTTGCGCACAAGAAGAGCACATCAAGTGACTGCAGCAGCACTGTACATCCTGCAACACCGTGCCTACAACCACTACTGTCTGGGAGAAACCAGGGATGCAGAGGACCTTCCGGAGTTTGAAGACTGGTGTTGCCAGAGAGGAGAAGACATCCCCCAGTTTCACTACTGGGCAACCGTGCTGGAACTAGAACTGTTGGTTCTAGTGTATGTGCGTTCTCTCAGGCAGGGATCGTTAATGATGTACCTCGATGCTCTGACAGAGCTGGTCCCCTGGTTCCATGCACTGGATCACACCCACTATGCAAGGTGGATACCAGTGCACCTGAAGGACATGGCCGAACTCACCATCAAACACCCAGATGTAGCCAGAAAATTCAGGGAAAGCCACTTCACCGTTCAGAAAACACAGAGGGTGTTCTCTTCAATCCCGATTGACCAGGCACATGAGCAGAACAATGCCTGCATCAAAGGAGACGGTGGAGCAGTTGGGCTCACTGACAACCCTAGTGCCCTACGTCGCTGGATGATTGCGGGACCAGAAGTTGCCAGGGTGATCAAAAAATTCCAGGATGGGAACCAACACTGGAGACGGCAAACTGCAGACACATGTCATCATCCAGAGATACGTCCAGAGATAATAGCAAATGTTGATTTCAAGTGGTGGCCATTTTGAAATCCAATATGGCGGACACAAAGAGAGAATTTCAAGTGGCCCAATATCTGAAAATGTTCGTAACATATTAATGTACATTTGTGCCAAATTTGGTGCTTGTATCACAAAATGCATAATTCTTTTGAATATTTGGGCTAAGCCGCCCCACTAAAGGTGAAGTGCAAGTCGTCATGCAAGGTTTTTATTTATTCATATGCTGCCTGTGGCTGCTTGGCCACATAATTTTCTGGGGGGGGGGGGGGGGGCGTGGCTGTGCCGCTGATGCAATGCCCCTGCTTCCAGCACACTGGTACTCATTTTGCCAATCTCAGTCAATCATACCTGGTGTCTATTCAAAGGAATGACAGGGGCTTGAACTCAACACCCTCGGATCTTAAGCCAAGCACCTTAATCAAGCCAACACCAGACCTTTATGCAAGGTAAGAATAGTATCTATGACAGAAAGAATGTGAAAGTACATACCATGATTGAAGAAGAAAAATTTTCCTCCGGCTATTGATAAATTTAGATGCATCAAGGAGCTTTACACATGCAACACTTGAAGGGCAAACACATATATTCATTTATAAAAGCATTAGAAAAAAAAAAAAAGATTTGGACGAACAAAACAATAAATGGGATTTGAACTTGCATCGTATCATCTAAATACAAGTGCCAAGATGGGGATCACCAAGCAGGACTAAATCAATTTCAAAATTGTAGTTCTGTGTGTGGTTAGGGTTTGAATATTTTAGATCGATAGCACCATGAGATATTGGACTAATTTTGAGCGAGACGGTTATAAAACTCGACTGTGACCTGTATCAACGCTACATTTTAACTGAATGTTGACAAAGGCACGCTAACCTCCAAAGGAAACGAAGTACTGCAAAGCTGACGTTTCAACGGTTAGTCAGTGAGCCATTCATTGGAGTATGAGAAGCCCTGTCAAAGTCCATCATATTCTCCGATCTGTTTGATGCATTTCTCGGTTACTTTTCTGGATGGAACAAATAGATTCACATTGAGGAAGCTTTCATCATACCATAATTAGTGTGGAGTTCCATGAAATATGTGAGACGATGAGTTGCAGCCAAAAGTCGTGATAAACATTGTCTCATTAACTGGCCAAGTAGTGAAATAATAATGATATAAATAATTTTGGTAATCATAATGTTTTGAACCAAGTTCCTATAAAACGTTTACAAGTGTAATGCACTTGGTGTCTCATGAATTTAAATTAAAAGGTTGGCACCAGGAGTATACAGAAGCTTCCGTGTGGGAATATATCGACAAGACTATGCCGCAATCCTGTTGTACACGTACATACGAAGAGAGAAGGTTTATAGAAAGATGACGCAACCACAAGAAAAATGTTACATTACGTCTCGAAGGGGAGTGTATTTCTATTGGGATTATATATCCAGCAAGAATGATGCAACATTTTGGTAAAACATTGAGATATTCAAATCGAGGGAATTTGTGGAAGGGGAATTCTTAAAGGGTCGAAGTTGAGAGCAAAATGAGCAGAGCTGCTGCAGTGCTGGAAAACCTGCATTAAATCTACCATGGGAAGTCAGAAAATTGTGTTGACAGTTTGTGCCCTTGGCCAAGCTTGCAAAGGAATACCAAGAGTAGTCACTGGAGAAAATCTCAGAAGCACAACACAAGTAAAAATATTCAACATCAAGAAGCAGTATTTCGAGACAGGGTTGTCAAAGGAAATAAGATGTTGATTACATCATATAATTTGTTCAGAATCATTTGAACAATTTCCTTGTGCAAAACAACAATACTTTCTGCATTTTTTTCCGCCCTACAATGCCCATCGAGTCTCGTGGAGGAGCTTATTACATCGTGGGGAAAAAGCATCAGGGTACAATGGACAACTAAATATGACATACAGGATTTGAACCTAAGATTGCCAACCTTATGAGCTACGTGCTCAGGTGAAAGCAACAAAAAGACGAACCAGAACATGACAGAACAAGTCCAGCGAGCAAAGGTGTAACACATATCATATGAGCTACTACAAAGATCTTTAACGTCTCAGCCAGTTGTCAGCAACATTAATGTTTTATAATGATGCAGACCTCTTAAAGTGAGGTCAGCAAATGGAAAATTATCATGAAGAGCCCAGGCTGCTCAGAGCATTCACCATTTTACTGGAATGTCATCCATATCTGGGGTATATGTTGTGACATCCACGGGACTTGAACAGTCCCGCCAAAGTAGAATGAGCCGAAACGATGGAGGCGGTTTATTTATTTATAACCCAAACATGGCGGTTCTAATCGCTCTACCGCAAACGGGACGAGGAAGGTGGCACGAGTTGCTTTTCACTGAGTTGATGATGTTTATTTGTTTTTATTATTAACCAGAAATAACAAGACTCGGCAAGAAAAGGGATCCGGGGCGATTCGACGGGATGGTGTGGGATCGGGCGTGGGGAAAAACACAGACAATTCCAATGAATATACAATTCTCAAACCCTCTAAGGCGCCAAGTACACACACACACACACACACACACACACACACACACACACACACACACACACACACACACACACACACACACACACACACACACACCGTAGCTATTTCTGGTGGTCAGGCTGGACTGTGGTGTGGACGCAACTGTCCCTGGATCAGCGTTGGACGAGCTGGCCTTGCTCTCGTCAGGGGGGGGGGGGCAGGAGAAACCGTGGTGCTGTCGACCTCCTGGTCCTGGCCCAAGTCCGCTCACAGCCGCCAGGGAACCAGTTCTGGCGCCAAATTGCGAGCAGGAGAGGGAGGCAGGTCCGCCCGCCGTTCGACCCCGTACTCCGAGTCAGCAGAACCCCAGAGCCAACCAAGGTGAGGCACGAGGCTCAGCAAGGCTCCAAGACACGATGAAGAACACGATCGAATCAGCACAACAACAAGTACGCTTCCCGCGCAACAGCCTCCGCACCAAAAAAACACGATCTTTTTGTCCCGATCTTCTTCCTCTTCTTTTTCGACCCCGAACAGAACCTTTTTATCCTCCCGTCCTCGTCACTTCCAATCGAGCCGTTTTATTGGCCCACCGCCGTCGCCTTCCGCCAATCGTGATCACGGGGAGGAGCCATCCGCAGCCCTGTCCTGTGACGTCACGGCCAGCCTCCAGGGACTACTAAAAGGGGTTTACGCAGACACACTTACCCTATCCCGTGTCCCTATCTAATTACGTGACAATTATAATTTCCCCCTTGAAGAAATGAACATTTACTAGACAACTTATCACCACTGAATTACTACTTATTACATCGAGATCCTGGTAAACTCGAACAGCATGGCATACCTAATTAAACATCCTAATTACCCTTTGAATGCATACCCGCCCCCTCAAACGTAACAATATATATATATATATATATATATATATATATATATATATATATATATATATATATATATATATATATATATATATCTATATATCAAAAAATACTGACCTTAAATATTGAAACGATAACTCCTAGGATTGATGCTCACCTTCCAACCTCATAGAGCCGATGTTGATCCAGCAAATCAATGTGGTATAAATGGAGGGCAAAGAGATTTAATCAGACACCTTAGGATTTGTAGGTGTGTCTAATTCATCACGAGCATAATAATAATAATAATACTAATATTAATAATAATAATCTTACATGAGGTTTAATAAAAACTATTACAAACCAATGAGAATGCGATTTCTATTTATTTTATTGACTTGTATGCAGTCCTCGGAAGGATGACAGGCTGAGTCAAACCCCCCTGGTGTTAATTCAACGCAAAGGGTCTCAAACTCAAGACCTAAGATCTTTAACCAGCCACCTGAACCATTAAGCCAACACCAGGCTGAGAATGCGATGATATCACATTCAATCTTATTTGTCAGGGTGTTCAGTATTAGTTGTGTTGGATTGCATATTGCCAACGAAGACATTCAATTCTCAGTCATTTTCATCTCTCAAGCTTTACAGAAGGTGAGTAATGTCTCTTCACATGACATTCGCAACAGGTTGATTTGAGAAATTTTGAATTGTGGAAACAAAAAAGATCCAAGAGGACCTAGAAGCAATCCTTTAACTGTTAAAGACAAGAGATGTGATGAACAAACTAACTGAGAGAAAAAAAAAACACCCATAATATAGCATTGGACTTGATCAATGTCTGAGTTATAAATGATTGGAGCATCTGCTTCGAGTCTCAGAGGATGGTGGTTCAAACCCCATCAGTCATACCAAAGACTTTTTAAATGGTACATTCTGCTTCCTTGCTTGACACTCAGCATGTAGAAAGAGTAGATCATGCACAACAATAAGTTGGCAATATTGTTTTTGATCTTTTTGGGTTTTTTTGTCCTTTTCCACGTATTTTTGATCAATACCATGTCCTTTTCCGAATGTTCAACAACAACAACAACAACCTATCTAACTCTGAGAAATTACCTTCACCTTTATCCCTTTGCTGATGACTGCACCCTCTGCTGCAACATCACTCATCCTTCAGATAGGCAGGCAGCCTCTTCACTCTCTTCATACCTTTATATAATTACAAGCTGGTCAAACACCTGGAATATGTCTCCGTCTCTCTCTGGACAGTCTGGCAACCCACCCCTCCTCCCCCATCTGCTTTCTTAATCTTTTTGAGGTTCAGGCACTCAAACGTTTAGATCTCACTATCAGCCATGATCTTTCTTCGGCAAACCACATTTCAAAGTTGGCCTCCAAAGCAAGCCGCCAACTGGGCATTCTCCATCGTACAAAATCTTTCCTTGGTACACCTGAAGTCCTATCCACCTGCAAGGCCTTCATCCGCAGTTTAGAGTTCTGGACACGCCTCTGGGCTAGTGCCCCTGCCTCACCCCTTGTTCAGCTTGATGATGTGGAAACCAAAATCTTCGAGTTTATTGGAATCTCTCACAATGAAGCAGAGTCGATGAGCCAGTCTGGTGAAACTCCCAAAATCCAGGATCACTGCTCACCTCGACTCTTCCGTCACTCTTCTCTGCTTCCACCACCCACCTCCACCTGTGAAATCAACTTCCACATTCTCTTCAATCTCATTTTTCCCTCCAGGTCTTCAACATAGCTGTTCACTACCATCTCTGATCATCCTCCATCCCAAACCATCATCTTTTCTACCTCATTAACCCTCCCAGAGCCCACATCTTTCCACGTTTCAGTTTTTACCCTCGCCAAAGGAGAGGGGATTGCATTTGGGTCAATTCGTCTTTTTGTTTGTCTGTTTGTCCGCACAGAATGTGCTAACGGAGGCCACAAACACCACCTTAATGGTAGACAGTCGTACACGTTCTCTCTTTTCAACCAAGTACATCGATAAAGTATTTACAATTAGAATGTGAGTACGTCTACAAAGTTGTAGAATTAGAATTGCGAGTATGTCCATAAAGTACTAGCAGAGCCTACCCATCACTTCGCTGGTTGACCAATTAGTCCTGTTTGCCAAAAAAATGCTATATTGGTCACTTTGCCCTCACTGTGCAGACTCAAAATAGCATCTGACCCCCTTTCCACTTCCTGATGTCCATTCTCACGACAAATGCCTCACACACGAAGACAGGCTTTGACAGGACCCTTCATTTGTGGTTGGGTTGGGAGGTGGGGGGGTGGGGTGAAGGATGACAAATGTATCCATGAAAAGAGTGCTTCAACCTCAGCGTTTCCCAGGTAAAAAAAAAATACATTGTAATACCATCTGCCACCACCACAACCACGTGGCGCTAAACGGTACACATTTACATAGAGAATTTATGCCAACACACTCCTGCATGAAGGAGATATATATATATATATATATATATATATATATATATATATATATATATATATATATATATATATATATATATATATACACAATTAGAATATCAATAAGTCTATAAAGTATGTACATATATAATTCTGAGTACATCTGAAAAAAATGTCGAATTAGAATGCGTTTATAAAATACATACTATAAAACCACGCAAAACACGACTGGGCGAGGGTATGCAATCTTTGATGACTTGTTCTAGTTCCAATGGATCCATCTTGTCCAGCCCACGTGTCTCGTACTACCCCTCCTTCCCTACATCCCTTATTTGATCATGTCTCCCTCGATTTTGTCCCTCAACCCTCCTGTTGATGTGCTTCCCCAACTCTCTTTCTACTGTTCCCTTTGTTCTGTTGATTCCTGATCCATACTACGTTCTAGCTCCTCCATGAGCCTCGACTTTGAATACAAAAAATGTACTCATGCAAGGTTTGATGGACATTAATGGTCTTCTCCTGTGGTGAAGTTCCTTGTAAGGAAACATTTTTTTTTTTAACACCGTTGCCCTGTGATGGAGGGCCAACCTGCCCAGGATTGGTTCTTAACCATAGAAATGTTCACGATTTATGAATGTCCCAATACTCAAGATGAGGGCCTTCATCATCCAGTACTGTACATCTATGGGGTTAAAATGGCTCCTTAAGAGAGTCATATCTAGGGTCTCTTTAGGACAGTCCAACATTGTATTTACTGCAAATGGGCACTTCAGAGCAAAAATTGATCAACACAAATTGAAAACACCACATCACCATGATAATTGTCCAGTAAGGCAACATACAGGGTTATAATTCCCAATTACAGTATTACATTTCTAATATGCTGTCGGCCTGCCTTTGGAATGGAACACAACCACTGAAGGTTCAAAAATCAAATTCAGGATATATTTGGAATAAAGTTGCACGCAATTCCTTTGCCTCAGTATCTCAATCATTCTGGCCTAACTGGCCTAATTCAGCAACAGCATGATCAGTTTTCTTCAATTTCTCAAGGAGATTGCACACAGTTGACTTGGCGTGGCCCGCGGAAATGTTGGCAACGTGGGGCGGCATGTTGAAGGTCACTCAAATCCCTTTCCCTCATGGTATCTTTATGATGCCGGAATTTTCAACACTTGCTGCACAGCTTTATAGAAACACGATGATTTGCAGTGCGGCGAGAAATATGCACATTCAGATTGGAGTGGTTCATTTCAGGCTTGGGTGTGCCGGTTCAATACTTTTAGCAATTTATTGCAAAGATAAATGAGTACATTTTGAAGGTCTAATTAAAGGAGAATTAAGGCTGGCACATCGTTTTACCCTCTTCCCCTCCTCATAGTCCTTGAGCTTCTGCTTTTTCAAAAAAAGAAGCCGATGCACGACTTGGAATTAAGAACAAGACTTGCTCGTGAAGGCTTGCATCGATCTGCATCAGCAGACGGGTAGAACAGTGGATGCAAACAACAGGACGTTGAGGTATGCCAACTGCTGTGGGAAGCACCAACGTTTGTCGTTAACCCTTTGGCGGAGCAATGATGAAGGGTTAATGTCCAAAGGGTCAGGCTTTCCTTGTTTCCCATAGCTCGATCAATGCTCTGTTGATTCAACTTGATGCACTGATAAACTGTTTTTTTTTTTTGTTTTTTTTTACAAGCACTGCATGACCTTTTGTTGCCACCATCAGAACCAGTTCATATTGACTTCTACATGCCTATAACATGCTAAAGTCACCGTTATATCACTCATGTATCTTCTTCTTCTTCTTTCGGCTGCTCCCGTTCGGGGTCGCCACAGCGGATCATCCGTTATGATCCGCATACTGATTTGGCACAGGTTTTACGCCGGATGCCCTTCCTGACGCAACCCTGGTCGCCTCTTATGACACAGGGATAAGGATTGGGTTTTGCCATGATTCCGGGCTACCCCACACCCTCTTATAGCGCGGCCCAGCGCAGAGCTCCCGTCCTCAAGCGATCCTCCAACCCAAGCCTCCGAGTCGCCGGATTACAGGCGCACGCCACTACGCCCGGTATCTTTTATATCACTCATGTATATTTGTATGAAATTTCGAAAATCCAACTGTTCAACTATTGCTTGCTTTGTGTCTAATCCACATGCTGCTTGAATGTTATCAATATCCAAACTAACTTTCATTAAAAAAAATAAAAATAAATAAAAAAAATCAATCGTCATCATCTATCTTGTGACTTTAAAGATCATCAGCATATAATGCTGACTTTTCCATTGTCAAAGTAGACCTGATGGTGTCCGTCTCTTCCCTTGATCAAGTCAAGGCAGTGGTTCGTAATTTGTTCCAGGTTCTGACGATGACTAGCAGACTCGTTGCGAAAGACACCGTGAGATCTTTAACGTCCACCAGCAATCGATGCTCACAGATGGGACGCCTAACACTAAGCTGTCCACATCATACACAAGTGAACCCACTGATATTTGTGAATCTCAATACTCGCAAACAAATGGACCTTGAGAATCTCTGGGAATGCCAATCACAATTCTCCAAAGCTGTGATGAACACAACAACTCTTGCACGATGATGATGATGATGATGATGATGATGATGATGATGATGATGATGTGAGCATCTTGGCATATTTACAAATCCTGAATTAGTGCAAGTTGCCAATCACGCATCATTGTCAATAAGAACACAGTTTTGAAGTAGCATTATAAATTAATGATGCTCTGTAATTGACTGCTTCCCATGTTAATAACCTCTCAAGAGCTTTTTTGCAATTGTCATGATTTAATGGAGCTGCAGTAATAATACATAAATAAATAAATAAATAAATGCCACACATGTTCAGTTCAATTAAACAAGTCCTGGTGAATGCGATTACAAATGCAACGCTTAATAGATCAATTACGTTTTTAAACACCTGAACAGCACAAGCTCCAAGAGACAATTTATTTTATCAACTCTAAATAATGGAATGCATTACTTTCGATGCATGTCCAGTCACTTCACTTCTCAATGTTCTCTCGTAGTGGTTGGGCCTTCTATTTGTTTTCGATACACAATCGTGGAAGAATGATGTCATGGATGGTAAAAAGGCCACGGAATGGCAGTGGGGGAGTTGGGCCACAGGTGGACACACCAAGAAGAGATAGAGGGACAGAGAGATGGAGAGATAGAGAGATAGAGAGAGGAGAGAGAGGTTATCAGGTTATCACATTATCAGCATCATTCACTTATCTTTTAAAAACTACAGAGTATTTTCAAATTGTCATCAATGTTTTTTTAATCCATTGCTCAATTACCCTTTTAATCTACTAAATGATAGTATGCATGAAGAGGTGGATATTTTTCATCCATCGATGCCTCTCCTTGGCAATACTACCACTTACAGTTCTTCCTCTTGCAGAAGTGACTGAGTATATGATCGCCTGGAAGTTGCTTTAACCCTCCCCAGCACAGCATTCCTTCATAAACTCTTTTAATATACAGGTTATTGTCAGTACTGCACAATGAAACCTGCACCTATTAAGAGAGTTTAACCCTTTTAACCCGAGCGGCCGTTTTACCAGCCGCTATTCAAACCTCCATATACCTGAGCGGCCAGATTTTTCACCAGGGAGCTCAGGGCGGGGGAGCCAAAAGTCCAAGGAGCTCAGGGTTCAGAGGGTTAAGAATAAATGCTTTACTAAGGAGGGGTAAAGAAACTTTCAAGCCATCCTGTTCATCATGAGTTCTCTTGATCTGGGTTAAACTTTGCAGTGATTCCGGATGGGCCAATCAAAGTGAAGCCACTTTCAGAGGAGTGATGGAATGCATTATAACCCCCTTTCCTCCCTTTCCTATGACTGGCAGTCAATGGTCTATTATAATTTATTCATATCGTTTGATCTAATTGATATCAACAACTGTCATTGCCTGATGCTTTAACTCGACCTCGAGAGAGGGCAATGCACATTTTCAGAATACAACACCTAAAAAGTTGTGGAGATAAGTGTCCTCTATTTTTAGGCACTTCCATGGGTGGTCATTTATTCTTGCCATCTGGGGTATCGTGGGGGTATTTATTCTACTCCGTTGGCTCAGATGCCATGTGGGTAGCATGTACTATCTGGAAGTTTATCCATTAGCCATGGCACTTCGATCCATTAACTACACCGAACACCGCTGTTCTTGGCAGCACAAAGCGAGTTCATCTTCGTGTTGGTCTTCTGTTGCAAGGAACAGTTTTTGGAGCTAGCTGCTTGTTATGAAGATGGTGATGGGGATATTTTAATTCTGCAGAGGATAATGTTACATTTTGCCATTTTTTAATTTAAAATGTATTCTGCCCTTTTGACACAGATTTTTACCCTTTTACTTTAAGGGAATCTAAATTTCTGGACTTGAACATTTTTCCATCATTTGTGCTCTGTAGTTGCTGCAAAGTTCTTCTGTAATCGAAAGTCAGATTTTTTTCGTAATAGTTCGCTCCTGGTTCATGTTCACATTTCTGTGCTCCCAGATATGTTGTTAGGTTTTGTGTTTTTACATTTACTTTTAATATACATGTCAGAATTGGTACAAGAAGCCATATTTTTTCAGTCACTGCATACAGCATAGACATCATTCAATTACCCTTCAAAACTTCATTCTACCGTCAAGGACACCTCGAGCAATGCCATAACTAAAACGATAAGGGCACTCGGGATAGCGCACACCTCCGCCACGTAATGCCTGATCCACGAGAACATATCGGGCCCAATACATTTTTAAATATCGTTCTACATATAATCGGTTTTGGCCCAATCTCTCAATGGTGAAGAATCACTTGAGAAATTAAATAATTCTCGTATCCAGATTTGGATTCGGATCTTCACCGAAATTGAATCAATTTGTCATGGTCAAACCACCATGTCCACCAAGTTTCATCTGAATCTGTCCACAACTTTTTCAGATATCGTGCTAAATATCATTTTTGGCCATATGTGTCAATGGTGAAGAATCACCCCTAAAATTCAAATAGCCGGATCCGGATCCGGATCTTCACCAAAATCTAAATAATTTGTCTTTGTCACATACCGAATCTGCCCACAAATTTTCATCCGGATCGGTCCCCAACTTTTTGAGATATTCTGCACACAGACAGACAGAAAAACAGACAAACAAGAAGACGTCGTGCAGAGCACGACACTTGCAAAATCTATGAAACAAATTTGACCTCAAAAGTAATTGGTGATTGAATTCAGTGACCTGATATAAAAATCCTCTTCAAATTTCAAGTCAATCGGATGAAAATTGAGGATTTAGAAATCCCACTGAAGTTGTTGACCTTTTGACCTTAAAAACAATAGGCTTCTTCATTATGACACACTCTACCATGTGGCGAAGTTTTGTGAAGATCGGTTTAAAATTGTGACCTGCAGGCGACAAACAGACAGACAGACAGAGAGACAGACAGACAGAGAGACAGACAGACAGAGAGACAGACAGACAAACAGACAAGCCGGTAGGCGACGAGCGATTCGCTAGGATCGAAACGCTGGATACGATGCTTTTCATTCTGACCGATCCACCGACGAAGATTCATTGCCAAGACGTATTGGTTCACAGGCAATTGTTCCTCTGCCTGGCAAGATTTTTCCGATTGCGTATTTTGCCAACTGGGACGCCTCATAAAAATGACGTTAAATAGACACCCTATTTTTGAAGGACTACCATTTGAAAAATAATCGGTTTGCTGGTTTGTGCTGTGGACCCTCGCGTTGCAGACAGACACACACACACACACACACACACACACACACACACACACACACACACACACACACACACACACACACACACACACACACACACACACACACACACACACACACACACACACAAAAAACCCGATAAACTTCTCTCAATGCTCTTGTTTGACCACACCTCCTGAGCCACACAATTTTTTCATAAGCCACGCCCACTTTCCATAAGCCACGCCCACTTTCCTATGCCACTCCCACTTTCCAGCAACCACGTCCACTTTCCCGAAGCTCCGCCCACTTTCCTAAGCCCCTCATAAAAAATGACGGCAAATAGACATCCGATTTTTGAAGGACTACCATTTGAAAAATAAAACCTCAATCAAAAATCGGCTCGAGTAAAATTTTCTAAATATCTCGAAGTTTTTAATTCTGAAGTCTCGTTTCTCTACATTCAAAACTGAAGGACAAGTATTGAAAATACTGAACGCGGTTTTTCGGCCGGTGCACAGCAACGGGTGGCTGCTAGGCAACGAAATTCAAACGCGCACATTCCCATCCCAAATGGCACCTGTTGGCAAAGTTTCGTCGAAATCGGTTCGCTGGTTCGTGCTGTGGAGCCTCACGTTGCAGACACACATACACACACACAGACAGACAGACGGAAAACCCGACAATAAGGGATATCTAGCATATATAGCAAATCCAACAGAGACAGAATAACAAAATTCCCCCGAGCGGGAGTGCCGGTCATCTCTGCCAGAGGTCGACAGAAGCAAAATCAAATTAGGGGCATCTATAATCGAAAGGTGAATTTCAGGTCGAATTCGCTTTACTTCAGTGTCGATCAAGTCGTATCTCGGCCTCAGAGTAGAGGAGCACGATGACGTCAGCGCGCACACGCAAAACCTTTACGTGACTCAACGACGCCTTTTGTTCTCGCGCGTGGTGTCACGTGACGAGCCGTGACGTGGTGGACGAAATATTTTTTATACAATCATAAAACGTCTTTTGCACCGGAATTTTTACAGAGACCTGTAAAGCGTGTTCTAAAACCCTCAAAAATGTAAATATTAATCTCCCAGACCCCAACAGTAAGCATTCCCTCGAGGAGACAATTCTAGGCTTCATCCCGTGCCTGCCAAAATCTGCGGAATCTCGGCACCGACACCCACCCACCCACCCAACGCATTCGATGCATTTCCCTCATTAAAAGTGAATTTCAGGTTGAATTCGCTTAATTTCAGTGCCGATCAACCTTATGCAGTGCGAAAGGTGGAAACAATCAGCGCGGAAGACCGTGTTGAGGTCTCCGGTGCACCACGAGGGGGATAAAAACTATAAAATCGGAACGAGAGCAAATTTCAAAAAAATGGCTCGTGTTGTTCTAGATAATAATCCGTAGTATCTGAATCACTAATAACATTTGATCTCTCTTGATAAATGAGGGAGGAGATACGATTTGAAATCGACGATTTTCGCAACTTTAACAGCCTCGTGACGTTGACCTCGACCTTGGACGACCTTGAAAGTTATATCGTTGTGCATGTCTCATCGACCTCTATCCATTCCACTATTGGTTATTTGTCTCCACTCGGTTTGATTGTGGACGGACGGACGGGCGTACGGACGGACGGACAGACTTCGAGACTGTTTTTATTAGTTAATCTCTACTGAGATGTAGAGATGACCTAAAAATCGACTGACCAATATATTTGAAAAATCTTCGATTCTGCAGGTAACAAACAAATAAAGAGGGGTGAAAACAACATCCTTCACCTTCAGTGGCAGAGGTTAAAAAAAAAATGATGGTCTGTTGTGCCTCACGTGAATATCGTTCTCTCTACCCATCCTCTTTCATATATTTATTCCCCTTATGATTTATATGAATGTCCCAAATATTCTTTCACCGAGCCTTGCTTCTCAAAAATAAAAGAAATATAGCTGGGGCAGAAGTCCCCATCCCGCATTAACCAACTAATTTTAGTGAATATTTTCTACCAATAAATCACAAACTCAAGCTATTTCAAAAATTCCCTAAACACCACCATTTCCTGCACATATTGCTAATTAACAATCACGTCATCATCGCATTCTGCTGCCATGCTAACTTTCCAGAGTAATTTCCTGCTGCCATCCCATTATTTTTGCACTCTGCAATTCACTCTCTTTTCCATTTGCTATACCTTGCAACCAAAAGAAACTGCAGAGCCTGCAAGATTCTTGTTCAGAGAACTTAATGGACTAAACGCTTAGCAGCCTTAAAAACTAACTAGACAACGAGACACTACTTGGATGGTTTTCAAAGTTTAATTTATGTATTTGCCCTCTCTGGCCTTATGCATCTAATGGCACTGGGAGATATGGATACATTTTCCTTTTATCTACGAATGGCCTTGCAATTCATGTTAATGTACACTGATGTCTAATAATGTCTTTCCCATGGACACCGACCGGAGTGGTAGAAGGGCAGGGGGAGAGAGGGACAGGGATATATTTAAGGGTAATTAAAAATATATAATAATAAAAAATTTTTTTAAAAACGACAAACAAACATATCCTCCACTTTATTGATTTAGGGTGGAAGATAAATATCTGGAGATAAACAGAACGTTACAAATTGAAGAAGAAATCGAGGCCGCAAATCAACCTAAAACACAGCATCGAAATTAAACGTGAATCATCATCATTCATGCTGTTGTATACGCACACCAAAAGGTCACAAAAGTTGATCATACCCACTTGTTTTTGGAAGATTATTTTAATAATTTGCATGCACACCGAAAGGTCCCAAAAAGTAAGATTATTTTCATTAATCGCAATACTGATAATAATTATTATCAATCATATCAATTAGTGGTAGTGTACTGTAAAGGTCAGGTCAGGATTTGAAGTGTGCACCGGAGCAACGTGTCGCTATGGGCTTGTCAGGTAGCATCATTCTCTGCCAGGATACGTGCGATGTACAATTATCACAGTGAACATTTACTAAATAAAGGACAAATTTGAATCGGCTAATCCTTTTGAGAAAATTTCGAGGTCAACCTCCTCGAGGTCCTGAAAGACTTGCAATGATATGATTATTGGCAGTCAAAAGATATAATATACTGTATTTTAGAAACCTCTTACACTCTCTGTTAGTTCGGTAATGCCATTGGCCCCTTTTGGACGTTCACGTGATAATGCACTTTCTGCTCCCCCCCGCCCCCCACCCCACTATGCAACTTACATTCAGGATCCTTCATGAGCTTTGGAAATATATATAATATATAACTATAAATATTATATATATGAATGAATTAATAAAATAAATAAGGTCTGATGATAAGAACGAATGAGAACCAGTGGTGTGTTGTCCAAGGATGCAAAGGATCAAGCAGTGCTTCCCTTGCGTCGCACCATCATGTTGTGACAGTCACCTTCACTCTCCATACAGGCCCAGCAGCTCAAGATTGCTATAAAATGTTGATTGGGTAATATCGGCTGATTAATTTTATCAAACAAGTGTGGATACAAGTGGGGATGTTGCCAGAAGGCCAGGACACCATGCCGACTTGGATAAATTGTAACCCACCACGACCTAGATTCCAAGTCAAAGCAACTTCAAACTTAAGCCTTTAACTGAGGAATCGATCGGATGATCTCAGTTTTCATTTCAAATTCTCTTTACAATGAAAGTTTGAAGAAATCAATGGAAGCTGCAATTTAGAAATCAATAGAAGCTCCAAAGTCAGTCACTGCCTGAGCATCCTGCGTTGTACAAATTTCCTTCCTTGGCACACCTAAACTCACATCGACCTGCAAAGCTTTCATCCACACCTTGATGGAATACTGGTCTCCCCTCTTGGCTGGCTCCCCTGCCTCACACCTTGCTCTGGTTGACGCTGTGGAAGCCGAGGCCTTCTAAATTATTGGAATGTTACATGACCAAGCTGAGTCTCTGGGCCGATCACTTTCCCATCGCAGATAGGGTCGGTGGTCTCCATCTTATAACAGCCTCCTTTCTGTTCTTGCACCCTCTACTCTGTCACCCCCATGGTCCATAACCAACCTTCCTCTGGTGAAACTCCAAAATCCAAAATCACTGCCCACCTTCACTCATTTGTTCCTCTTTTTTTTTCTGCATTCACTTCAATCTCATTCCTCCCTCCAACTCTTCAAGACAGCTGTTTACCACCATCTTAGATTATCCCCCATCCAAAACCATTATCTTTTCTAACCCATTAACCCTACGGACAAGCCCTGCTCTTTCCAAATTTCAAGTTTTTCCCTCCCAAGAGTTTCCTTCTGCATCCATGTTGTGCACTTCATGTGACTTCTCCTACACCCCCCCCCCAATCCATTCCTACCCACGTTTCCCTCTATCTTGGCCTTCAACCCGACTGTTTGTGTTTTCTCTTTCTCTTTCGCTTCCTCCACTGTTGCTTTTGTTCCGTTTCATCCTGATCCATTTCGTGTACACACCGTTCCACGAGCCTTGACCTTGTAGACAAAATAGTTGGTGTCATGACATCTCCCAATGGGTGTGCTGTCATTCAAAATGCTCAAAGGTTACAGCAGGATATCTGGATGTCGATGCTGGGAATTGCCAACATGTACATCCAGATTTTAATCACTTTTCAGGCATTTAAGTTTTTTTTTTTTTTACCATCGACAAATCATTTATATTCAAAGGGAATGTTTTTATCAAGATCAAAGGGAATGTATAATTATCTGTCTTTCTTTGTGAAATTGAATAATCTTGTGCTTTTATTCAGGGAAATGCAGATTTTAATTGTTTTCTGTTGAGTTTATGATATTGTGCCATGGGGTTGGTGTGCCGTCGTGTGGAGTTGGCATTGCACAGGTTCATCACATGTTTGTGAATTTTGCCATCTGCTGCAGATGCTCTTTTCATTTAATTTTCAAATAAACCTGAAAACTAGCGAGTTTGCAGTGATTGAGAAGAACTCCAGGTCACTTATTCCGAAACTGGCTGAAAGCATAACCCATCTTCTCACATTCCGAGTCAAAGAAAACCTTTGTCATGGTCAATGAAGTGCCTCAATATCTTGTAATATAACATAACTACTACTACTACTACTACTACTACTACTACTACTACCACCATCATCATCATTTTCTAATATCCCAATTAATCCTACTTTTACGAACCGGCTGGCCAGGCCTGACATCCAACTGAAGAAAAAAATAAAATGACCGTTTTTACAGCCATTTTTCCCTGCTGTGCAGGGGTTGGGCTTTTTCTTGAGGCAATGTTTTATGGCCGGATGCCCTTCCTGACGCCAACCCTGGTCGCCTCTTACGACACACAGGGATATGGTACACCTATTCTAACGGGGGCATACACCGGGACCAGTACACTGGTACTCATTTCGACGACCTCGGAAGGATGACAGGCTGAGTCAACCCCCTGGTGTTAATTCAGCAGCCAACGGGGCTTGAACTCAGGACCCTGGGATCCCAAGCCGCTGCCCTAACCACTGCGCCAACACCAGGCCCTGACATCCAACTGAAGGCGACAGGAATTTGGCCAGGAGACAAGTGATAACTCACCCACTCTTCACGAAGGACACAATCGGATCTTCAACATCCATGATCTAATGCCAGCAGATGTGACACTGATGGTGACGCATTGGATGTGTAACACCAGACCCCAACAGTGACAGTTTTGAGTGGGGTTGGAATTCAAACCTCAAAGGTTGGGACTCAGAGGTGAGTATGCATACCTCAGGCTATCCTGCCAGCCATTCATACTAAAATATGCAACTTGGTGTCTGTCTGTCTGACGGTAAACTATTTGCTCATTACTTATCCAATCTCAACCAAACTTGATGCTTCCAAATATTGAGTCCCAAACACCCCACCCTCGGTACACATCCATCCCTTCCATATCCAACTGCTCCTGGACTCTGTGTCTTTTGCACCAGGGAAGGTGGAGAAGGTTCTTTCAACCCTCAACTCTGACTCGACAACTGGACCGGACGGCATCAGCTCACGTGTCCTAAAAACCTGCTCTTGCACATCCTCTCTCTGCCATCTTCACCCTATCATTTGTGCTCAGTCATCTTCCATCTGCTTGGAAGTCCACTCCAACATCAATGCACTACATAAAAAAAGTGAAAAAATTGATCCGCTTAACTACAGACCTATCTATCGGCTTCCTTCCAATCATCAGCAAAGTCATGGAATCCATCATCACAGTTGATTATGAAGCCTTTCCTTTTCTCCAACCTCATCTCAGATCATCAATTTAGTTTCAGACCAAATCACTCCACCTTGAACATACTGCTTCTACTCGCCCAACAATGGATGCGGATCCTTAATATCAGACGTGAGATCAGGGCAGTCTATCTGGACATATCTCGTGTTTTTGATGCAGTCTGTCATCCTGTCTTATTCTCCATACTCAATGCCTACGGCATCCAAGGCCAACTCCACACATGGCTTACTGACTTCCTCTACTCTCAGAGCCAACATGCATCACTCAAATGAATCCTTTCATTTCCTCTCCCCGTCAAGGCTGCAGTGCCCCCAAGGCAGTGTTCTGGGCCCCGTTCTATTCCGCATCGTCATAAATCATCTCTCTGACACTGTCAAAATTCCTCTTCGTCTATATGCTGATGACTCCATCCTCTGCAATGACGTACCTCATCCTACAGACAGGCAGGATGCAACCTCTTCCCTCTCTTCAGATGTTGACAAAATCACAAGCTGGTCAAACACTTCGAATACGTCTTTCAATCCTGACAAATTTCACACTTTCATGATCTCTCCCCAAAAGAACCGTCCGGCAAGCACTCCGATGTACTTTCTTAACAATCCTCTTGAAGAAGTTCAGTCATTCCAACTCCTGGGCCTCACTATCAGCCATGACCATTCTTAGCCAAACCACGTTTCAAAGTTGGCCTCCAAAGCTAGCAGACGACTGGGCATCCCCCGTCGTACAAAGTCCTTCCTTGGCACACCTGAAATCCTATCCACCGACAGGGCCTTCATCCGCAACTTGAACGAGTACTGCTCTCCCCTCTTGGTCAGCTTGACGCCGTGGAAACCAAGACCTTCAACATCATTTGACTCTCCCGCACTGAAGCCGAGTCTATGGGTCTATCATTTCACCATCACAGACAGGTTCGTGATCTCCCCGTCTTCTACCATCTCCTTTCTGGTCATGCACCCTCTGCTCTTTCAGTGCTTTATCACCCCCCCCCCCAACTCCCCACCAGGTTTCTACACGGCTCACACGGTCCATCATCAACCCCATTCTGATGAAACGACCTAAATCCAGAATCACTGCTCACATCCACTCATTTGTGCCTCTTTTTATCCACCTGTGGAATCAAATTCCACACCCTCTTCGATCTCATTCTTCCCTCCAGGTCTTCACCACCACATTTCACATCATCCCCAATCCGAAACCATGATATTTCCTACCACCGTTAACCCCACCAAAATCCATCCCTCTAATTTTCCAGTACCCCCCCCCCTTGGAGGTTTCTTCTTTGTCCATTCTGGCCACTTTTTTCTACATTCATGATCCTGTGCTTCATGTAGTTGTGCGTTTTTTTTTTTTGTGGGGTTTTTCTTGCGGTTTTTCTTGCGGTTTTTCGGGGGCATATTTGCAGTTTTTCTGACCGGCTTCTACATTTGTTGCCCCGTGCATTACATATTCGAGATTTCTGATTTTTTTCCCCCTTCTGAATCATGAACCGCCAGGAACCTATCCCTCTTTTTCCCATTTATACAATGCCCCAACATTCGCGAAAGTTTTCAGGAACGCATCCTCCACGAATGTTGGGGTCCGACAGGATATGAACATGTATACAGTGCACTTACCATACAGTTATGTTCTTGAAAATTGTACAAATTATTGAGAGAGGATTGAATGGTCTATGATGACAAAAGAAAACATGTTAAACAAGAACGAGAATTGCTTTGCAATCCATGTCCCCGACCGACGTGATATTTCCAATGTCCAAATAGGGCAGAACTGTGAAAAATTGACGAAACACCCTGAAACTCAAACTTATTCTGCAACTTATCGTAATAAAGCCGTGTACCAAGTTTCAGTTGAATATGTTAAAGGGAATGAGAAAAATCTGAAAACCACAGGTGGGATGGACGGATGGACGGACAGACGGAGCGCAAATCTACACTCCCCTCCGGTGAAACCAGTGGGGTCTAAACTTGATGCACTTCAGAAAGTTTCACTTCAACAGACTTGAGGAAATCCTTTCGCCAGGTTCTGTAGACGAGACTCCAAATCCATAAATATATGGTCTCAAGTCTGGTTCATCCTCGATTCCCATAATTTAGTTTGACACCGCCTTCCCCAATGTAGCATCCCTTCCTTCCTTTGCTAGGCACCACATGCCACGCCACTGCAATGATCAACTCAATTGTGGGCAATTCATAGGAAGTCTATGAAACAACTGCGTTGTCAATTGTTGGGCCCAAATTCCAATCTGAAGCAGTGTGCGTCACAATAACAGCAACAAATGATCACATCTGTGAGATGTGCTCTGAGCAATAATAAACAGGAATAAAATTGGCAAATGTCACAAATGTAACAGTGCCAGCCTGCTCTCTTCCCCCCGCCATGTCACGGAACATCTCGAGTCATGTGACTGGTACCTGAGAGCCAAACATACGCGTAAAGAACACTGACATTTAGAATTCTGCGAACAGCCGTGCATATAATTACTAATACTACTACTCCTTAAATGGCTCCAATCATTTCCACCTTCTTGTGGGGTCAGTCACAATGAAAAGTTTTGGCCCAAGTCTTTCACAAACTGGTTGGCCAGGGCTGAAGTTAACTGGAGGTGGAAGGAATTGGAGCGCGGCTGGCAATGCGGAGAAATGTTTGCAAAAAAATGCTCAATAATCAGAGCCGAGTAGTTCGAACAAAATGAAAACATCAAACTGTCCGCTTTGACATCGGAAGCTCTTTTATCCACCAGCCCTCCCCAAAAAAGAATTTGTAATGCAAAAACCAGATCAATACTTAAACTTAAACAACAGTGCGTCGACTACAAGCCAGTAAGAAGAAAAAAAAAAGGGAGGGGGGGGAGAGGTAACCTTTGATGAAAAACACCATCGAGACATTCTGCTTTCAGGCTGGAGGCTCAAACAATGACCGTGCCGAAGACCCATTTGTGACAATCTTACAACGAAAACCTGCAGCAATTGTGACAATCTTTCCTACTCTCAGCAATCATTTGAGAGTTTAACTAATGGAACAAACACAAATAATAACGAGGAAACAATTTATATTACTGACTCCAAGGATGACAATTAAATCTCCCGCAAGTTGGACTTTTGAGGCAGAGAAAGATGCATCATCTTGAAGTTTAGTTTGTCCCAACGTGCTGTTGCTGGATGTCCAAAAAGCAGGCACATGATACCGCAGCCCACCCAGGTATGTACAGCAACGTGAGCATACATACAGGCATGGCATCGACCCAACATCTTTATAGCTTTTGTTATAGGCATAGGCAGTCCATCAAGGAAGCACCCTCTCTGCACCTGCATGCACACCTTTCAGATGTTACCCATCACAGTGCAGTTAGCTGATGCTGCGAAAGATCATTCAAGCCACACACATATACATTCGTATTCTGATGTTCTGCCAGAAGGCAGGTTCAGCACTGCCAGAGCAGTTTCTTGGCAAGGGTTATACTGGGTGGTTTGCCATCGCATCCCAACAGTAGTTAGAGAAAGAATTTGGAATTTGTTCATTATACCGACGATAGCTTGCCTATTCTTCGTGAAGGACACCGTGGGGATATTTAACGTCCTCCACCTAATGCCGGCAGACGGGATGCCAGTTTGCCAGAGGGATTTCACACACATTGATGAATCATCCTGCCTGTGAAACATCAGGATGACAGTTTATAGCCTGATTGGAATTCAAACCCAGGCGAATGGCTTCGAGTGAGCTTGCATACCTCTAGGCCTTCCATGTAGCCATACACATATACAATGCCTACAAAATGCCCGTGACGGCCCTGCCGAGAGCAAATACAATCTCACTCTCACTCTGTGGTTCAACTTATAAAGTCCTGTTAATTATTCTCACTGAACGGCAAAAATGTCACAAATTCCAGCATTCACCACATTTCAACATTATAAGAACCCATATATTGCTGCATACCTTCAAGTTGAACTAAACTTAGTAAATTAGGAATTAAATTACAACTTTTTTTTGTTTTGCATATTCCATCCAATGACCTATAAATTGTAGCAAAGGAGTCGCATCATAGTTTCTGGAGGGAGTGGGCATTTCACAAATACAAATGGCAGCCCCAGGCAAGGTAGGTGAACCAAAGTGAATGAATGCATCAATTTCCTGAAAATACCCAACTGCAGGGATTACATTGAAAAAGAAAAGGAAAATTGTCCTGGGAAATGCTATCTCTTACATGCAGTACAAAAGCAGGATCAGTTATTTATGAACAGCACACAAACATTGCCTATGTTAGTGGGGCAGATAACAGGAATTTTTGAGAGGAATCGTGCAAATGATGGTACAAGCATCAAATTTGGCACATTTGTTCTCCAGGGGATTCTAATCAAATCTGCCTGATTGGCCATTTGAAAATCCAAATTTTGAAAAATTAAAAAAAATTAAAATAAAAAAAAAACTTCAAAAAAGTCAAGATCACGAATCAATGTTGGATGCTGGCTGAGATTGGTGAATGTTTCAGAAACATCATCAAAGACGTTCCAAGTCTGCCATGCAGTTTTCTTCCCTTTACCGCGGAAGGCAGACACGACGTCACATCCATTGAACGCATGGAAGTATGGGATCCCTCTACCTTTCTCAGGCCCTATTGCAGAAACTACCACATGGACTGGAATCCATCGCGCCTTGGCTCCTTGGCCAAAGGCAATCCACATGTTCTCAAGACCTAGTTCCTGTAAGGATGGCAGTACAGATATTGCTATGACTAGTATGTCCGTGTCATTAGCCTTCATGTTAATGGACTTGCTACCATCCGTCGTTGCGTCCCTGGCGTGTACAAATATTCGAGTGTCAGTTTCTTCATGACAACATGGAGACACAGCATCCAGTGACTTCCTTGTGTTGCTAATGGCATCTTCTTTTGTGACAATGACTGTGCTTGTCGTCTGTGCGTCACACATCTTTTCCACAAGGAAGTGAAACAGCTCAGTCTTGTTGCTGTCATCCCGAAGAAAGCTTCTCCAGTTACTTGGGGTCTTACTGGTTCCTGTCACTCTTCTTCTGATTCCTTGCCTCCTTTTCGACCTTGCCTCGGACTTCAGACTTGACTTCTTGTACACATCAAACACTACGTCCACCCTCTCGTACCTGGCACCATAGGATTCCACCTTTGGGATGATGGCTTCTTTAGCATAGTCATCAAATATCTTTGAAGTGCGTGGAGGTAGGGCATTGATAAGTGCTGAGCCATCAATGATGACTGCATCTCCCCTTGGTTCTCTGTCTGGGATGTTCACTTGCGCTTCAAGAATTTCAGCCAGCTGTGACTTTACATTTTTTTGAAGTTTTTTTTTTTTTTTTCAAATTTGGATTTTCAAATGGCCAATCGGGCAGATTTGATCAGAAAGATCAAACAAAGCAGAACAGAAATGCCAAATTTGATGCTTGCATCATAATTTGTACGATTTTTCTACTATCGACTACACTATATGTACAGTGGAGCACACACATGGCCCGCTGTGTGCAGTAAAATGCCAAATACGACAGTTATTCTGGTAGTTTTGTGCCTTTGATGATACAAGCATGAAATTTGGTACACAGTTATAGCATACCCTTAGGAAACATTTTGGATATAGGGACATTCCAGATTACCCCTCGGGTCAAAATGGTGGCCATTTTACAAAATGGCTGCCACAAATAACAAATTCTGCCTACAAGGTCAGCAAAGTCATATGTGCTTGGTGCAAAACACAATGTAGTGAGTATAATATGATTATTATCAACTCGTATGCACATGCTTCATTATCTACTTCATATTTGACTAAAAAATGCATCTACGGTGGTCTATGAGGGACACAGATAACAGTTTACCATCGCAATAATGCATGGCTGGAACAAGAGCTCTTCAATATGATCATGCATGTGAATGTTACCTGAATATTGTTTCTGGAAATATAAATAGATCAAAAATCAAATTTGGTGAAAGGAACTTAGACTCCATGAATATTTCCATTATTAATTACATACTGGTAGCTGGCAATGTCGCGATTAAATGCATAAATTTGCGAAATCGATATTGATGTACTCAACGTATTAATTTTCATAATTGCATCATAGAAATGTTCAAACTACAATGGTGTGTTCATATTGATTTGGGTTTAACATGGTCCTGTCCAGCACAAAGAAATAATGTATGGTGGCCTATTGGGGACATCGAGTGACAATCACCCAAGATCGCCATTGTGTATATATGAATCTCCTCTGGGCTGGGGTTCGTAGTTGAAAACATTTTAACTCTGCTATTCTGTTTTCAGGTGATAACTCCACTGTAGTGTACCCAAAGACTAATCCCCTGCTTGGTGGTGGTTCTTCCCAATTTTACAGTGACTGATTGGTGGTGGTTCAAGACAATGGCCAAGCATTTCAAACTATTAGACCCCCAGCAGCGAGGGCCAAGTACATCTGTTACATCAATTAACCAGACAGACTGGAACCTATGTGTGCTGTGTCAGATGGACACCACTGAGCCTCTTCATTGTCCAGCTGACTCCAAGCAAAGTACAGGAGGGTCTGGATACCAGACTCTGGCAGACAACCTCCTCAGGTTCAGTGAGATTGACTGCTTGCCAAAATCTCTCGACATGTCCCGCTTGGACGATGGTGAGGGTATTGAGTCCACCTTCCAGCACCACAGGGCTAAGTGGCATGATTCGTGCAGACTACAATACAACAAAACTCAATTGATTCGGGCAGAGAAGATGAAAACAACCAGTGGGGATACCGAAGGCGTGACATGAAAGTATACCCGTCAGAGTGTGGACCGCACAGTCACTGCTCAAAACGTGTTTCTTTTGTGACAAGCCAGCAGGTAACGAGTCCTAGCGCAAAGCTTCTACCTTTGACCTGGACAGACGAGTCAGGAAATGTGCTCTGAAACTGGAAGACAAGCCACTTATTGCTAAACTGAGTGCTGGAGATATGATGGCGCAAGATGCCCTGTACCATGTGAAGTGTCTGGTTTCCCTCTATAACAAAGCAAGGGACACAAAGCGAACCTTGGATGACCAGGATGATATCAATCATGGCATAGCTCTCGGAGAACTGCTGTCCTACATCGATGATGCCCGCATGGACGCTCTTGTGGCACCAGTGTTCAAGCTGGCAGACCTAACAAGTCTGTACAACAACTGGCTGAAACAGCTTGGAACAGTCTTGACTGGACGTGTTCACTCGACCAAACTCAAGCACCGGATCATGACATATTTTCCGGACATGGAGGAGCACAAGCCTGGCCGAGATGTTCTGCTAGCTTTCAACGAGGACATCGGATCAGCCCTTCACAAGGCCTGTGAACACGATGCTGATAGTGATGGTGTTCATCTTGCTCGAGCCGCGAACATAGTCCGAAGAGACATGTTGAAGATGAAGACAGCCTTTAGTGGTTCATTTGACACCCTCTGCCAAGAACAATCCGTGCCAAATTCTCTCGTGGCACTTGTTGCTATGATCCTGAATGGTCCCACGATCCAAGAGCAGTCAAGCCACTCATCTGTATCAACACCCACTCTTACAATCTCACAGCTCCTCATGTTCAACAGCTACGCACGCCGCCGACAGAGTACGAGTATTGAGTCTACCAAGCACGGCCACAATCGGGAGACCCCCGTGCCTGTGTACCTGGGAATGCTGATGCACACAAAGACTCGCAAACGAGACCTAGTTGACACTCTGTTCCACTTGGGTTTCTCAGTCTCCGATGATAGGGTGCTGAGCATCTCCACGGACTTTGGGAACAGTATCTGCCGCTTCTTCCAGCAGGAGGGTGCAGTTTGCCCACCTGAACTGAAGAGTGGTCTGTTCACAACTGGCGCAGTGGATAACATCGACCACAATCCCAGCTCAACTAGTGCTCAAGACTCGTTCCACGGCACTGGCATCTCGCTGTTCCAGCACCCGAATAGTGAAGTGCGTGGAGTTCAACGGCTGCGGGTAGTAGTCTCAGATGATGTTACTACAATAGCAACCACTGCACACCTGCCAGAGTCATACACCACTGTACCTCCTGTGGTTCTCGGTAAACGTGAACCACCGATGCCCAAGTTGGCTGGTCCCAACAGAAGTGACTGCCAACTGATCCCTCAAGCAATGCAGGTGGAATACAGGTACGCCACAGAAAATATATCATCTGAAAGTTGTACATATTCTGTATTCATATATATGTGCCTCAATCTCTTGTTAACTGTGTGTGGTGCTGAGGTCCTGTCTCTTGTTAATTGTGTTGATGAGTTCTTGTCATTTTGACAGGTGGCTAGAACAGATGGCAGTTAGTGTAGCATCAGACTACTACAGGGAGACGAGACTGTGTCATGGGCTGCATATCATGCCAGCAAGCAGTCCATTCCAGAGGAACCAGAGTGTGGCGTGACCCTCACCTCATTGCTGCCTCTCTTCTACGACCAGGCCAAGTCCGTGGCTATGATTCGTCACTCCATGGACGTCATCAAGACAGCAGTTGAGATTCTGAACCCTGGTCAGATCCCAGTCCTCACAGTCGATCAGCCACTGTACGCACTCGCCAAATAGATGCAGTGGAGATGGCCAGAAACACATGGAGAAGATCACTTTGTCATCCTATTTGGTGGACTCAACATTGAGATGGCTGCACTGAAAACTCTGGGTGATCTTCTGGATAGCAGTGGGTGGACAGGAGCTCTGGTGCAGGCAGGAGTTGCTACAACTGGTACTGCTGATTCCTTCCTGAAGGCTGCCCATGTTGCACGCACTCGGCAAGCTCACCAGGTCACAGCCAGTAGCCTCTATCTTCTCCTACAGAAAGCCTTCAGCCAAGGAGCAGATGAGGGACAGGATCTAGAAGATTGGTGTGCTGAACGTGTGCAAGCCAGTCCGCAGTTCCACTTCTGGTGGATCATTCTACAGTTGGAACTCACTGTCCTAATCTACGTCAGATCGGTCCGTGAAGGGAACTTCCTGCTATACATTGATGCCCTGAGCAAGATTGTCCCCTGGTTCTTCGCCTTGGGTCATACCAACTACGCCAGGTGGATACCAGTTCACCTGCGCGACATGGTGACACTGGCGACCAAACATGCAAGTGTATACACGCAGTTTCTTGCCGGCAACTTCACAGTAAAGAAGACCACTCATGCGTTTTCTGCGATGGCCATCGACCAAGCCCACGAGCAGAATAACGCATTAGTTAAGGGTGACGGGAGGAGCTGTAGGCCTGACAGAGAATCCCGCTGCATTACGCCGCTGGATGGTGTCTGGTCCAGAGATGGCCAGAGTGATCGCTGAGTTCCAGGCCACATCAGAGACCAAGAAGGCTGTTCACAAACACCACGAGTAGACCAAGCAAACACAGGCAGCCTTTGCTAGAGATGTGCGTTCACTCACTCAAGTCATGGGGGAGATGGGCAACCCATTTTGTGATGACAGCAAGGATCTCCTGGTGCTAGACAGCAGAGACCTGGCAAACCCAGCAGTTATCAATACTGTACGCCAGATCGAGAAGCTGGGACAAGAACCGCATGACTCCTATGTCCATGAGAGACTTATCAACCAGACAAAGCCCATCACCGACCCAATCAAGAGAAACAACCTCCCTCTCTTCAGCCGACCTCCAGTCAGAGAGAAGTCAAGAGCACAGCTGCAGGTTTCATATCTGAAGAACGACTGCTCCCTGTTCTCCAGGTTGTTCCTTGCGTCCCAGATACGTGATGGAGATCTTGATGAGTTCTTCGCACATGAGAACCAAGCATGTCCCCCTGCACTGTCACACATGGGCAAGATGAGACTTGGAACAAAGTCTGATCTGGTTGGCTGCTTAGAAGATCTGGTCCTTCCACAGGAGAATGCTGCTGCTGCTGCTGCTAGTCCAGCAGTTGAAGTCATCATCCTTGATGGTGCAGCGATCATCAGTATGCTGCCACCTGGCACAGCAAAGACCTTCAACGAGTATGCATCAGAAGTATTCTTGCCATACATCACATCTCAGCTGCAGCATACGAGCAGGATGGATATTGTCTGGGATGAATACCTCACAGACAGTTTGAAGGCAGACACTAGGAAGAAGCGAGGCAAAGGCATCAGGAGATGAGTCGAGCCATCTAGTTCCATTCCTGGAAACTGGCAGACCTTTCTTCGCACAGATGAGAACAAGATGGAGTTGTTTGACTTCCTAGCCACCAGAATAGCAACAACATACACAGACAAACAAGTCATCAGCACCCACCAAAAAGATGTGGTTTGTACGCAGGCCCGAGATGTTGCTGGTCTTGCCCCTTGTAGCCATGAAGAGGCTGACACAAGAATGCTACTCCATGCTGAAGACGCTGTGAGGCAGGGATACAGCAAAGTGTCGATCCGTACAGTAGACACTGATGTCGTGGTCCTTGCGGTGACAGCAGCTGGACGTCTGGACATTGATGAGCTCTGGGTTGCTTTTGGCACAGGAAAGAACTTCAGGTTCTTGGCAGCTCACGAGATGTCTGTGGCACTGGGACCTAACAAGTGTCGAGGTTTGCCATTCTTCCATGCCTTCACTGGATGCGACACCGTTTCAAGCTTCGGAGGCAGGGGGAAGAAAAAAGCATGGGAAACCTGGAAAGCCTGTGATGAGGTCACTGATGTCACTGCAGCATTCCGTGCCTTGGCTGCCACGCCAACTCCTTCAGCCGTAGATGACCACATGGATGCACTGGAGCGTTTTGTTGTTGTGCTCTATGATCGCACCAGTAGCCAGGAACATGTCAATGAGTGTCGCAAGCATCTGTTCACCCAGAATGGCAGATCAATAGATGCTCTCCCATCAACTCGTGAAGCCCTGAAACAGCACATCAAGAGAGCTACCTACCAAGCCGGCTACTGTTGGGGCCAGATGATGGTGTCCACACCAGAGCTCCCATCACCCAGTGACTGGGGGTGGGTTCACAGCGATAATGGCTGGGACATATACTGGACAACCCTCCCAGAGGCAACTGAGGCATGTCGGCAACTACTAAGGTGTGGCTGCAAAAAGGGATGCAGAGGACTGTGCAAGTGTGTCAAGGCTGCACTCCAGTGCACAGCTCTATGTCACTGTGGTGGGGAGTGTACAAGAGAGTAGAACTGGGACAAAAGAGATCACAGATGATAATTATGTAACATGTACACATGTATCCATGCATCATAGTAGACTCTGTTACCTGGATCTAGAGGTTCGACTGTATAATTTTGACTCTGCAAGTTGATGTTACGATTAAACAGAAGCACTTCCTCCGAGTTCAAGAGTGTTAAATGAACAACAGTCATTCCATGGTGCTTGATAACAGTTTTTTGAAAAGTTTGTTGTAGAAAACCGTCCAAAAGTGCAAAAATGCACCAAAAAATGACCAAATAAATGGTTTATTCACGCTTTGTCACCTTTATTTGCTATTTCTTATTTGCTAGAATCTATATTTAGTTAAATAAAACCACTGGTATGCTTCTTAAATATAGTTGTATCCACATGTATCCTCCTTGTACAACACAAAATCGGCTATTTTGTAAAATGGCCGCCATTTTGGCTCTGGGAAGAATCTGGAATGTCGCTATATCAAAAAATATTTGTAAGATACTGCCCTAGCAGTGTGCTAAATTTCATGCTTGCATCACTAAAGGCACATTTTTTTCACATATCTGCCGGACTAAGGTGGGTGTTAGCATTAGCCAGGCTTTTTTTTAACGTATCAACACGACTTCTCAGAAAATGTACAAACAACTTGACACTGCGATTGTCCTGCTCCATCATTCCACCACCGAACGGAACTTTAACTCGATCTAACAGCGTATTCATCACGGATCGTTTTGAGACATCGACTACTGTGACCGAATTTAAGTATTTCAACAATTTTCATTTTCTTTGTAAACTTAATCAAAGAAGAAACGTAATTGCATGTCCACGGATCATATTTGAGCAACGACGTCGTCAGTCGCCAAAACATGGAATTTTAGTAAAAGATATCAACATGAGACCACCAATGTTTTACTTGTTCAAAAATAGACTGGCGCAGTAGTAGTATTTTGAGAGGGCTGGCAGGATAGCCTCGAGGTACGCGCACTCGCCTTTGAGCTGTCGAGCGTGGGTTTGAATCTCGACCAGGCTATAAACTGACGAAGTTGGCCAGCACTGCTCATTGGTAGATGTTAAATACCCCCATGTTGCCTTTCGTGAAGAGTAGGCGAGTTATTGCCACCGCCCTGAACAAATGATAAATTATTGACCCTTCGAGTCGAACGTCAGCCATGGCCAGGCAGTTCATGAAAGACTTCGAACACAAACACTACCTGATCAACCCTACAAGAAGGTGGGAATAATTGGGACTGTTAGAGTAGTAGTAGTAAGAGTTGTTGCAGTAGCAGCGGCATTTGATGTATCTAGTAAGTTTTCAGGATGAAATAAACCATCATTTTTACTTTATTGACAATATGGAAGTGATGCCAAAGTCATCCATGATCTCATCTCATATGTGGGGCTTTCAAAAGGTTATATGAAGGAGATACAATAGTCCAACAAATGCCAAAACAAAGTTCAGCGAGACGTATATAATAATAATAATTTTAAAAGATGCATTAACATTTTCTTACCAACTATACATTACAAAATTAGAAAGGCACTCGGTCGAGCGCATACCTCCACCAGGCTCAACAGCTTACATTTTGTATCCCACTGATGGGCCGGATCTACATCTGGACATGAACCAACATCAAATCAGCTTGTTCTCGTTACCTGGCCAACTCGTCCACCTAGTTTTGTGATCACTTGTTCACAACTTTTTGAGATATTGTGCTATATATCATTTTTGGCCTTATCTCTCAATCGTGAAGAACCACTTAAACAATTCTAGTTGCCGGATCCGGATTGTCACCGTAATCGAATCAGTTTGTCCTCATCATACACCTAACCTGTCCTCCAAATTTCGTCTGAATCTGTTCACAACTTCTTGAGATATCCTGCTAACAGACAGGCAGACAGACAGTGGAGAAAACATCACCTTCGTGCACCTTTGGTGGTTGAGGTAATAAGATGGTGACATGTACCTTGGACAACTGTGAGCACCTACTTCGTATAACCCCTTCGAACACTCCTATAAACGGTACAATGATCAATTATATTGGACATGCTATGGTGGCAACAGTTAATGAGCAACGACAACCGTTTGATTTCAAAAAGCCCATCACGATAAAAACTTCCAAAAAAACAGAAAAACAAACGTTTCTCCATCTCTGTCGTCCGTGTTGAAGCTCAGCAAATGCTTTGGTTAACAGATCAGCATGGCTGTGGTTATTGGAGAGATGGCAAATATATTTGCACAAATTAATCCTTACATCCGAGTTATTTGGTTTAAATGTTCAACTCTTTAGACAGTTTATTATGACTACAAAAGTGCCATTCTTAGGAGGGCATTGCATAAAATGGGTCATTACATCAACTGTCATACTCGTTTGTACTCTCTTGCGAATATTAAACCCCCCTCACCTCTCCCATCGGGCTAAGGTTCGCAGTCCTGCTCATCATGCTGAATGAATGACTACAAGAGAGGGTTTTTTTTGGTTGGAATCGAAGTGAAGTAATTTGTTTTTTCTCCCACACAAAAAGAGATGTCCATCATCCTTCCATCAGGACCATACTCTGTGCAGAGCGTTGGTGCTGCCTAAGCAGTCTCCTTGGCTATTGGGAACCATTCTGGACGGGTCACCACTCCGATACAGGATACTAGCAAGCTGGCACTCATTTTGCCGACCTCGGAAGGATAACAGGCAGAGTCAACCCCACCTGGTATTAATTTAACAGCCGAATGGGATTTGAACGCAGGATCCTAGGATCCCAAGCCCACCACCCCTGAGCATTAAACCAATACCAGGCATATGTCCATCAGCCTTTCTCAATTCAAAGGGGACACATCATGGAGAAAAGGAAAAATAAAATATCGGAAGAAGATCAATGACATTTCTTCCTTTCACCTCTTTGAGAACATTTTTATTAAAATTATTTAGCTTTGTAGGAAATGTAACAGCAAATTCTTTCTGGAAATATGCCCACACTTTCACCGCGACATGATGAACTGTGCCAAGCTGTTACAATGATAAGAGGAACAAGAGGAACAATGATAGATAACGGATTTGAAAACAAAAGGAAGAGCAACGATTGAACATATGATGATGCACCAACAAATTAATGAAACAATAACTTCATATTAAAGTCTGAATGATCCAGAAGGTTGTAGAAATGACCTCAGCCATCAACCGATTGGTGATTGTATTTGCCGGTAAAGAAGCAATGGGTAATCCTGAAGAAGGCATAAGTATTAGTCTTTTCCCAATCAAGCACCCTGCATGCTCACTCACATGTCCAATGGTGCAATTTAATTTTTGGCAGTGTGTGTGTGTTTGTGTGTTTTCTAGAGGTATCATGGGATGGTGGAACATGTCATGCCTTGGCAAACCAACTACCTACATCAGGAGACGAGAAGAGAAAACACAGTACAAAGCATCAAGGAATAACTAGAACGGCATTCGGTAGGGCACATACATCCGCAAAGCTGAACAGTTTATGTTTTGTATCCCACTGATGGGCCAGATATGCATCTGGATCTTCACCGGAATCGAATCCATTCATCCTCGTCACACACTCAACCTGTCCACCGGGTTTCATCTAAGTCAGCCGAGAACTTTTTGAGATATCATGCCATGTATCATTTTTGGCCTCATCCCTCATTGGTGAAGAATCACTTTGGAAATGAAATAATTCTCATCTCCGGATCCAGATCGAGATCGTCACCACCAAAATATAATAATTTCGACCTTGTCACACACCGAACCTCTCCACCAAATGTCATCTGAATCAATCCACAACTGTTTGAGATAACCTATTCAGAGAAAAAAAACAAAAAAAACAAAGAGAGACAGACAGACAGAGCCAGACAGTGGTGAAAACATAACCTCCACCACCCTTCGGTGGCAGAGGTAACAAGGAACTTTGACGCAGGAGGAGGCCATCCAGCTTATCATGCTCGTGCGACACAAACACTACGCCTGCACATCAACTAATGAAACAAAGGGGGGAAAATAATGGTCTCTCCGAGTGCATTCATCTCAAGGTTCCGCAATGCAGAAATATTTTTTTTCTCAATTACTGGTAAATTCCTCCACATTGTTGCTACACCACCATATTTTCTTGACTGCTGCAACACCACAACTATTTTTCCCCTTCCATTCTCCATCTACTGTCCTTAATGACACTTTTCAGCACCTTTATTGGATGAATAATGCCACCCACCTTACAACATGAAACAGTTGTCTTCGCATCTTCGCTCTTTCAATCCAAACAATCCATTCAGTCATCCACATATTACATACGAAATAAATAAATAAATAAACAAATAAATAAAGACAGTAAAATTGTCAACCCTCCCAATCCACGATATATTCCACAAAATCCCTTATCCATCCATTATATTCCAACCTGCAGCAAACCTTTTCTCAATTTATTTCCCTCCATCATCCACTGGGGGTCACAACCCCCTCCCTACCCTTGCTTCCTCTATCCTTTACATTTGCTTCCTTCTCAATTTTCTCTCAAACTTCCTCAACACTCCTCGTGTTTCATGCCAGCATGTAAAAATAATTAAATTTATATAAAGCACCTTTTGCCTATTGATAAAAGGTTCTTTGTCCACATTCCAGAGGATGTACAACATATTCTTAGTCTACATGCCAGTTTGACCTGTGTGTTTGCACCATTCCACAGCCATTCCGTCCAGGTACCTGTGCAAGCCACTTGGAAACTTATCCACTGTCCCTACCTCTTCCACTGGGACTGACAGGATGGACTAGAGGTAAGTAAACTTACCTCTTAGCTGTCTAGCCTGGGTATGAATCCTGACCGAGCTCTCAACTGTCATCATGGTGTTTCACAGGCAGGGTGATTCATCTATGTGTGTGCTGTCACTTGGATGGACGTTAAATAAGAGTTCCATCTAACAGCATTCCTGGGTGGATGGTAAAGATCCCATGGTGCCCTTCGCGAAGAGTAGACGAGCTATCAGACACCCTTGCCAAATACCAAATTCCTGCCCTATCTAGGGGAGAGCATGACACCCTCAACCAACATGACACCCTCAATGATGCTACCCCACAGCCTTGTGCTGCATACGAACAAATAAAAAGTTCTACCACCATCCCTGGAAAACCAATGCATACACAAACAATTGCGGAGATAAAATATGAATGCCTTGCTTCTGTCCAGACTCTCTTTTCTGCTATCTACACCATAATGGTGGCTGCAAATGTTTGAAGACAAATATCCGAACCAAAATATCCGCTAAAATGTCACGAACATTCTTACCAGAAAAAGAGAAACTGTCACGGAAGTCATGAGAAAACGTTTTTTTAAAAAAAAAAATCACCATGTTCACAGCATACAAGTTGAAGCAATGGGAATGCGTTGATGTGATTCGGAAGTACAAGTCCTGACAATCAAATCCTTAACATTTGGAGAATCGTCCATTTCCATCAAGGGAGAGTAAACATATCCCACTCAATGGAGTCACAACTGATAGTGCAGGGTGCCATAGGACATGAAGTCACGCTTCACACCAAAAACACCGACCCTTACATCCCTCTGTTTAGTGCAATTTGTGCGATGCAAGGGTGCAACGGCCTCGCAGGAATCGCAAGCAAACTTGCCCCTTGGCTCCTGGAGCTGGAGGAGTTTCAAAAATATCCAAATTCCTTTCACCGCTGAATGGAAAATCCCAACGGGACAATTCCTTCTCTCTACAAGAACCTCCTCAACCCCGTTTTTGGCATTCTGCTCACCCACCAAAATAGCTGACTCTTACATCCCACCGTTTGGTCCGACTTACCTTCAAAGTCCAAAAGATTCCTGTTTTGGGGAGTTTTAGGATTGAAAGACACATAGGATGCTTGTAATTTACTGAAAACCCTACAAGAGCACAATTTAATCTTGATGATCGATAGCTTTTTGTTTCTTGGAAATTTTTTTTTTTTTAATGTTGCATCTCGTTTTTTTTTGTAATGTGACATGCAACCTCATGCACATATTGTACTGGAAGTTATGTAGCAAGTTGCATCTCTTAAGTGCATTTTCACAGTGTACTCGTGGTTCCTGTTCCTTACTGACTCCTTCGACAGATCTTCTTCCTGCTGAACCCATGCTGGCATTACCTACTGTAAAACATAGTTCTTCTTTCTATTTTTACTTTCGGTACCCTATGTTTCACACTTCCTGTGTTAAACTTCAAGTGCCATTTTATTGTTCATTCCACATGAACACCAGCACTTCTTTAGCATCTAAACCAAAACGATACACATGAACACCCACCCCTGATATAACAGACACATAAACAGACATATTCAGGGAGCCCTGGGCTGAAAAATTAGAGTATCAAATAAAATTAAAAACACTCACATAATCTCATCATTGTGGAACTCCAGCTCTCCGGCAACATCTTCAAAATCCTCTCCATTGCCTTTGGCGGAACCTTCGAGAGTGCGATAGGGAACACGAACAATGCCGCGGGCCCCAGAACACCGAAGCACTTTCACCTCGATGATACCAATGCTTTCACTGATGTGCATGGTGCAGTCCTCAAAGCCGAAAACACCGGCGTGGTCATCATCCAGGATGGTGACTATGGCCACACTGGGGTTCACCAGCTGGACATTTGGAGCAAAGGTGTGGTTAGCCTCCTGGTTGTTCTCATTCTTTGTTCTCACGTTGCTTAGGCGTACATAGAAATGCTCATCCTCTTCAAATATGTCATCATCAATAATGCCAATGAGAACGTCTTTTTCAGTCTCTCCAGGCTTGAAAACCATGGTTCCTTCTTTGTACTCGTAATCAGATCCGGCATTCGCTGAGCCATCCTCTGTTTTATAGTCAACATATACAGTGTTATTCAAATCACCACCTTTCCTGAGCACTGTAACTGTACAGGTTCCACAATTTTCCAGGCACTGATAGGTGCATGGATCAAAGCAAATCTTTATTTCATGATCATCTTTCAGCTCAACCTGCACGGACTGCACACTCACAGTCTTGCGAGTCTGATCCGCCACATGTTTCTTCAGTATGTTGCCAGCACCCGTCATCATCCGAGTCGCCTGTATTCGATAAAATGCACGGCTCTTTTGCTGCTGGTTCAGCATGTAATAGTTGGCAATCTCAGTTAGCTGGTCCATATCTTTGTCTGGATGTTTGTGCTTGAGTTCTTTCAGTATGCGGATCATGTTTCGTCGGCTTTCCTCCACATCTTTGTCATCTTGGGCCAAAATTGCTCCATCGATTATCGTAATGTCACTGTGCGACAAGATCTTTCCATCCATCTCAATGGAGTTCTTGGGTCTTTCGCCTTCCGTTTCGATGATGATGTTTCGATGCCTGTGTGTCCTGTAGCGTTTGTACATGTACTTGTAGAACAGGAGCCTCCTATCGGCAATCCAGGCAAAGCTCACACACAAAGGGAAGAACAGAAATGTAACGATGCCTTCCCAGACCTGAACTACACCCGGCGATATAATCTCTAAGATAAGGTACAACCAAATGTAGGCAAAAACACTCCAGGTCGCAGTCACAAAGAATACTCTGAGGTGCTTAATTTTACGGGTCTCTCCATCAGGAATAACATATACACAAATAGCAATGATAACAAACATATTGAAGGCGGCACTGCCAACAATAGTGCTAGGTCCCAGTTCTCCAGCTTCAAAATTGTGCCCGCAAACCTCAATCACCGACAGCAGAATTTCTGGTGCCGAAGAGCCGAGTGCCATGAGAGTCAGATTGGAAACAGTCTCGTTCCAGATTCTTACAGTTGTGGTGATCGTCTCTCCACCAGGCTTCTGAATTGTGATTTCTTTCTCCTGAGATGTAATAACTTCAATGGAGGCCATGAATCGGTCAGCAATGATCGAAACCCCCAAAAACATGTATACGAGGCCGACAAGGTACACGACAGCACGAGCAACCTTGTCCCCTGTTGAGGGGTTTTCAGGAAGCCAAGGTGGCAACATTACACCATGCTTGCACTTGGATGACCCACTGCAGGTATCATTTGCAGCAATTGGCGTCAATTCAGTTTGAGTGGCGTCACCTTCCAGACTCGCCACCTTGAGTGACAGCATGATTTGGAGAAGTCCTAAAGCAAGGACCATCTGCAACCTCAGTATCGCCATCTGTAGTCCTGAAGGCTGTCTCGCAGCTTAGAAGTTCTCAGAATGGCAACTCCTGAGGGAACAAGTTTTTCAAAACTAGTATGCATGAGCAGAAAAATTAATTAAAAAAACAAACAAAAAAAAACAAACAACATTTGCTTACAGTTCCATCAATTGCTTGAAAGGTTCATGGACATAAAAGACTGAGAAAATACTATACTCCATTTATTTAATTATTTCACAACAAAATGGATAGTCAAACCCTTTATCTTAAGTGAGCAAACAGAACATTAAGAAATTATACTCCCTCTTCATTAAATGAGAAATCAAGTCCATTTAGTTCTGCCGCAGATGCATATGTTGTAATAAACAGGCCTGGAATGGATCACATGGTAAACTCCACAAATTGGGATTGCGAGTTATGATCAAGGCTGTATGTAGAGCCAAAATAATGTGGACCTTTTGAGCACAAAATGCGATTTTTCTTTCTGTCTGCCAACTTATCAAACGATTAGGGATGGTTACAGGTTACAAAGGGAGATGGTTCTTGATGATGCGAGGAATACGGTTTGTACACCAAAGAATCACTAATTGGAGAAAAAAAATTAACTGGTAATACATGCAAATTATATTGAAAAACAATCATCACTGAATTAGGTTCATTGCGTGACATCGGCAGAGTATACAAATACAAAATGTAACCGCTCAAAAATTGTGACCAATTACAGTGAATTATTATTATTATTATTATTATTATTATTATTATTATGACAATGATAATTATCATGCTGCATTACAAAGTATGGATTTCTGTGTTAAAAAAGCCACAGGATCTTTATCCGCAGCTGTCCTGCATGCTTTCATTAAAGGCTATCTACATATAATACAGACAGACAAAAAAATTGAAAAATTTGACCTTTAATCACTTTTACAAACCCTCCATCTTGTTGCCACCTCCAACAAATCATTCATTTTCTCCCCCATCTTCTCAATGCCCCCTCCCCACCCCCCAGAACTACTGATGTCATGAAGCATTTACCACAAGTATTGGTTGGAAACAGCCCAGGTCAGTGAATTTCAATATGGTTGATATAATTGTTTTCTTCTTCTTTGTCTTTTTCTGTATCCAGCACAAGGCTGCGGCGTACATCATTGGCTGAGGGTGTGGCCGCGCTGCTGCTTACATCATCAATGCCCTCTGGATGGTCAGGGCAGGAATTTGGAATTTGGCCAGAATGCCGGTGATAGCTTGCCTATTCATTGCGAAGGACTCGATGGGATCGTTAATGTCCACCAACGAATGCTGACAGATGGAACACCCGATTAATGTTCATCCGAGGGACGACACTCCCATTGATGAATCACCCTGCCTCTGAAAATCGAGGATGACAGTTTATAGCTGGGTTAGGATTCAAATCCAAGCGATACCGCTCTTACGTGTGTGTGTGTGTGTGTGTGTGTGTGTGTGTGTGTGTGTGTGTGTGTGTGTGTGTGTGTGTGTGTGTGTGTGTGTGTGTGTGTGTGTGTGTGTGTGTGTACCTCAAGGCCATCCTGTCAGCTCTTATAATGGTTTTAAATCAGAGAGATATTATACCGTGTTCAGTGATCACTGACAAGCAGCCAGATCTTTGAAGATGGTTGTAAATGAAAACAACAAAAGCAGATGGCTAATTTGGTTGCCTCACTTCTTAAGCTCACAAATGGTTTTTGTTTTGCATTTTTCTTTGCAGAAACAAGGCTCATGCAAGAGCAAGGGAGAGCAGACAATGTGACAAAATCAAGGGAATGAACGAACAGGAAATAAATTAGGAGATGAATGAGGGGAGGACGCTGAAACTAGCAAGTGAGAAGGTTGGGTTAAGAAAGGTTAACTGAGATAATAAGGATCATCGGTCAGAATTGGGGATGACAAGAGATGGCAGTACACTGCTTGTTTAAATTACTCGAGAGAATAGTGAGAAAGAATAACCTCTGAAAGGTGGTTTCAGAGAAGGGAGAAACGAGGAATGAAATAATTGAGGTGTGCAATCAGCATAGATTTTGGGAGCCGAATCAGGAGGGGTTTACTGGAGAACACATGAGTCCTGGAGAATACAGAGAGACAGAGACAGAGACAGAGACAGAGACAGAGACAGAGACAGAGACAGAGACAGAGAGAGAGAGAGAGAGAGAGAGAGAGAGAGAGAGAGAGAGAGAGAGAGAGAGAGAGAGAGAGAGAGAGAGAGTCAGATGACAGAGAGCAGGGGAGCAATGTTGGAAATTAGACGGGAGAAAACAGAAACGACTGACCTGTCTGTGATGTGAGGGCAACAGACCTTACACTTTGGCCTCGGAGAAAATTTGAATAATTTTGAGAGCTTGAGCTTCCACAGAATCCAGGAGACAAATGTGGTGCTGGAGCACCAGCCCATGGCAGAGAGACATACTCCATTGAGCTACAGACAAAGGCCCAGTTGCATAAAAATTAAGGAAAGATTTGAGGATTTATTAAATATTTCCTCAAGTTTCCCCTAAAGGACATCCTAAATTTGAGGATTGTTACATATTCGATGAGAGGGGGAGCACTCGGTAGAGTGCAAAACCTCTGCCGCCAATAGTGCTAGGTCAAACAAGTGAACCTGATATCCTATTCATTCAATTTGACGTCAACAGTGCTCACAGAGTTATAGTTTGCAACTTTCCCTTTTACATACTCAATTCATTCGTCATAACTAGATTCCTTGAGACAGAAATTGATTTTACGTGGGTATATCCACCTGAAGTTCCAAAATCAGCTGCAATTATAATTTTGGCAAGTTTTTTTTTTGTTGGAAATCACTTATAACATGTAGAAATGCAAAAAAAATAAAAAAATAAAAATCGCAATTTTGTTGAAAAAAAAATTTGCAAATTTTTTTTTTCTCTAACAATTTTTTTCGGGGAGAGGGGGGGTTGGAAATCACTTAAAACATGTAGAAATGCAAAAAAAAAAAAATTCAAATATTTTTTCAAATTGGCCACCATAGGGGCCATATTGGATTTTGGACAAAATCCAAAATCTAATGGCATGATCCTTGGACCAGACCTAACCCCCCCACCAAGTTTCGTCAAAATCCGTCGAGGGGTTTTTCCATAATACTGTTCACAAACAAACAAATAAAAACAATGTCACCCGCAGGGTGACCCGTATCTTGCCAAAAGGTGACCATGTGTGACTTCTTTAAGGTCACACTGAGGTGAACAGAGCTGCTATCCACCAGGAGCGACTCCTTGAGGAATATCTGCCTACGAGAGATTCCGATGAGAATCGTTCTACAGAGTAACCATGAAAAATATGCGTTTTCCTCATAACGTCACCAAATGACGTCATAATGTCTCAAGCTTGACATATCTAGAAAGCACTCATCGAGGTGTTCAATTTGAGGTACTACACGATATGGTTCCTAAAACTTGAAAATTTGACCTTGGGGTCAAATATGTTTGAGCTTAGGCGCTAACCATGAAGGTCAAGGCCAATCGCCACCAAAAATTAATCAGCTGAGCGCCAGACAATGAACTATATTCCCATGAAGTTTGAAGACGATCCGATCAAAATTACTCAAAAAAAAAATAAGGGTTTCGTCGACTCCCCTGATTTGCGACAATGTGACCTTGACCTTTGACCTTCAAAATTTTATGCACTGAAAGGGACCTCTATAGGCCTCTGATATGCGAAGTTACAAAAATTTCCAATGATAACTGTACTCTGCAGATTTTTTTATACTTGATTACAGACAAACAAACAAACAAAAAAAAAACATATAAGCTGACTAACATATCTTGCAAAAACTTCGTTTTGGCAAGATAACAAACAAACAAGCAGTCATAGACTGGTACTTGCGAAATCGTCAACTTGACCTCTGACCTTGTCGAATAAAAGCTGTCTCTTGAGAAGGTAGCGACGCAAACCAGAACTTTCGATGATGATTCTGTGATTCTATGATTCTGTACCAAACCATCAAAAATCGTAATGTCGACCGAAGCAAAAATCTCCATTTCTCCACGCAATTATTTTATCAGTCACAAAACCGTAATATTCGGCCATCCACCAACAATCTTTACATAATCCGACGGCTCAGCGAGTCAGGCATGCGATGATAACCTTTATTGGGATAAAAAATGACTTTTAAACACCATCTTTATTGAAAACACCATCAGCGCGCACACGCAAAACCATACGTGACTCAACGACGCATCTTCGAGCGCACTGCATCACGTGACGACCCGTGATGCATCGAGTGAAATATTTTTTTTATACAATCTTAAAACGTCTCCAAAACATCCTATTTTTACCAGAATTTCGACAACCGAGTTTTAAGCGTCCTAAGCGATCGCAAAAACCGAACACAAAATTAAAATCGAAGTTAAAACGAACTCGTAACATCGAGCGAAGCAAAAATACTCCATTTCTCCACATGAATTTACGGAATTATGTTTGACCTCACTGTGACCTTGACCTTTGACCGATTTTGACCAAAATCTAATAAGCGCTCGCCATCACCCTCCTGAATCATGTGGTGTAATTTGACATTGGTAGCTTCTTCCGTTCTCGAATTATCGTGCCTACAAACACAAACAAACAAACAGAAACGGAAGTGATCAATATACTTACGAAATCTAAAGATTTCGTAAGTAAACAAACAGAAAGGGGTGAAAACGGTAACCTCCATCCATCTTCGATGGCAGAGGTTAAATATTCCTTAAGATCATCCTTAAACTTAAGGGAGCACTCCCCCATCCTTAAACACCAACCTTTGAGTTTCAAAATGGTGCTCTTCAGGGAAATTGGACATGAAGAGGTTGATTAACGCTACATAAGACGTCACAAACACGTTTTTGGAGACCGCCTCAACCCGCTTGATGTCTGCGATTGTGATATTACCCCGGCACGTACTGAAGAATAACTCGAATTCTACGAAGAATATTTGATCCCCAGGAGTCATATCCACAACAACACAGTACCTATAGAAAGTCAACATCCCCAATTAAAATTTTCCCCTGTTGTTGCATTACAGCCTGGAATGAAATTGCATTAAATCAGACTTTTTCCACCTTTATTTACACATCATAACCCACAACTTCCATCTGAAAAACAAATTCTACAAACTTCAGAAAATTAATTAAAAATACAAAACTAGAATATCTTGCTGGGATAAATGTCCAACCCCCTTATAATAGAAATTGTAAAATAGCTCATGTGTAACCAATCACCTTAAAAATCACACACCAAGTTAATTGGCCTCCACCTGTGTTAAATTGAAGTGATTCTGATTATTTCAGAATAAAATAAGCTGTTCCTGTTGGTTTCCTCTGCTGGGTTGTGCATTTCACAGGAAAAACTTAACCAGACGACCCATGGAGCTTTAAAAAACACCTCTGGCGTAAAGTTGTTGAAGGGCACAGATCAGGGGATGGGTATGAAAATATCTCAAAGGCCTTGAATATCCTTTGGAACACAGTCAGGGCAATAATATTAAGATGCAGAAGGCATTTGGTACCACCAAGACCCTGCCGAGATCAAGCCGTCCCTCCAAACTGGCTGATCAAGCAAGGAGAAGACTCAGAGAGGCCACCAAGAGGCCAATTGAAACTTTGAAAGAGCTACAGGACTTTATGACAAAGAATGGTCACAATGTGCATGTGACAACAATATCCCAAGCACTCCACACGTCTGTCCTACATGGTAGGGTGGTAACAAAGAAGCCATTACTCAAAAAGCCCACCTTGAGTGCCATTTGAGGTATGCAAAAAAACACTCTGGAGATTCTGAAGCCATGTGGCAAAACATTTTGTGGTCTGACGAAACAAAGATGGAACTTTTTGGCCTAAATACAAAAAGTTATGTTTAGTGCAAACCCAACAGAGCACATCACCCAAAGAACACCATCCCTACTGTGAAGCATGGTGGTGGCAGCATCATGTTATGGGGATGTTTTTCATCAGCAGGGACTGGGGCACTTGTCATGGTGGAAGGGAAAATGGATGGAGCAAAACACAGAAAAGTCCTGGAGGAAAACCTGCTGCCCTCTGCAAGAAAGCTGAAATTGGGACGGAACGGAAGTTCACCTTTCAGCATGACAACGGCCCGAAGCACACAACCAGAGTTGCACTGGAGTGGCTAAGAAACAAAAAGATAAAAGCCCTTCTGTGGCCCAGTCAGAGCCCTGACCTAAATTCAATCAAAAATCTGTGGCACGACTTGAAGATTGCTGTCCATCAACGCTCCCCATGCAACTTAACTGAGCTTGAACAGTTCTATTCATTATATTTTTGCATCCACTGTTGAGACTTGTCTGCAAGCTAACACACAGAACATACAAGGGGAGCAGGAGACAAGAGGGGCAGGAGAGGGAAGGAAAAACACTACGGAACAGAGACATGAGATCTGTGGAAGGGAGAGGGATGGGGCGGGTACACAGGGTAAACAAGATGGACACAACGGGGACTTTCAGGTCCTTACATGACAGGGACTTTCAGGAAGGAAAGCAAGGAATTTGAAGGAGGTGGGTTTGTGGTGGATTAGCAGGGGTATAAAAGATTGTGGTTTTTGATGGGGGAAGATAAGAGATGGTGGTGAATAGCTGTTTTGAAGAGCTGGAGGGAAGAATGGGATTGAAGAGAGTGTTGGAGTTTGTACTAAAGGCAGAAAAAAAAGAGGAATAAAAGAGAAACCAATGTCACCCGCAGGGTGACCCGTATCTTGCCAAAAGGTGACCACGTGTGACTTCTTTAAGGTCACACTGAGGTGAACAGAGCTGCTATCCACCAGGAGCGACTCCTTGAGGAATATCTGCCGACGAGAGATTCCGATGAGAATCGTTCTACAGAGTAACCATGAAAAATATGCGTTTGCCTCATAACGTCACCAAATGACGTCATAATGTCTCAAGCTTGACATATCGAGAAAGCACTCATCGAGGTGTTCAATTTGAGGTACTACACGATATGGTTCCTAAAACTTGAAAATTTGACCTTGGGGTCAAATATGTTTGACCTTAGGCGCTAACCATGAAGGTCAAGTCCAATCGCCACCAAAAATTAATCAGCTGAGCGCTAGACCATATACTACATTCCCATAAAGTTTGGAGATGATTCGATTAAAATTACTAAAAAATAAGGGTTTCGTCGACCTCCATGATTTACCGCAAAGTGACCTTGACCTTTATGTGTGCTCAAGGGTATTGTAATAATACTACGATATGTGTACCCACAAGAGTTTCCGATAAGAATTGTGCTCTACAGAGTGATATAAAGGTGAAAAATCCAATGATTACAGACAAACAAACAAACAAAAAAAAAAACTTACCAAGTAACACATCTTGCAAAACTTCGTTTTGGCAAGATAATGAAGGTGAGCAGTGCATCCTGATTTTACCAGAAAGGGGTTGCTGGCAGACATTGAGCACCCTGAAGAATTATGGGAGGGGGGGTGGGACATATCTCAGACAGAGCAGGGGGAGCAAGGCCAGAGAGGAGACAGATGAAGACAGAAAGACCACCGACCTGCCCACGGTGAGAGAGTGAGAGACCCAAAGACTTAGCCTCATCACAGGAGATGTGAATGATCCTAAATGCCTTGGTTTCTACAGCCTGAAGCCAAGAAAGGTGAGAGGCAGGAGCACCAGCCCAGAAGGGAGAGCAGTACTCCATCAGGATGCAGACAAAAGCTATGAATGTGGTCAGGAGCTCAGGTGGGCCGAGTAAGGATTTGCATAACGGAGAATGCCCAGTTGGTGACTGGCTTTGGAGGCCAGGTTGGAAATGCGGCTTTCTCAGGAAAGATCACAGCAGATAGTAAGACCCAGAAGTTTGAATAAAAGGTGTTCTTCAAGAGAAATGTTGAGAAAGTAGATGGGAGGGGGGGTTCCAGATGGTCCTTTGAGAGACAGTGAGAGTGTGAGATTGCCGATCTGAGGGATGACAGATGGTATGGCAGAGGGTGGAGTCATCAGCAAAGAGATAAAGAGGATTTTCCAGTCAGAGAGATCAATGCTGCCTTGAGGAACTTAAGCCTGGACAGGGAGAAGGGATGAGAGAACTCCATTAAGTGCCACATGTTGGCTGCGACACGTGAGGAAATCTGTGAGCCACGAGTGGAGATGTCCTTGGATACCAGAGAAAAAGTGTTTGGTGAGCAGGGCAGGGTGCCAGACCCTATCAAAAGCACGCGATATGTCAATAGATATGGTTCTGATTTCATGTCTAGCAATGAGGACCTCCATCCATTGTTGGGAGAGCAGAAGCAGCATATCCAGGGTCGAGTGACCTGATATGAATCCAAATTGATGATCGGAAATCAAGCCATTGGAGAAGAGGAAGGATTTAATGCCTGAAGCGATGGCGGATTCCAGAACCTTGCTGATGATTGCGAGAAAGCTGATTGGTCTGTAGTTGCAGGGATCCGTTTTTGCAACTTTTTATGCAGAGTGGTAATGTTTGCTGATTTTCTAGCAGATGGCATATGACCTTGAGCAAATGAGAGGGTGAATAGAACAGAGAGAGGGTGAGCAAGAGCAGCAGAGCAAGTTTTTAGGTCAAGTGGGCTGATGCCGTCTGGACCGGATGCAGAATCTGAGTCAAGGTTTGACAGCAAGCTCTCCACCTTGTTAAGAGAAAAGGACAGAGTCCAGGGACAGTTGAGTGCGACTGGGTAAGGTGGGTACAGAAAGCGATGGGTTTGGGACACAATATTTAGAAGCAAACACAGAGTTTAGGCATTCAACCTTTTCACATGCAGTGTCAGCAATGCGACCATTTGAGTTAAGGGAGGGGATAGAGGGGTGGGGGGAGGGGGACATACACCAGAAACAGACTTAACTTGATGCCACCAGAATTTGGAGGAGGGAGAAAGGTTTGAGTTCAGACTTAAGATTCGAAAGATGTTGTTTTTGAGCTCTCATGATGGTAGACACACACTTGTTACAAGCTTTGTGGAAGGAACTGAGATTACCTTCTGTTGGATTAGCCTTCCATGAGGAGAAGGGAAGTTGTTTCAGGACAACTGCCTCGTCACAAGCTTCACTGTACCATGTGCGGTAGGAAGGGTAGGACAACTGAAGACGAGATCGGATAAATCTGTGCTGTGAGAGACCAAGTTTCTTTGAAAGAAATCCCAGGTTGAGTTGATGTCGGAGGAAGTAGAGATGAGAGACCAGTCCAGAAGTTTGATGATTGCATGAAGTCAATGCCAGTCAGCCTGAGTGAAATGCCAGACTCGACAACACTGAGGTGGTTCTCTGATAACAGCCAGAGAGATGTCTACTTTGACAAGCACGTGGTCAGATGAACCGATTGGAGTGGAGGAAGAACACCAGATATTTTCAGGGGAATTGGTCAAAATCAGATCCAGAAGAGATGGAGTACCTAAGGTTGAGATCCGGGTCAGGAAGTTGACAGATTGTGTCAGTCCCAATGAGTCACAGATGTCTTTTGTTGAAGTGCCATGGCAGGTGAGAGAGGTACCCACACCTAGCCAACTGGCATGATGACAGTTGAAGTCACCACATATGAGGAAGAAAGCGTTGGGATGAGAGGATAGAAGTTGGTCCGTGTTTTCAGACAGTGAGATGTAAATGGAGTCAATGTTTGGTGGATGGTACTACACACTTATAAACATGAGGTGGGAGTGGAGGGGAAGCTGTAGCTTGAGGTATTCCTCGGGGTGTGGGTGAAAGAGAGGGTAGTGTATGGTGAGTGAGGAATATTCTTTGATGAAGAGAGCAACTCCGCCGCCAGGGCGAGGCTCAGGTCTGTCATTCCAGAGGAGGGAGTAACCAGGGCGAGATGCTAGGGAGTCAGAGACATCTCGAAGGAGGAAAAGTTTCTGTTGAGCAGATTATGTCTGGTTTGTCATGGGCAACTTGTATGGAAAGATCTGTCAGGTTTGAGCGAAGGCCCTGGATGTTTGAGGTCCACACTGTTGAGGAAGAAAGAGGGGAGGAGGTTTTGGGTGCAGGGAAGGGGAGGGGTAGGGAAGGAGAGTTGTTAAAAGTGTGGGGGATTGCAGAAGAGCTAGGGGAAAGGGCTGAATGAGGAGGATAAAAGGCTCAGTGGTGATGGTTTGAGGTACACTGGGCAGTTGAAGATTGGAGGAGGTGGGGTGATGAGATGGAAGAGAGGGGGTGGGGGGAAGGAGGCAGCTTTGTGGATGTGAGAGGGTTCAACTTTGGGAAGGGGAATGAGGGGGAAGATTGGAGGGAGAAGGGTTAGAGGAGAGGGTTGAGGGAGAAGGGTGAGTGGGCCAGAGTTTTTCAGAAAGGTGAGAAGGAAACTTGGAGGGGGAAAGAGTGTGAAGGTTGCTTTGATAGGGAGGGGAGCTGATGAGAGCAGGCACTGCCAAGGTGCAGGAGGGCGATGCAAGAGGTGGGGAGAAGGGAAGGATGAGACTTGGTCATGATATGGTGAAGTAGGGAGTGGGCAGGGGGAGGTGTGCTGAGAGGAAGGAAGGAGCATGTTTGTGGTAATGAGTGTTCTGATTGAGAGAGCAAGATATCTGCTTGGTCAGAATGGAACCCACAAATGCTAGAACACCACACAGTTTGGGAGAACAGAGGAGCTGATACTGAAGCAGAAGACAGTGAAGTGGTGCCAAGAGCAGAAGTCGGATGAGGGGCAAGATTGGAGGGGTAAGGAGAGGGGATAATAGGTGAGGGGTTAGGAGGAGGTATATTTAAGTAGGTGGGGTGAATTGGCACTGAAGTTTGGAAAAAAGGACGATTTAGGAAACACGAACATGCATTGCAAACTGGGATTTTTACAGTTTGTAAGTCAGAGATGTGATTAAAGTCATTAAGTGAGGGATGCAATCAAGGTGAATTCAGAGAACGGGAGAAAAGATGTTGGAACAGTGGGACATTTTAGACAAGGGGTGAAGGAAAGGTCGAATTGAAAACAGTCTTTTGAAGAAGAAAGAAAAAGTGCGTTATGATGCAACACCGAGAACCACACGCGTGAAAGAGGAAGTTGTAACATTTTAAGAAACCGTGTTATTTTATTTTTTGATTAAGATTACATAAGATTAGGAAAAGGAAAGGTTGAAGAACAGAAGCATGGGAAAATATTGCCCAATCAAGGTGTGCAAAGTTGGGCGAGACCTATCCCAACAGACTCCCAGCTATAATTGCTGTCAAAGGTGCTTCCACCAAGTATTAACTCAGAGGGGTGGACACTTTTCCAATCAATATATTGTAATTTGTAATTTAAATTAATTTTCTCATATTTGTAGAATTTGTTTTTCACTTTGAAGTTTTGGATTACGATGTGTAAATAAAGGTGGAAAAACTCACTGGCCTATGTCTATTTTTGCAAAACTTCTCGTGGATGGGAGTGGTTTGCTGACTTCCATGCAGAGGTGAGGCTGCCAAAGGAGGACAGATTCTCTGTCTAAAACTCATCAAAATTTCCCCATCTCATTTGAAGGCTCTACAATCTTGCCATCCATCCATCCATCCATTGGGACCATACTCTGTGCAGAGCGTTGGTGCTGCCAAAGCAGTCTCCTTGGCTATTGGGCACAATCCTGGACGGGTCGTCACTCCGACACAGGATACCAGCATGCTGGCACTCATTTTGTCGACCTCAGAAGGATGACAGGCAAAGTCAACCCCACCTGTTATTGATTCAACAGCCAAGGTGGGGGGGGGGGGGTTTGAACTCAGGATCCTGGAATCCCAAACCCACCACTCTAACCATTAAGCCAACACCTGGCATGTAATCTTACCACAATACAGGAAACGTACTTGGAATTACTGTGACACCAAATCTAATTCGGAAACCTCATACTGTACAAATAACTAAGTCTGCCTCTAAGAAACTGGGAGTCTTGTTCAGATGTCGAAGATTCTTCTCGTCTGAACAGTTCCTCCGATTACATAAAGGATTGATTTCTCCTTGTATAGAGTACTGCTCTCATCTGTGGAGGTTGTAGCTCGATATATTTACTTGACAGAGTCGAGTCTAAAGCATTCAGACTTATCAACTATCCAAATCTGACGTTAAAACTCAACTTGCTTGAATTACATCACATGTTGGCTCTCTTTCCCTTTTCTATAGATATTATGTACTTCGGTTTTTGCTCCCAAGAACTGGCTGCTTGTTAGCTTGACCATCTCCACCATTAGCTGGACCACATAATACTCAGCAAGCTACCAAGTCACATGATTATATTGTGTGGCCATTGGCAACTCAATGATGTGTCATTATGTTTTTTTCTTTCACCCCCAAGCTCTGGAATTATTTACCTTTTAAGGTCTTTCTGAAGTTATAACGTGCCCTTTTAAAGAAGGCAGGTTTTCCAGTTCCTTAAAAAATCACATAATTTTTTTCTTCTCTTCACTTCTCCATTTCTTCAGTTATTATCTTGCCAAAACGATGTTTTTGCAAGATATGTTCATCAGCTTGTCTGTATTTTTTTATTTTATTTTATTTTTGTTTGTCTGTAATCACGTATCGATCACTCTGCAGAGCACAGTTGTCATTGGAAATTTTTGTAACTTCGCATATCAGAGTCCTATAGAGGTCCCTTTCAGCACATAAAATTTTCAAGGTCAAAGGTCAAGGTCACTTTGTCGCAAATCAGGGGAGTCGACGTAACCCTTATTTTTTGAGTAATTTTGATCGGATCGTCTTCAAACTTCATGGGAATATAGTTCATGGTCTGGCGCTCAGCTGATTAATTTTTGGTCGCGATCGGCCTTGACCTTTATGGTTAGCGCTGGAGGTCGAAAGTTTTTGACCCCAAGGTCAAATTTTGACATCTTAGGAACCATATCGTGTACTACCTCAAATTGAACACCTCGATGAGTGCTTTCTAGATATGCCAAGCTTGAGACATTATGACGTCATTTGGTGATGTTATGAGACAAACGCATATTTTTCATGGTTACTCTGTAGAACGATTCTCATCGGAATCTCTCGTAGGCAGATATTCCTCAAGGAGTCGCTCCTGGTGGATAGCAGCTCTGTTCACCTCAGTGTGACCTTAAAGAAGTAACACGTGGTCACCTTTTGGCAAGATACGGGTCTTTTTTTTTAACATTAAAGGCTCCATTCACAGACTGTCTTGTCCTCAGAGGCCAAGCCTTATATAAAACAAAAAACAAAAAACTAATGTCACCCCCAGGGTGACCAGTATCTTGCCAAAATGTGAACACGAGTGACTTATTTATTCGATAAAAGTTACTCAAAAATTAAGGGTTTCGTCGACCTTGATGCTTGACCTTTTTGTGACCTTGACCTTTATATTTTCGTACGGTTAATGGTATCTCTCCAGGACCGTTGTACATGAAATATCAAGAGATTTTGATGAGAACTGAGAAAATAAAATGTTCATGAAAAATCCGTTTTTCGTCATGACATCATCAAATGACGTCATAGCATCAGAGTTTTGACAGATCTGGAAAGCACTTATCAAGCGCTTTCATATGAGGTGTTACTCGATATGGTATCTAAGATTTCAAAATTTGACCTTGGGGTCAAAAACTTTCAACCTCCAGCGCTAACCATGAAGGTCAAGTCCGATCACCACCAAAAATTAATCAGCTGAGTGCCAGACCATGAACTATATTCCCATGAAGTTTGAAGACGATCTAATCAAAATTACTCAAAAAATAAGGGTTTCGTCGACTCCCCTGATTTGCGACAAAGTGACCTTGACCTTCAAAATTTTGTGTGCTGAAAGGGACCTCTATAGGACTCTGATATGCGAAGTTACAAAAATTTCCAATGACAACTGTGCTCTGCAGAGTGATCGATACGTGATTACAGACAAACAAAAAAAAAAATAAAATAAAAAAATACATACAAGCTGACTAACATATGTTGCAAAAACTTCGTTTTGGCAAGATAAAAATAAAGAAGCAAGATTTGAGATAATGGCCATTGATGCCATAAGGGGTCATCACTAAAACTGGGTTAAGGCAGGACAGAACTTTCTCTACAGGACAGAAAGAACAAATAATCCAGTTGACAGTGGGTTTGTTGGAGTAAAATGGGGATGGAATGACATGGGTTGAGAAGATGAGATTTGGATGGTATTTATAAATAATATAAATAAATATTTATACATCCACCAATGACAGACTTGACAAGGAGCCACCATGACTTGGAGGAAAGAGAATGATTGGAGTATTTAGCCTTGGGATTTATAAAATCATCTTTTCTCGCTTGCCTCAGGAAGGACACGACTTTTTTGCAAGCCATAATCGAGAGCTCTGGGCATTTTAGAAAGCTTTAATTGAATCATCCACGTTTCAAAACATACATCTGTGAATATGTGCGAATTATAAAAACAAGTGAATCAATTAGGACAACTTTGGGCAGTTGGTATGGACTGGCTTGGTTGTGCCATTATCGGGCCCGACTTTTGCGGACATCATCCGTCTTATGTGTCATAGAAGCCCACTATGATTGTCAATGATAAAGATCAGTAACGTACTTAGCATCTATTGTATTCAAGCGATACGTCACAGTGCATTGCCTTTGTCCATTATAAAAACACGGATAATTGGACGAGGAAAAATAAATAAATGGAAAACATCAGTTTACATTTTTTGCCCCCTTAAAAACAGCCGGATCAGTGGAGGAAATGGTTGCAGAACCTTAGAGTCGTTCGAGTTCCTGAGACTTTATAAGACAATTCTTTGCTCGGAGCATTTTGAGCACAATCGCTTTGAAAGAGACTTAAAAATTAGTTGTTGGGACTTAAACCGAGAAATTGACTGAAACCAGACGATGTGCCCACCATATTTAGTATTTCCAAACAGCCGAGAGCACGGTGGTCCAGTGCGTGAAGGGTCGAAAACCGACATCGGGCATTGGTAAGTTTACGGTTATATTGCGTGAAAATTTTTATCCACAAAATATCCCTGTGGATGCCAATGACACAATTAGGCCGCTACAAACCAAATGTGGCACAAAGTACCACATTTCTCCATGCACACATAAAGGAGTTGGGAAGCAAATCATCCGGTATCGATCTTTATTCATGTCAAATACTCCAAAATATTCAATGGGCGTACATTCGACTCACCTGTTCGGTATGGGGTTTTCCGTCCTGGCGTCATGCAAAGCAACTCGAGCCGTTTCAAGAACATGCTTAGTCAGACAAACAGTCTGGAATGACATGTTCCCGTCACATAACTTTCAGTGAAATCACAGCAGGGATTTCATGGCAGCAGATACACTCCACCTCGCTCGCCATTACGGCACATCGCCCACATGTGCATCAGTCGGTGTTTTCAGTTCTCACACCTGCCTCCAGGCTTTTATTGCTCGATTGCGAGCTGTCATCACGAAAGTCATGAAAAACTTTCCCCTCGGGTTGAAACAAACACGGTCATACCCCACTCATCGAAGTTTGGTCTCCAAAAACGAAAAACAATCAGAGAACCACCGTATCCGATAATGAGAGAAAGCAGACTTTTGTGAAAGTGTTCCCAGGCAGAATCAATATCAGGTGCTGTGGAGACGGTGGTACAATCCTTTTGTGAGAGGGCAGGTTGAAGTCCCTGCCAGTTGGCTTGTGTGATCAGCCATTTTCTGCACCATTAAGGTCGCTCTCTTACAATAGGCAGAGTTTTTGAGCCATGATAAAAGAAAGTGATCAGAAGAGCCACAAGTCCAGGAGGGAGGATGTACTAATCATACAGATCTGGGTGGGAGATCTACAGATTGGGTCAAACCCACAGTCACAAAAGGCCTTCACTGCAATGCCATGACTGGTTGTTGCTGAGCCAACACAGACAGCTGGCACGGTGACAGTTGAAATCCCCTCAGATGAAAAACAGAAACTTGGAATGGGTGATTACGAGTTGATCCATGTTCGAGGAAATAGAAGTGTGTGGACCGAAGAGAGTCGACATCATCAGGTGTGTCATTATACCACACAGAGAAGCACTCGATGGTTGCAGCGAGAGGTATGCTGGAGGACTTGGAGGAGTAAGTGAGGACAACAGACAATGAACAATGGAGTTTTTGACATACACAGCAACACCGCCTCCAGGTAGGTAGAGGTGCCTGTCAAAATGGAACAGAGAATAGCCAGGGAGAGTCAGAGAAATAACAAACATCCTGTTGGAGAAACACTCTGTTCTTAATGCTGTTGTTGTTGCTATTATTGTTATTGTTGAAAGTAAATCCTGACAATCCTGAACCAAACTTGGTGGCTTAATGGTGAGAGCGGCCCCTCTGAGTTTGAACCTCAGCTGAGTCATCCCAAAGACTTTCAAAATGGAATGTGCTGTTTCCTTGCTTGATGTTCAGCATTTAAAAAGGGTAGACCTTATGTTGGATACCATAGCACAGACTTTGATGGGCCTAATGGCCTCCTCCTACATTTAAATCATATTGCTCTAATTTCAAAGTTCTTGGGAAATGCTTTTCAAAAGTTATTATAATGAAATAACAGGTGGTTGGTTATACTGTATATCCATATAAGATTAAAAGTTTCATTGATTAATTATCAGGGGTTTTTTCCCCCCAAAATAAGCAGTGTGTGACATCATTTTGCTTGGTGTTGGCTTAACGGTTAGGGTGGCAGGCTTGGGATCTGAAGGTCCCGAGTTCAAATCCCACTTTGCTGTTGAATTAATAACAGGTGGGGTTGACTCGGCCCGTCATCCTTCTGAGGTTGGCAAAATGAGTGCCAGCTTGCTGGGATGATCGAGCCATTTGAATATGATGTGCTGGAGTGGTGACCCATCCAGGATTGTGCCCAATAGCCTAGGACACTGATTTGGCAGCACCGATGCTCTGAACAGAGTATGGTCCCAATGGATTTGGATTTTTTGTCATGAGGTTGGCAAAATGAGTGCCAGCTTGCTGGGATGATCGAGCCATTTGAATATTGGCTGTTTTAATACGAGCCATCGTATTTTAATATTTATGTTCCCTTACAAGGAACTAATGCAGGCGGAGCCCATGAAGGCCATAAATGCCTGTGAAATGGTTGCCAACCCAAGGTTGCTTGTCTGTGCTCTATTCTTTCAAATGCTGAGCGTCAAGCAAGGAAGCAGCACGTACCATTTTTGAAGTCTTTGGTACGACTTGGCCACGGTTCGAACCACCAAAGTCTGGTTCATTTTAAAACCAAAATCTACCACATGTGCAAAAAATTCATTCAAAACCCGGTTTGTCATTCCTGTGCCAAAAAAATTTAAATACAGTGCTCACTTTTCATCAAGTTCTTTATCAAAAAAATGGTTGTTTTATTTGCTGTTATCATTACAACTTACCGGAACTTAACAACTCAATTTATGTTCAGCTAAAACACCGCAAAACAAAAGCTGGCGATGGAGGATTGCATTTGCTGCAAATCGATGAAACATCAAGGATCAAAATAAATAAATAAATAAATAAATAAATAAACCAGAAAACGTGACCAGCTTTGCTGCAGAATCAGGAAGGCCCTTTTATCGTCAAATCGATTGCTGTGTCAGGGCCAGGGAAACCAGTCGGCTGGGTGCCAGTGAAACACACGGGTCCTGCATGCCAGATAGTCATCGTAAAATGGAATATCCGGGATGTTCCCCCCTTACTTTCTGTACGCCAGTCACTCCAAGCATCACAATTGTGACGATGAAATCTGTGAAAGGGTTTCATTTGCATACGTGCTACAAGGTTCACAAAAAGGGAGCGCAGTATAGTCGGGATTCAACGGTGCTGAAATGGCAAAAGATCACAACTTGGTCCATAAAATGTGATCCAAGTTAAAAAAAAAAAAAGAAGAAAAAAAGAGGATACTTTGGACAATGGGGGGGGGGCTCTGTTCCCACATTCTGACACTCACTAAAGGAGATTATAACCAAAAGAGAAAGGATAAAGAGGACAGACACTTGTTTTTGAAGTCTACATGTTGCATCATCATGTAGATTCGATCTTCCTTCCTCCCTTTGCCCATCAATAATCATTAGCCATAACCAGTGGCATCATTTCACAATTACACTGTAAAGTACACTGATGTAACCAACCTTCTAGAACATTTCTGCCACTATACCACATGCAAAAATAGCATTCCTTTCTTATAGTAATTCTCTACAGACAACTGTAGTTGGGACCGTTACCAACTATGGTATATGAGAGTACAACTCTTATATACCACAGTTCTAACTATTCCATTTTTACCTGCCAAACCCCTCCCCTTCCTATGACCTAATCTGAACCACGAGGATGAAATGGTGTTTGCGTTGCATGCTTCATCATGCTAACGGATGTCATTACTCAAACATCAATTGGCATTACTTATAATCATTGCTCAAATCTAATCCCACTCACAATTTCCACAGTCCACATCAACCCCACCTCAAATCCCATGGTCACAGCCTGCCTGCTGGCTTGTAAAGACATCTCATCTTTTTTTACGACGAAAAAGGGAAATTTACAATTAATACTCTGACAGCGTGGTCAAAAAGGTTCTTTGCACACACAGTTCGATGTGTAGTTCTAAGTCAGGAAATGCACTTCAAACAACAATCTTGTTGGCTCCTGGCACATCCTTTTAAAATGCTAATTGCTGCAAGTTTGCACAGACACAAAATTAAAAACTAATTGCTACAGCTTAGATTTGGTAAGGGCTGAAGGAAATAATAAAGCCACCAACACAATTAACAGTGACTTTCACCAGGAATCTTTGCCCTTTGTGTGAGGGGGGAAAAATGGCAAAATTCAGGTCTCGTCCCAGTGGGAATGACCGGGAGACTAAACGACGTTACGTGCCATTCAAAAACATCAGCAGAGCTTTAATTTCACAACATTTTATGTTCCTTCAGTGACTGCAGGAGGTACAGATTTTGAGTCACACTGAACAGACTCCTCTCTTCGAGGAGAGACATTCTGCTGAACGTAACACCAACCACCAAATTGTTTTGATTTTCGTCCTCTATAAGGATGTTTGATAAATCACTTTCCACTACTCACATCCAGCTGGTACTTTAAGCATTGAAAATCTCCTTGCTATCTCGAGCAGCAGGTCCAATCAGCAAAGCTATACTTCAGTCAATGGGGGAAGGGGGAGCCGGAAGATCAGAGAAGAAAGCAGACAACAACAAATTAATTCTACAAGTGAAAAAAAAAACATATAAAAAATTTGATAGACATTGAAAAAGATTACATAGTCATGCAATCAATAAAAATATTAACAAATTAAAAAAATAAGGAAAGAAAAGGAAATCCAGAAACTTGTGGAAGTCTGGTGTGTTCGTATTATTATAAAGTTAACTGAAAGGTCAAAAAAAAATTAAATATGCGTGATATATTTTACTTTATCAGCAAATAACACTAGAAGATAGCTGCAAAGTGGCATTTTAACATTTGCGCTGCTTGTCTGTTTGATTATAAACTATTAGATTGATGCCGACAGAAACATGACTTTGTATCAATGATGAGAATGTGCTCTCCATCATTTGGGATGTCAAGCTGGGAATCCCTGCACTCGCATCGGTTACTTGTGTACAGATAAGTTTCATTGCGTCTTTTGACAAAGAGTAGGTGGGTTATCACCATAACTAAATTCCAAATTCCTGCCCTAACCTGCATCAGCAGCAAGCCAGCGGCTCAGTAATGATGCAACCTCCAGAGGGCCGAATTCATACTTGAATTCCAGTCCAATATTGCATTCGCTAAATCATAAATTAGCAGACACCACAAGATGCTCACGATGCATTTACCCCACATAAAATGCTCTGTCTCTGTCTCTAATGTAAGCATCCTATAAAATTCCATCAGCTCGACACACTCTTGGACTACTTGGTTGCATCTGCACAAATAAAAAAAATCTCATCAAATACCACCATTCTAATACGAAATAGTGCAACTTGGCTCAGCATTACTCATGCTAAACATGTATGATGTACCACCCATTGCTCTTCCCAAATGACAGTATTTAATCAAAATGATAAGTTAACCAGCTTTCTATCTTTAAGCTGGAGAGACATTCCATTTTTAAGAGGAATTATTTCCATCTGAAGGAGATTGAACAAAGGTGATGTTTGAAACAAAGGTGAACAAAGGCTCTTATTAATTATTATTATTATTATGTCGTATGCAGAATAAGGCAATGGTGTAGCATCATTGGCTGAGGGGTGTGGCTGTGCTGCTGATGTAATGCCGACTGTAGGTTCGGGCAGGAATTTGGAATTTGTCCATAGTGCTGACGATACCTTGCCTAATCTTCGTGAAGGACACCATGGGATCTTTAACGTCCATCAACTAATGCTGGCAGACGGGAAGCCCAATTTAACGTCCATCCGAAGGGCGGAACACACATCGATGAATCACCCTGCCTGTGAACCACCAGGATGACAGTTAATATCTGTGTTGAGATTCAAACCTAAGACTAGATGCTGCACAGCTTAAAGGCAAGTGTGCGCACCTCCAGGGAATCTAGGCCATCTTAGCTGCACAAGAAGAGATTTTTTAAATCTCAACAAAAAAAAAATCCATCAAAAAGGCCACTGTAAACACTGGTTTGGGCCGAATTGGCTTCTGCTATTAGGCCTCTTCATAGGAACCAATTTTGGACCATCAAACCCAGGACAAATAATTACTTTAAAATGTGCCACTAAAAAATGAATAAGGTTGTCTATATGATAAATGCAGTAACCCAAGGGGGCAAGAAACCTGTTGGGAATTTTTATTTTATTACAATGGTCTAAGTTTCATGGAGGAGCCGGCACATAAACCACAAGTAGGACATGAAAAGACATCACTATCCTTTTACACAAATTAAATGTCCATTCTGGGAAAATGGACAAAACAACGGAATACTTGGGACTTCAACCTGGGTTCCCAGTGTCGTGAACGAACAGGCTCATCATTTTGGTGAATTTCTATTTCCAAATGTCTTGGATTCTTTGAACTTTCCAAAAGGATGAAAGATATAATGAAAATCAATCCATGAATAAAACCAGTGCAAACAGCATTTATGATGACTATAAATGTTATGTTATCACCATTTCAACATTGGGCAAATTAATCTTCTTTAGTTATATAAAAAAATGTTTTTTTTCTTTCCGATTCTATTTTTATCCTATCTTAACTCCCTGGACTGTTTATTAAGCTACTTCCCCCTTCACATATTTTAACCAATTTAAGCAGTACAACCAATAAGACGGTAATATGCAGAAGTAGTGTTTGTAGACTGGAAAGATTGTGCAGAAGTTGCATATGTATCTCGGAGCTGTGTACTTTGGGTTTGATTCTTGGCATGACTATAAACTGTTCCATTGGTGCTTCGCAAACAAGGCGCTGCATGACAGTGTGTGCCGTCCATCAGATGGCCATTAAGTTGAGTTTCCCAGCTCCTAACACGAGTTGATGAATGTAAAATATCCATGGCGGCTTTCGCAAAGAGTAGCTGAGGTATCGCCAACACCCTGAACAACTAATAGTCTTTCCACTTTCAGTTGAACATCAAGCCTGGTAAGCCAGTTTGTGAAAGAGTTAACAGGAGCAAAAACGTTCTCCGGCCTAACTCACAAGAAAGTGGGACTAATTAGAGCTGTTAAATAAGTAGGTTAGAAACAACAAGGTCAGAGTCAATCGGTTTTTCCCCGAACCATGAATTCCTTTTGTGTGCAATTTCCAGCCAGAATTACACTTTGTTTCCAGCAGTGACTTCTATTGCAACAGGAATGTCACATTTTTGGCATCACATCTTGTTGGAATAAAAAGTCGTGTTTTTCGCTCTAAACCTTTTTTAAAAGGAAAAATGTTGACTTGCTCTCATAAAGAACCACTTGCGTTAACGCGGAACTTACATACTTATAGTCTTCCTTTGCAATTTGCTTGTGAGGTTTCACAACATAGATTTAAAAATAATCACCAAATTTTCATGTGAATGGTGTTGCAACAGGCACAAAAATGTGGTGAAATAAATTGTTTTTAATCCTTTTTGTCAGCTGCAACATCAGCAGGAAGTATAATGACATCTAAAATAGGTGATAAAACATACCAAGACCCCAATAAAGATATTTGGATGTTTTCATTGAAGTGGCGAGCAATCATTAAAGCGTTAATCTTTTCTTTATTGTTCAGAAATTTAGGTTCATATGCAGCAACAGATAGGTTTAGCACTTGGTGATTACATTTAATGCTCGAACATCGAAGATGTTGGAGGTTCATTATTCATGGAGTCTCATGGGACATCACAATTATTAAAGGCCAGAAATGAGGCCACGTGGTCAACTCTGAAACTCGTCCAGTACAAAGAACTGCTCAAACACTTTCTCATATGAAAGATACCAGGCTGTAATTAATGTCCACAACCAAGTGCTATTTTTGTACACAGAGTCAAAGCTCGTGGAAAAGCTCAAACACTCAACGGATCAGGACGCAACAGAACAAAAGAGAGTAGAGAGTGGAGGGAAACACCAAAATAGATAGATAGAGACTTGGACAAATAAGGGGGAGGGGAAGTGGTGGGGGCTCGCACGAAACGGCCAATCCAACGTCTTTTGCCAAGGACAGCTCGATTCAAATGCAGCGTCCAATCTTCAATTGATTGCACTATATGGAGATTTGATCCGATTCCACAGGAAATTGAACCCATGTTTGACTAATCAATCACGTTTGACTTATCTGTTCCCCATGAAACAGATTCAAGCATATCGGCAAAACTTTCCACATCTCAACGTCATCTTGTTTCAACAGCATCTGTCTTGAGATTATAGTTTGATAAGAATGTGAAATGCTTTGTTTTATAAATATTGTGTACAACTAGGTCGTTTTTATAATTGATATGATATATATATATATATATATATATATATATATATATATATATATATATATATATATATATATATATATATATATATATATGATTTTAGGAAGTATTCACAAGAGGTCGATACAAATCAAAGTGCAAATAAGTGAATGACTATAGGTCTGCTCCCATTTCTGGAATGCATGGCAAGTTTCTATAATACCTTGCCAGGAAGGACCATGCAGCCCAAGAGCTTGAACCTGGACATTTGCCAGACTGCATTATCAAGCAAAACAATGAAGAAGGCTTAATGAAAAATAAATTTGCCTGAAATCTTGGAAATGTCAGCCGGCAGGAGGACTTGACTGCCCAAACCTTCATTGGCTCTACATGGTATTGAGAGAATTCATTGTGTCCACGGAGACTGCAAAGCCGTTCTTCCACTTCATTTCAGCAAATGCTCAACAGCTGGAAAGCTAGGATTCATGCGAACATGGAAAAATAAACAGTTGTTTCAGCTAACGTCTGGCAGAGTAATTGAGAGAATCCATCGAGTGTTATTTTAAAACCAAACTCTAACAGACAAGCAAAGCTTCACTACCATTTCCCACATTCTGGCTCAAACTTAAATCAGGGAAACAACAAACCATAACCCTTGAGATAAGTCTTGTTTATACCTTTGGGAAAGGTTATTGGATCAGAAGTAGGCCATGGATGGTGGACCTATAGGATTGAATCAACCTAATTTCTTGAACAATAATTTTTGTGACAGTGTTGCTTGTTCCACAAGTTGTGAAAAGGAATACGGTTGTCAACGTTGAGTAGATAGTCTTGAGTCCTGCCACCTTCAGTCGAACTTCAGGTCTGGCCAGCCAGCTTGTGAAAGTCTTGGCGCTAAAAGTTCTCCATCTGATCCTGAAATAAGGTGGGAATAACTGTGGCCATTTCAAATTGAAAAGAGAGAGGAGTGGACAGATGCTCCATTCCGATTCAGAGAAAGGGTTGAAAAAAAGAAATCCAGCATATGCAAAAAAATCCACCAACAAAGATTGATGATTATTGCATTTTCTTTTGGTATACATAATCAAGGCTTGTGGAAGAGCTCATGCGAGTACACTGAATGGATGAGGATGCAACAGGACAAAAGGAACAGCAGAGAGAGGGGAAACACAAACAGCAGAGTTGAGGAACAAAATAGAGGCAGAATGGGTGTGGGGAGGAATTGGGGGGGGGGTTGGGGACAGGATAGATGCATGGGGTGGACAAGTTGGATACAGAACGCAACTCGCAGGAGGGAAAACTGGAAATTTGGAATGAGGGATTGGGCTGGGGTGAGAAGGGATTAAAGAGGGTTACAAAGATCATGGTTTTGAATTGGGGACGATCTGAAATGGTGAACATGTCTTTAAGATCTAGAGCGAAGATTGAGATTGAAGACAATGTGGAAGTTGGATCCACAGGTGTGGGGGGTGGAGGGGGGGGGAAGAAAAGGAGGAACAAATGAGTGCAGGTGAGGAGCAATTCTGGATTTTGGGAGTTACACCAGAAGGTGGTCAAAGGTGGACTGTGTGTGTGTCCTGCAGATACCTGGGAGATGGGGTCAAAACACAGAAAGATCAGAGGTTACTGCAAGACCAGAAATGGGGTGGTGGAAGACTGAGACCATCAACCTGTCTGCGATGGCAAAGTGATACACCCATAGACTCAGCTTCATCATGGGAGATTGCACTAATTTTAATGGCCTTGGTTTCCACATGTCAGGCTAAGCAAGATGTGAGGCAGGGGAGGCAGTCCAGAGGGGAGAACAGTACTCCATCAAGCTGCACATAAAATCCTTGTCGGTGGACAGCAGTTCAGGTGCGCCAAGGAAGGACTTTGCATGATGGAGAATGCCCAGTCAGTGGCTGGCTTTGGAGATCAACTTTGAAATGTGGTTTGCCCAAGAAAGATCATAGCTGATGGTGAGACCCAGGAGTTTGAATGCCTGAACTTACTCAAGAGGATTGTTACAAAAGTAGAGAGGAGGGTTTTACAGATGATCCTTTCAGAGAGAGATAGTGAGACGGAGATTTGTCAAAATTGAAAGACTTATTCCAAGTGCTTGACCAGCTTGTGATTTTGTCAAGGTCTAAAGAAAGGGAAGAGGCTGCAGCCTTCCTGTCAGAAGAATGAGGGGTGTCACAGCCCATCATCAGCAAATCAGGATAAGTGAATGGATAAAGGGTATTTCCCAGAGAGTAAAATAAAGCAAATAGATAAAAGGGATTTTCCATAGATTTGATTTTTCTGGGAAAGATCCTGAGTTTCTTCTTCCTTTTTTCTTTTTTTTTTTTTAAACCTACATCCCCTAATGCTTAGGGAAGAGCTTGCAAGTATATCACAGAGGAAAAGAATACATGGAACATCAACATACTTTCACATAATTACGTGAATATCATCCCAAAATCCAGCATATGTATGTATGCATGTATGTGTGTATTGTTAGATTGAAGGGGTACGTATTCGGTAAACGTTAAATGAGCATGGTCTGTGTGTTCATATAGCTAGACCATTTTACTGTAAATCAGGGATCTGTTAGTGAAGTTGTGCTGTTCTAAAGTATGCCATGAGGGGCGACAAAGTTTACGGCATAGGTAAGAAAGCATTATTCGCTTTATCCTCTCTGTGAACCAAGTGGGGTGGTACCAGAGGGGATTTTCACACGTTTGCATCCTTTGTGTGGCTTATAAATCCCACGCTCATTAATACTTCCTCCTGTGATAGTTTGACAAGCACTGTGCCTGCATGATGGCCTCCACCTGTGTTAAACTGCATTGATTCTGATTATATCAGAAGAAAATCAGCTGTTCCTGAAGGTTTCCTCTGCTGGGTCGTGTGTTTCACAGCAAAGACTCAACCATGAGCATCAAGAAGCTTTCAAAACACCACTGGGATAAAGTTGCGGAAAGGCACAGATCATGGGATGAATATAAAAATAATCCAAAGGCCTTGAATATCCCTTGGAGCACAGTCAAGACAATCATTAAGAAGTGGAAGGCATATGGTACCACCAAAATACTGCCGAGATCAGGCCATCCCTCCAAACTGGATGATCAAGCAAGGATAAGACTGATCAGAAAGGCCACCAAGAGGCCAATGCCAACTTTGAAAGAGCTACACGCCTTTATGGCAAAGACTGGTCACTATGTGCATGTGACAACAATATCCCAAGAACTCCACAAGTATGGCCTACATGGTAAGGCAGCAAGAAGGAAGCCATTACTCAAAAAAAAATCTCACCTTGAGTCCCGTTTGAGGTGTGCGAAAAACCACTCCAGATTCTGAAGCCATGTGGCAAAACATTTTGTGGTCTGACAAAACCAAGATGGAACTTTTTGCCCTCAATGCCACACATTACATTTGGTGCAAACCCAACACAGCACATCACCCAATGAACACCATCCCTACTGTGAAGCATGGTGGTGGCAGCATCATGTTCTGGGGATATTTCTCCTGTCGGACTGGGGCAATCGTCATGATAAAAGGGAAATGGATGGAGCAAAATTCAGAAAAACCCTCGAGGAAAACCTCCTGCCCTCTGCAAGAAAGCTGAAATAGGGACAGAAGTTCACCTTTCAGCATGACAATGACCCGAAGTACACAGCGAAAGCTACACTGGAGTTGCTAAGGACGAAAAAGTTGAATGTCCTTGAGTGGCCCAGTCAGAGCCCCGACCTAAATCCAATCAAAAATCTGTGGCATAACTTGAAGATTGCTGTCCATCAACGCTCTCCACGCAACTCGACTGATCTTGAACAGTTTTGTGCAGAAGAATGGGCAAGTATTGCCAATAAAGGTGTGCAAAGTTGGTGGAGACCTATCGCAACAGACTCACAGCTGTAATTACTGTCAAGGGTGTTTCCACCAAGTATGAAGTCAGGGAGGTGGACACTTATCCAACCAAGATATTGTAGTTTTGTATTTTGAATTAATTTTCTGGAATTTGTTTTTCACATGGAAATTGTGGGTTACAATGTGTATATAAAAGGTGGAAAAGTCTGATTTAATGCAATTTAATTCCAGGCTTCAAGGCAACAAAAGGCGAAAAATTTGAAAGGGGGTGTACACTTCCTATAGGCACTATAAATGGAGATGCTAAAAGAGGCCAATTTCAGTGTCATTAACAGTTAACATTTGTTACTCAGGTGCGTATAAAGGTTAAGTGTCAATGTCTGGGTAAGTACAAGTGTTAAAATTATTCATACATCTGTATTTAAGAAATAAGAGTTCATCAGACTTGTGCAACACTTTGCAACCAAAAATATCTCTCTATCTCGGCCACATCTTTCAAGTTAAAAACTCCAAACTCATGGTATATATACAACTTGGCGTGGGGGGTAACATAGGCTATGTGGCCGTTTCCTCAAGTGGGGGGATGGGGGATGGAAGGGGGCATAAATTATCAATATAAATGTGCACTGTGTAGCACCACTTGGTGGTGATGGCAGAGGGTATTAGAATTTCCTTTTTTACTTGGGCAACACAGAGATTAAAGCACTCTTCATATGGGCAAATTTGTCCTCCTTCAATTCTCACCCCCCCCTCCCACCCCAACCTTCCACCAAAAAAAAAACAACCTGGAAGGGCCTGTAAAACCTGTCATCATGTGTGACACATTTCTAGCAGGAAGGGACATTAGGATGAACGGGGGACAAAGGGGTGGGGAGCAGGACGTGAGGACAGTGAGGGGAGTTTGGGGTGCAGGAGGGGTTAAAGCACTCTGTGCACAGGTAAATTTGTCTTCCTCTCCTTCTCGCACAAATTTTTTTGCAAACAGCACGACTAAGTGGACCATCAGCAAAGTGACGAGTAGACTATGCTAGCAATTTATAATGACAAATACATCTGTAAAAGGAAAATACAGTTATTATTGGCAAAATGTTGCGTAAACTAAGTATGAAACATAAACATTCCCCCCATAAAATATTAAATACTCGCAAATACCACCCGTCGCTTAGCTGACGAGAGCACTGAGAGAGCAGGGGTGGGGAAAGGGAAGGCAGCACGAGGGGAGGGGAAGGGAAGGCAGCGTGAGTGGAGGGAAAGGGAAGGCAGCGTGAGGGGAGGGGAAGGGAAGGCAGCGTGAGGGGAGGGAAAGGGAAGGCAGCGTGAGGGGAGGGAAAGGGAAGGCAGCGTGAGGGGACGGAAAGGGAAGGCAGCGTGAGGGGACGGAAAGGGAAGGCAGCGTGAGGGGACGGAAAGGGAAGGCAGCGTGAGGGGAGGGAAAGGGAAGGCAGCGTGAGGGGAGGGAAAGGGAAGGCAGCGTGAGGGGACGGAAAGGGAAGGCAGCGTGAGGGGAGGGAAAGGGAAGGCAGCGTGAGGGGAGGGAAAGGGAAGGCAGCGTGAGGGGAGGGAAAGGGAAGGCAGCGTGAGGGGAGGGAAAGGGAAGGCAGCGTGAGGGGAGGAAAGGGAAGGCAGCGTGAGGGGAGGAAAAGGGAAGGCAGCGTGAGGGGAGGAAAAGGGAAGGGAAAGGGAAGGCAGCGTGAGGGGAGGGAAAGGGAAGGCAGTGTGAGGGGAGGGAAAGGGAAGGCAGTGTGAGGGGAGGGAAAGGGAAGGCAGTGTGAGGGGAGAGAAAGGGAAGGCAGCGTGAGGGGAGGGAAAGGGAAGGCAGTGTCACGGGAGGGAAAGGGAAGGCAGTGTGAGGGGAGGGAAAGGGAAGGCAGTGTGAGGGGAGAGAAAGGGAAGGCAGTGTGAGGGGAGGGGAAGGGAAGGCAGTGTGAGGGGAGGGGAAGGGAAGGCAGTGTACCATGGCAAAAGTGCTTCCAATCGTTGAGTGTGAAAGCATACTCGTTGCTGTTGCAGACTTTGGTTTCTTTGAATCCGCATTCTCAACCGTCACTAATAGGTACTCTCTGTGGGGTTTCTTTTCATTTTTTTTACGTTTTAGAATATTGGATGTATGACAGTGATAAGCAATATCTATTAAACAAAGTGAGCATTCAACTTTTACACCGTCTTCTTTAACCTTCCCAAAAGTTCCAAACTGCAATTCTGTACACTTTGAACAACATGGTGTCAAAACTTTATCAGTCGATGTATTGCCTACCTGTCCATCAGCAAAGCAATCGGCACGCTTTACCGGCTAACTCTAAATGCCTTGTTATTCATTTAAAAGGAACATGAACATAAAAGGGCATGTTTAGTTTACAAGTGACTTGCTTTTGCTGCTGTATTGCAAACGGGATGATCCAGGGGCAAACGGGATGATCCAGGTTCCTTTTCAATTAATTGATAACCAGGCCATGCATGTGTGACCAGAACATGGCCAACAGGGACAGAAAAAAAATTCCTCGAAAAAAAAATATATATATATATATATATATATATATATATATATATATATATATATATATATATATATATATATATATATATATATATATATATATATATTAAACGCCTCTTTCTTTGAAGTAGGAATTACTCGGAATCATCAATTGCAGTTCAATACTCTATTCCTTTTCATTCCATGGTTGGAATTGAAGACTTTGGAATAGATTCCGCACACCACCATTGAGCACTCCAACGACACTGTTGATGAGGAACGGCTGGCTGGGTCATAATAAACATTGTCCAGAGATGACCGGAGTATCAAACAATGTGCAAATTGGACAAATGAACACTTTTTTTTTAGCAGTCAAACTTTTAGTTTAGTCAAAACTGCTGCCAAGTTCAATTCCGCAGTTTAAATTTTGAAATTTGGTTCAGATTAAGAGATTCTAGAGCTCATCGAACTTCAGTGATAATGCTTATTAAATGTCCAGAGTTTTCTGGGGATGAAGGGGGAGGGGTTTGTGAGGAGGTGGGAAGGGGTTTGGAAGGAGCTGGGAGGAAGGAAGCATGAGATGAGAGGAAGGGAAGGCAGACGTGCGTTGGAGTGTTAATTACGATTCATACAGTCTCATAAAAATTATTCTGCATCGAATAATAGTGAAGATGGAAGCAAAATAATGTCTGAAATACATATTCTACCGGCCAGAGCCAAACACTGCATGGACATTTCCAGACAATCAAATAATTTGCTAATACAACTCCAGATGTTTATAAGCATTACAGCTGAAATGTGATAAGCTCTAGAATCTCTTAATCTGAACCGAATTTCAAAATTTAAACGATGGAATTGACCTTAACAGCAATTCCGACTGCTTAAAAAAAAAGAGAAAAAAAAAAGTGTTCATTTATCCAATTCAGACATTGTTTAACATTCTGGACGGTGTTCAATATGACCGCGCTGGCTTGGTGAATTCAACAAATGAACACTTTCAGACAATCTGGGGCATGAACCGGGGGATAATCCCCAAAAAAATCATTACATATTTCAGGTGTCCCCAATGTTGATTGCATATACAAAGTTTCATTAAGAAAAAAAAAAGTGCCTGCAATTGCATTTTTGCTATTTCACCTTTGAACCCACCCCAGGGCCCCAGGGGACGGGCCCCAAAAATGATGTCGCTCTTGCACCTTCTTGCCATGTGGTGATTATAACTACAAAGTTTGGTGAATTTCTGATCCGTTTAAAGAGGAGATAGCATGATGGACAGATGGATACAGAGAGAGACATGGCCAAATTACAATAATCTGGCTGGGTGCCAGTTTGTTTGTTTTTTAAACGTGGGGCTAAATATCAATTGCGCAGTGAAAATCATTAAACTTTCAGGGTAGCAGGATAGCTCAGAAGAAATGTCACCTCTGTAACTGTCCAATATGGATTTTATTTGTGACAGATTAGGATTGAACTTCAAACTGCCATCCTGGTGAAAAACAAAGCATACCATGCCCTTTTAGGCGTTAAAACCACCATACGTGCGGAGAAAAATCAGGCCATTGTGTGTCGGTTACCAGCCCACATTCTAAATTCCTGCCTCAATATGTCGGCTCACTGCATCAACAGCACAGTCGCACCTAAGAAACCATGCAACCAGCGGACCGAACGATTGAATACACATTTGCTAGACAGATTCAATCATACACCTGTAATAACAGCAAGCTGTAGATTCCCGGTGCTGTGTTTTGACATAAAGCGACATTACGGTTTGCAGTAATCATTTGATTTTCTTTTTTCTTTCTCAAAAAATCGTCATTCGGATGCCATGTGGTCAGAACTCAACATTCTGGTTACTTTACACAAAAAAAATCCCAATCATACAATTTGTATTATGTCGTTGGTTTTGACGCATACAATATAGTGATGTCATACAAACAGATCAAATATCAAAACCATGTGCTGTGGCAGGCATAGACCGTCCATGTATTACATGATGGATTTTTGGCAATTTCATGCACTCCCCCACCCCCCATGCCCCCCTCGACCACCCCAGACTGGCAGGATGGCTTAACGGGATGCATACCCACTTCATGAACTGTGCAGCCTGGGTTTGACTGCTGACCCAGCTATAACCTGTCATCTCGGTTTTTCACATGTGGGGCGATTCATCAACGTGTGTGCCGTCCCTCGCATAGACCTTAAACTGGGCATTGTCTGCCAACATTGGTTGGTGGATAATAAGATCACAGAGTGTCCTTCGCGAAGAGTAGCCAAGCTATCGACAGCACCATGAACAAATTCCACATTCCTGCCCTGACTTCTGAGTCAGAGCACTGACCCATCCAGGATTGTAACTCTAGTCATGGAAACTGCTTCGGCATCACTGGTGCTTTGTATAGAGCATGGTAAATGATCCGATTCCCCTACCCCCCCCACCCCCACCCTCTGAAAAAAATGAGATAGGGAAAATCGATTTGATGAAACTTTATCATGGATATGTAATAAACGGTGCCATATTGTCGTGAACATATAATGGACAGGTGATTTTGCATATAGTATGTGAGCGAAGCATGAACTAAAGCCAAAAAGACTCAGCAATGAAAGGAAGAGTGAAATATTGAAACCAACTTGAGGGGTCACATCATATGTTCCCAGAAGGTGTTCCAGCTCATCATGCCCGTGTTCTATCATTGACACGTTAGTTCATTTTAAGTACGAAATATCAATGGAAGGGGGGGGGGGAAGGGCACTGTAAGGCTGGCACAGATTTTACCAGGGTGTTTTTCCATATATATATATATATATATATATATATATATATATATATATATATATATATATATATATATATATACATATACACACACACAGCTTTATTTATTTGTTGAAAAGTAAATTGGATGGAGGGATGGAGGGACGGATTCTCACAGACATTACAATCCTCACTTCATGACAGGTCTTCTTTACCTTCGCATTCTGCGAAAGGTTATGTTTTGGTCGGCGTGTATTTATTTATTTATTTATTTATTTGTTTGTAATCTTGTGATTCGTATAACTCAAAAAAAGTATTAAACCGAATTGCATGAAATTTGGTGGGATGATTGGTCATTAGCCAGGAACCATTAGATTAGATTTTGGGATCGTTCGGGTCAAAGGTCAAGGTCAAGGTCACAAAAAGGTCAAAATCGTCTTTTTACGATAACACGGTCAATTTTTATTCAATTTGCATGCAACTAACGCCAAAATGTTCAGAATTCAACGCCTCATCTTGTGATATGCAATATGACACAATGACGCCCATACTCTTGTTACTGGTTAGGGGTCAAAGGTCAGGGGGTCACGACCTTGAAAAATATGCGGTTTTTGTCATAACGCGGTCAATTCTTGTCCGCTTTACATGATCCCAGCACCAAAATGTTCAGAATTTAATGCCCAATCTTGTGACACAATGACGTCATAACACATGTCACCGGTTGGGGTAAAATGTCGGGGGGGTCACGCCCTTGAAAAATATGCGGTTTTCGGCATAACTCAGTCAATTCTTATTCGATTTGCATGAAACCAGCATCAAACGAGATTACCTTCTCTTGTTGAAACGTTGTATTCACCGAGCTTGCGAGTGAAGACTCGCCAAAACGACGTGAGTTGATTGTTGTTTAGTCAGTAGCCCCCGAAAGTCGGGGGGGGGGTCATGACATTATAGATATGTGGTTTGTGTCATAAGACCATTCATATGAAACCAGTTCCCCACACTCATACCAAGAACAAAAAAAGTAGTGGCGGCGAAGGTATGCGCTCTATGAGTGCCCGTTCTAGTTTTGCATGTGGCAGCTTAGCTGACGGGGTAGCTATCATTTCTTGGAAAGCACAACTGTGTCGCTGATACAGTGCCCCTCTACCAGTACACACATACTCATTTTGCCAACCTCTGAAGGATCACAGCCTGAGTCAACCTCCTGGTGCATCAATTCAGCAGCCAATGGAGCTTGAACTCAGGACCCTAAGATTCCAAGCCACCACCCGAACCACCAAGCCAACACCAGGCTTACATGGCACAGGTATCCAAGCCACCCACATGTCCTGCCAGTTGAAATACTCCGCACCCACCCCCACGGTCAGTAAAAATGGACAGCATGGAGAGATTTGTGTTTCTGCACTTTGAGGTAATATCCCGACCGTCCCCGTCCACGTGTTGTCACACAAATCGTCCTCTTTTGGAACATTGCCTCGAAATGCATCCATCAAATCAAATGATATCTCTTCGCATGCAAGTCGTGCCGTGAACGGACATTCCGAACGATGAAAGCGAGCAATTGCTGCCTCCGATGAGCATGGTACCTGTCGCGGCACTGAGCAGCCTGTGAGCTACCTGATCACTCGAGGATGTGACAGCTCGGAGCCGCTTCACTTCGCACGTCCAGTTTATGGGCTCAGGTGAGACCGAGCACGTGTGGTCACCGACGTCCTTTGCGCGTCCAGTTTATGGGCTCAGGTGAGACCGAGCACGTGTGGTCACCGACGTCCTTTGCGCGTCCAGTTTATGGGCTCAGGTGAGACAGAGCACGTGCGGTCACTGACGTCCTTTGCACGTCCAGTTTATGGGCTCAGGTGAGACCGAGCACGTGCGGTCACCGACGTCCTCCGCACGTCCAGTTTATGGGCTCAGGTGAGACTGAGCACGTGCGGTCACCGACGTCCTTTGCACGTCCAGTTTATGGGCTCAGGTGAGACAGAGCACGTGCGGTTACCGACGTCCTTTGCGCGTCCAGTTTATGGGCTCAGGTGAGACAGAGCACGTGTGGTCACCGACGTCCTTTGCACGTCCAGTTTATGGGCTCAGGTGAGACCAGGCACGTGTGGTCACCGACGTCCTCCGCACGTCCAGTTTATGGGCTCAGGTGAGACCGAGCACGTGCGGTCACCGACGTCCTCCGCACGTCCAGTTTATGGGCTCAGGTGAGACCAGGCACGTGTGGTCACCGACGTCCTCCGCACGTCCAGTTTACGGTATCAGGTGAGACCGAGCACGTGCGGTCACCGACGTCCTCCGCACGTCCAGTTTATGGTCTCAGGTGAGACCGAGCACGTGCGGTCACCGACGTCCTCCGCACGTGCGCGCCTTGAGAACCTCGTTGTTTGCAGGAGCTTGAAACGCGCACTGCGCGCTCCCAACCCCCAATCACCCCTCCTTCCTCGAGGATGCACCGAGTTCGCGATGACGATCGATGTCAGGAGTATCGATCCATTCCAACGGCATCCTCACGACAAACGGCTCACCGTGCGGGTGCTGGAGCGTCCTCGCTCTGTGACAAACTTCAGAACCGACAAGCAAACAAGACACAACTACAGCGATAATATTACATTATTTCATACAACAACGTGTTATTAACGGACATTGCAATCAGGTCGGCCCGCGTGGCCCGATGTTGTTCGGCGCGTTGGTTCATCCGTTCTCGAGTACAAGACCCGAGCTGAGGTGGCCGATACTCACCGCTGTTGCTGCTGCTGCTGTTACTGCTGCTGCTGCTCAAGTAAGCCGGTTGATCCGCAACTTGCGGCCAGACATCCTACGGACGTCCCGCTCGCAGTGTCCGATCTCACGCCGCCGCCCCCTCCCCCTCCCCAGAGAAGGAATCCCTGGCGCCGAGAGCCTCGTGGGATGGAGTAACCCCGAAGAGAGGGGGGAGGGGGGCGGGTGAACGACGGGAGGTGGGGAGGGTGCGCTGCGGCGAGTCGGGACACGGAGAGGAGCGGCAGGAATCCACCGCAGGATTGACAGACGGAGCCAAGAGAGTGTCGAATAAAGTCGATAAAATAAGAAATGGAGCAAAGAGACTTTTGCACGGAGAACAAAAACTTGCGGGATCGAGGGAAAAGGGAGAAGGGTGAAGGGTGAATTATAGAGGACACAGAAGGGATAGATAGTCGGATGATGAGACGCAGGACAGGAGGGCTCGAGACCGACCGACCGACCAGCCCGTCGCTCTCCTCTCTCCTCTCTCCTCTCTCCTCTCCTGGCTCCGCCCAGCACGAGAACCAGCTGGCAGATTCACTCGTTGGCCCCGCCTTTCACACGTCAATCTTCAGCTTTGCCCCGCCCCTTTCTCTGTTGCCCTGCCCATAAAACCAGCTGGTGAATTCGTTCACCTTTCCCCGCCCATTCGGACAGCTGATCGACTCCCACACCACCCGATGCTTTAGCTCCGTCCTGTGATCGCCAAAAAAACGTCCCAACGCTGTATGTATTACCTGTATATACATGTGACGTATATATATATATATATATATATATATATATATATATATATATATATATATATACACACACACACACACACACACACACACACACACACACACACACACACACACACACACAGACACACACAGACACACACAGACACACACAGACACACACAGACACACACAGACACACAGACACACAGACACACAGACACACAGACACACAGACACACACACGTACTGTACATATATGTAGATGAGAACTTGCTATAAACAAGGGTCGCACGGAGGACGATTGTTTTTGATTGAGGCAAAAGCCTTGAACGAGCTGTTTAATATGGGCTTGTATACTTGTATGTGTTTATTTTTAAGTGTCCGTGGTGTTGACAAACAGTAAGACGATGCTTACCTGCACCTATTGGGTTAAACACGACGTTAACCAGCAGTACGGTGAATGAATGCTTCCTTCATGCCGCGGCACATGACGACCACAACCAGGCAGAATAAGCAAGTCGTGATCAAACGCTTTAATCTTTCGCTGGTGGACAAGTTCGTCGAGCCGTAGGGGGGCGTGGTGGAAACGTGACCACGCCTCCAACACCACCGGGTCCCGCCCACCGCGTCACAGAGGGCACGCTCGAGGTGGGGGGGGGGGAGAAAAATGCATGGTAAATACCTGTATTCCTAATTTAGGAATAGATCCTACGTTGTATGGGTGGTAGTGGTGGTGCTAGGGCGGTTTAAAAAGGACAATAAACATCCAGTTTTTTTTTGTGGGTTGGGGACGTGCCACGCGGGTTAAATTGTTAACGAGTCATCTGCCATAACACCAAATCGTAGTGATGCGTTACACTAAAATGGGTGATGAAGTGGGTGATGCACTGGTTCCGACCAGGCTTTCTTTCGAAATCCGGTAGTTCATCACAAATGGTGTGCTTGCTTGCGGCGGAGGGGGTGCCTCTGCAGCGTGTGTCTTCTTGGAGCCCATGAGTCGCCGTCGGCTGGATCTTTTTCGAGGTTATGGTTCGATAAATGTGCCCGTTTTCCAACCATTTAGGAGGTTGCAGCATTAGTGACGCAGTCGCCGTGTGACCTTGACGCAGTTCAATGATAATGTAACGGTCGTGGAGTCCCCGACGTGAGACATCCCCCTGATGGATGAGGCTTCGTTCTTTTGCATCCCAGGATGGAGAGGCGCAGCCGTGAAACACCGACGCGACAGAAGAGATGGGCAACATCGTCTTTATAAAATGATATTTGTTTTGTTGGTTGGAGCAGGTGCGTCCTATTGGCAAGGATATCTCTGACTGCACTAATTTTGAAATATAGAAAGTTCCAGGAGAATGGTGAGACCCATTGCCATTAGAAAGGTCTTCATGATGAGGGAAGGGAAGATACCAGGGCAAAAAGAGAGTTTGTTGATCCGGGCCTTTAACTGCTGAAGGTTGGAAATGGTGTGAAATGCAAGAGGCAGCTGGTTCCAGAATTTAACAGTGTGAGGAAATCAAAAAGGTAGGTTTAATGGCTCTGCACATCGAAAGGGACACACGGCATGGGTGGCTTGCGAAAGCCAAAACGAGTGGAGCGAGAACACCTCGAAGGTGGAGGCACTTCAGCTGATAGGTGAATCTGTAGAGCAACGACCGTATATTGATGATGGGACCGGGGGGGAAGATGAAGAGGAAACTGCTGTGCGGTGAGCCAGGAACCAAAGGCTGTCAGTAAACGAGGTGTCACCCACAAGACGAACAACCTTCGTCTGATCTCGATCAAGAATAGTGAGCACAGACAGAGAAACTCCACCCCAAAAGAGATTTCAATTCCAAAAATGTTAATCGAAGAAGAAGTATGTTTAACTGAGACTATTTGAAAAAGGAAATCTAGGTTCATTGAGGAGTTGAATAATAACGGGTAGCAGGTTCCAAGATTGACAAAAGAACAAAGGGGAATAGGGAGATGTAGACATCACACATGGGCTTTCTTCTTCCATCTGCAGCTCAAAGCTGCGGGGTAGCATCATTGCGTGAGGGTACAGCTGTGCCACTGATGTAATGCCCAGGTGATGGTATGAACTTGGAATTTGGACATGGTGCTGGCGATAGCTCACCTACTCTTCGCAGAGGACACCGAGGGATCTTTAACGTCCACCAACAAATGCCGGCAGATGGCATCCTCCTGAGGGACGGCACATACATTGATGAATCGCCTTCGTGTGAAACACCAGAATGATGGTTTATAGCTGGGTCGAGATTCAAACCCAGGCTAGACAGCTTAAAGGCGAGGGTGCGAACCTCAAGGCCATTCTGACAACCCATCATACCTGAGTGGATGAATGGCAGAAAGGAACAAGGTGGGAATTGAGCATGAAAGAAGTAGTGGAGGGTGATTGAGGCTGGAAAGGGAGGGGAAGCTAAGTGAGGCATCTTCTTCTTTCGTGTCACTACACTTTTCCCAGTCACTGCAAAACACAGGCTCTGGCACATGAGTTGAGAGCTTTCAAATAATCTGGTCTGCAAGGCTCTGATCAGAGAGGGCAATTCAGAAGAAGCTCCATTGTTTGAGGACTCTCTCAACAGTTGCAATTGATCGGGCCATTTTGATTATCTCCCCACTTCTGCATTCGGACTCTGCAGCATCCAACTCCAGTCCAAAGGCAGTTGAGACACAGCCAGGTTGGCCATGTCTTCCTGGCTCCTTTTGGCTGGGACTCAGGGTCAAGTAACAGCTGATGAGGTCTTGATCGCAGGTGCATTAACAGGTGCACTATACAGTCTATCCTATAGTTGTGAGAGTTACCATCCAGGGAATGATCAGCATGAAGGAAACTATTCCTGAATTGCAATCTCTTAGGTAGTGGCTCATGTTGAACGAGTGAGTAGCAAGAGTCACGAAAGAGTGGGTGGCAAGGGTGGCAAGAGAAAGGAGATTGCTCTTCTGATTGAAGGTGGAGCAATACCACGAAGCAAATTGAGGTCGTCCACACGCATTGGTTTGAGGCAACCATAAATAACTCTGCAGATTGTGTTGAGGACTGGATCCATCTTCTTAGCATGCGAGGAATGGCCCCAAACCTAACCGAATCCATTTATTCATTAGGGCCATACTCTGCACAGAGCATCAGTGCTGCAGAAGCAGTCTCTTGGGCTATTGGGCACAATCCTGCATGGGTTGCCACTCTGATGTGGGATACTCAAATGGCTCAATCAACCGGGTATAGTGGCGTGCGCCTGTAATCCGGCTACACGGAGGCTTGGGTTGGAGGATCGCTTGAGGATGGGAGCTTTGCGCTGGGCCACGCTACGAGAGGGTGTAGGGCAGCCCGGAATCATGGCGAAACCCAATCCTTATCCCTGTGTCGTAAGAGGCGACCAGGGTTGTCAGGAAGGGCATCCAGCATAAAACCTATGCCAAATCAGTATGCGGATCATAACGGATGATCCGCTGTGGCGACCCCTAACGGGAGCAGCCGAAAGACTAACAACAACTCAAATGGCTCAATCATCCCAGCAAGATGGTATTCATTTTGCCGACCTCGGAAGGATGCCAGCTGAGTCAACCCCACCTGGTATTAATTCAGTGGTTGAGCGGGATTTGAACTTGGGATCCTAGGATCCCAAGCCCGTCCCCCTATCCATTAGGCCAACACCAGGCATGGCCCAACAGGACAGATATATTCCGCTGCCAAATAGCACAAGGCAAGTGCAGTGCTTCAAATGGTCCCTGGGTCTGTTCCCCATTTAGAGTTGGACAACTTCCTCAAGATGTTGTTTCTGGCTCCTACCTTTGACTTTGCCTTAAAGACATGATCTTTGTAGCTGAGGGTATGGTCAAGGGTAACTCTAAGGTATGTTGGCCTGTCATTGTGAGTCAACCTTCTCCCATCCCAGTGGACATTAAGTTTTCAGTTTGAATCCATGTTCTTAGGATGAAAGGCACCGATTTGAGTCTTTTTCTGGATTAGCCCGCAAATGGTTGATGACATAATAATTAGTTAATTCAAGAAGTGCATCAGTGAGGGACTGCTCTACTTTCTCAAATAATTGATCCTGGATTGCAATGCAGAGGTCATCAGCATACAGGAAACTCCAAGTGTTTGGGTGTTTGGGTTGATCATTTGTGTAGATGTGAGATAGTAGGGGAGAAAGAACGCTGCCTTGAGGTAGTCCATTCTTCTGTCCGACGCCATCTGCTGCGGTTACCCCTGAGGTCCACAAATAAATGTCTACTCGCCAGCTTGTTATGAATCAGATATGTCAGTCTTGCATCTCTTGTTATCTGGAATAACTTCCATGTGAGAACCCCTTGACTGACTGTCATATGCTGCAGTAAGGTCAACAAAGGCAGCACCAGTTATCAGCCATTTCTCCAAACCATCCTTTATGAATTGGCTAAGATTCAGGAGCTAGCTTGTGCAGGACTTTCAGGGTCTGAAACCTGCTTTCTCATGGAAGAGATGCTGATCCACAAAGGGGGCTAGTCGATTTAGAATTTTTTTTGAACAAAATGTACGAGTTGTGTTCAAAAAGTATCCAACCTTAATTTTTTGTGCGTAAACAAATGAAGCTAGGGAGGCATGGTTTGGTGCACGTATGTAGGCGATCGTAATCCGTATGCATCAATATTTTCCCACCTGCAGAAGCTGTCAGTCGCCGACGGACCGCCGATGAGTGAGAAAGTGTAAGTGAGTGCAGTCGTATTTTCGTTTTTGACAAAATGACGGATCACTGTGGTCTCATCGCCAGTGATCACTGTGTTGAAGAAGTTGGGATCACTGTTCACAGTCTCCAGCATGTCCTCTGCGATCTCCAAACGGAGTTGCTTCTGCTCGATCGTTAGCAGCTTTGGCAGAACTTCGCTGAGATTCTCCTGAAGCCAAAATCATCAGTCACAATGGAATGAACGGATCCAATGCTGACGTCTGCCTCGACTGCAGGTTCTCTGATTGTGATTTGACGATCCCGCATCAGCAGGGTCCTCACTTGGTCAATGACGATCTCATGTCAGGATGTTGAGGGCCTACCAGAACGTGCTTCACTTTCCACTGATGTGCGACCATCTTTGAAGCGGTTGTACCACTCTTTTATCTGTGTGGTACCCATTTCTTCATTCCCGAAGGCCTGTTGAATCTTGCGGATCATTTCCACTTGGGAATCGCCAAGCTTTACACAAAATTTGATGCAGTAGCGTTGTTCAAGTTTTTCTGTCATTTTGTCAAAACCGAATATCCGACGGCGCTCACTTACACTTCCTCACTCATCGGCGGTCTGTCGGCGACTGACAGCTTCTGCAGGCGGGAAAATATTGACGCATACGGATTAGGATCGCCTACATAAGTGCACCAAACCACGCCTCCCTGGCTTCATTTGTTTACGCACGAAAAATTAAGGTTGGATACTTTTTGAACACACCTCGTATGTGTGACAAAGCAGCGAGGTTGGGACGGCAGCTCTTGGTGTTGGCGGGATCTTTTCTGGGCTTCAGGATGGCCACTATTTTTGCACGTCTCCACAGTTTTGGGATCTTATTGGTAGTCAAGCAGCGGTTGAACCTGTCTAGTAACCACGGGAGAGTTAATGGTCTAAAGTGCTTTATTTGTTCCCAGAGGATGTCGTCTTGTCTTGCAGCTTTATTGTGAATCATCACTTTGATACGAAGTAGCAGTTAACTCATGGTGAAAGGACTGGTGAAGTTAAAACCATCCTGGTTATCATTAAGAGACCTTGGATATTTAATTCCACTTGGGCGATGGCCTGTGTTTCCGTGGCTGTTCATAAAGAACTGGTAAGCGGCTTGGTCTGCTGTGATTTCATAGGGGGGTTGTGCTTTCGTGAAGTTGTTTCCCAGCACCTTTATGGTCTTCCAGGCTTTTCTGTTGCTATGGGTCATATTTATACATTCAGTCAGCTCTTGCCACTTGCTTCGCTGATATGTCATTGTTCAGTCTCTCTCCACATTCCAAGGTATCATTCCCAAATGGATTAGTCTTGAAGCAGTTGATGTAGTCCTTGTAGAGTTATTTTGCATCTTGTGACAGTCCTGGGATGTGATTAGTCCGACAGCCTCTCTGGATATTGTTCCTGGGAGGACCTTTTCATCTTCTCCACAAAAATATAGTTACGGATTTCAGAATCCGGTCTGATGAATGCATCCACACATCCAGGTCCTCAGACAGTTATTTCTTAAATGCATGTTCAGATTAGCCCCATTCCCATGTCTAATGGGATCTTAAATGTGATGCGTTGAGAAGGGTAAAGGATAGATCCCCTCTCTTCTGGGAAGCTTTTTTTCTTTACGACAGACACGTTCACACATTCTTTCATGAGCTCTGAAGCCCGCCCTAATTTTTCCTCAGCAACATTCTTTCGCAAACTTCGTTTTTTGAGCGCACGGGTCGTCATGGTAACCGTGCCCCAGTGGGGCGGGGTGAGCTTTGGGCGGACGGCACCCCACGGAGAGGGCCCGGGGATATAAAAACGAGTGAGAGAGCATGAGGTACGTTCTGTGAGGAGAGATGTTCTGAGATATAAAAAAGTGAGGAAAAAGCGAAAGAGATACATTCTGAAGAAAAAGAGAAAAAGCAAAGGGCGAGAGAAGCGACCAAGAAGCGGGTGTCTAACCAGCGCCGAAAAGACAATTCGCCCTTCCAGTGCTTTGGCAAGCGAGCGTGTGGTGCGTATGTGGGTGTGAGCAGTGCCACCAACAAGTGAGGCATGGGTCGATCACCAACAACACCAGGATTTCAACCCGCGATGGACGATCTCGGTGCCCTCCAGACTTCGACTGGCGTTCAAGGCTGCCCCGCGAGAGGGTGCACGGCAAAACTGGGTGCTGGTGACGGACGTGACACACACACATGCTTTTTCAGGACGTTTTTGCTTCACGGACGACTTTCTGGTGAGCAAGACGATTCTCCCCCTCCCCTCCCCCTGAATGATCTGTTGGGTACCCTTGGCTGCGTTTAGCTGTAAGTAAGTCAACCCCCGATAAGCATCTGCTCTTTATCTCTTTCCTGGCATTTTGATGGATTTTGCTTTGAAATTCATTCTTTATTGACCTCAGCAAATAAAAGGTTCTTTTTATTTATTTATTTTATTATTAATAAATTATTTGTCGATTTCCAAACTGTCCGTGTTTGTCCTTTCCTTCCATTGGTCTGGCATTGTCCGAACCGAGATAGACTGGGAGGTAATTACCACAGATTTGACCAAGAAATCGTCGGCACGCACCATCGGTTAAAACGCTCGGCCCCCCCTAATTAAAATCTAATCAGATAATATTGGTGCTTTGCCGAGGGCACGCTCCCCGCAAAGGTAACCACGTGACCTCTAGTTAAACGGAATAATTATACGGCGGACATGAACTCGTGGTTGAGTGGGTGGCGTTCGTGGCTTTAAAACAACCCACATTACCATAACGTCAATTGTAAGCGGTGGTCCCAGGTCTGGCTCAAACGGGGATTAATCCCCCTGAGTGACAAGCTGGTGTCTTGGTATCCGCGGTCGCAACAACATCATAGTTTGGGGGAGAGGCTGGTAAGTCTGATTGTGGCATCCAGATCTGCTGAAAATTTCCTCCAGTTCGCTTTTTCTGGTTGAAGCGTCAGTGGAAATGACCGCATGAGAATGAACCACTGTTTGGACTTTACTCCCAATCGGTCAATGTTGGGAGTTTGGAATTGGGTCGAGAACAATTTTCTCGCATTGGTTAACAATGCGGTTCGAGCAAACACAAGGTCTGGGTTATAACCGCATCTCCATCTGCTGCTGCTGAAGGAACTTGGTAGCTTTGCATCATGGACAAGAGACAGCTGTCTTGCATCTGAACAACTTTAAAATAACTCCCCATCACTGTTTGTCTGTAAGTATCCCCAAAGTATATTGTGGCAGTTGAAGTCACCTATCACCACATTAACAGAATTATCAGTAACACTGTCAGGAAAGGAGAACTCCTCACTCGGTGGCTTGCAGACTGTACTTCCAGAGATTTCCATAAGCTGGATATTGAGGACTTCAATTTTAAGGCCCGGTCACACCTTGACGTTTTAGCCAACGTATGCCGATTTTTGATTTTTTTTTTCTAAAACGCTGGCACACGTTGAATACGTTTTGGGTAAGTTTTGATAACATGCTGAAAAACACTGCCATACGTTGTTGTACGTTGGCTTTAAACGTTGTACTTTTTGGTTGTCCTCAAATTTTTTCATGCTTGAAATTTCACGACGTATGCCGGCGTATGACTCACACGTTCCGCTACGCTGGCCACAAGTTGTATGCACGGTCTGCGATCGTTGACAGACGTCAACACATGCTACTTGTAAGTTAATCATAAGTTGAGACACGCCGAGGTAATGTTTAGCGTACCCGAAACTTATTTCTAACCTATGATTAACGTGTTGTTGGCACGTTACGCGATCATTGCCACACGTCGACAGACGTTACTTTTAAGTTACTCATAGGCTGAAAGACGTCGGTATAATGGATCGTCCTTGCATCAGCGTCCACGGCCACGGCCAGGACACTTATTTGCAGCATTCTTCAAACTTTTCTTCGGCATGACGAGGATGTTCACACTTCGATGTCTAGCTTGGCTATGATTCCAATTGTCCATCGGCAGCGTCTATTTAAAATAGTCGAGTTTGAGCGTTTTAACACGTTCAGAAGAAATGCTTCAAATTTCCAAACCCCAGCGTCAAAAAACAAAGGCGAGTGACAGCAATTTAAATCGTTCATTGTAAACAATGAAAATAGCTGAGTGGTACCGTTTAAAAGTCGTTGAGTGTAAAAAAAAATCCAATTGTTGAGCGCAAGCGTCTACTTTCAATAGTGGAGATGCAGCCATTTAAATCGTTGAGTGGCAGCCTATGAATAGCAAACCCTACGTCACCGGCAAAGATAAACTGCCACACGATATGGATAAGTTAGGCTATCGTTGGGCATAGTTTGTGAACGCCGGCTACACGATAATTATTCGTTGGTATACCGTATCTATAAGTTATCGAAGCGCTCTATGCACATTATTAGTTCATTGTGCATTTGTCCAACCAGTTATGAATAGACCTAAATCGTAAAAACAAGCTATGGCTCATTGTTGAAAAAGCCCCATAAAAAATTAGCCATGAAGAACTTCGAACAATGGTGAAAAGATGTCTCCTACCCGTGGACACGCGGACGCAAGGACGATCCATCATAACCCACACCCTCCCCCTCACACTCACCTTCTACTGCCAACATGAACAAACTAATACTGATACTGATACTGTTACTGCTGACATGGACATCGACTCAAAAAGGACTCGAAAACCCTGTTGGGTTCCCCTTTGATGAACACCATTTTTATATACCAATTCCCAAAACCGCTGGGAACACGTCTTTTTATGGCAGTTGTAAGCTAGAAACACGTTCATTTATTTTTTTTGTCGACCGGAAGACGTCATTGGAATACGTCTACATACGTCGATGTGTGTTGGGACTACGTAAAGAATTGGTTCAAAGCACGTCAAACATAAGTTAGAAATAAGTTTCGCGTAAAAAAGACATTACCGCGACGTGTTTCGACTTATGAGTAGCTTATAAGTAGCCTTTGTGGACGTGTGTAAGCGTCCACATATCGTGTGTAAAACTTATCCCCATCGCATGCGGAACGTGTCATACGCCGAGTACGTCGTAAAATTTTGAACATGTTTAAAATTTCTTGACGTACTCTACTTACGACGACGTATGATAGCGTACTTTAGCGTTGTACTCACGTATACCAAACTTACTCATACCGTATTTGACGTGCCCCAACGTTTTAGACACATTTTTCTTAGGTCGGCATACGCTGGCAAGATCGCCAAGGTGTGACCGCGATGTTGACACTTCCATTTCTACGGCAGTTATGATTCGAATCGTTGTGCGTCAGCCTTTTAATAGGCTACGTCACGACATCGTCGGCGATGCGTGCAACGCGCTATGCCTAAGTTAGACTATCGTTGGGCATCGGTTGTGTCGGCCGACAACAGGTTCAGCATTCGTTGGTACAAGTTATCTATAACACAACGAAACGTTCTGTGTAGTTACCAATGCGTTATACATAAGACCAAGTCGCTATGAATACGTCCGAATCTTAAAAAAAAAAATCAAAAGTTCAACGTAAGCCAGCGTTTTAGATACATTTTAATACGTTGCCATCGCTGGCTAAAACGTCAAGGTGTGACCGGGCCTTTACCAAGTTCTGATGTGGAGGATTTGTGAATAGCAACTCCACTGCGAACGAAAACAGCACTGCCATATTGATCATGTGGTCCCTCTCTCTCAAGTGCCATGCCTGGGATTCTTGGATGGATCCTAATAGCTCTGCGATGCGTCTCTTACAGGCAATGAATGTCACATATATTTATCATGCAAATATCTGCCAGGAGATGTTATTTGGCTGCTGAAAGACCTTCAACATTGGCTGAGATGACAAACAGTGCCAATCCGGAAAAGGACCCTAGTTTACAACATTGGTCTAGATTGGACTGTAGGTTCATCTTTAGCACCCTCTCATGCAGATCAAAATATGATATTCGATAGGTACATGTAGCGTGGTCGAAGGATTAGCAGGCAAAGCCTGGCAGGGGCAGTGACGAGAACCCTCTTTCTGTGCTCCCAAAGTGAGACATGGAAAATGAGAGAACATTGTTGTCAACTTTTTTGAAATGAGAAGGAATTGAGTCTCAGTTTGGCTAAAGGAAGTCAGATTGTTTGAACCTTATTCCACAATGAGGTCAAGAACAATGTTCAGGGAGTTTGCAGTTTAACTATGGAATTCACAGAAGTGACGAAGAAGAAAACTGGGGTTTGCAGTTAGGATGTCAGCAAAGGAGTGAATTCGTTTTTTGGTGGTATGAGCAGGGACTCACGGAATATCTGAGCAATGTAAAATGTGACTTAAATCATCAACCCATATTTGCTTCCCCCCCCCCCCGACACCCCAACCCCAAGTCATCACCCTTCCCCTCCCAATCCTGCATGGCACATCCTCGACAGGAGGCCGTGGAAAAGCGTCTTTCGGGAGATGCTTTGCCATGGCCTCCTTTTGAGGATGTGGCGTGCAGAGTGGCTGTGCCCGAGCACACACCTCACTTGACGAGCTGTTCCAAGCCACGTGGCCCAAATCTCTCTGGGTTTATCAGCGAGGCTGTGACAAATCTGTTGAACGTGGATCTGACCACAGCTTCACTGTGTTGGGGCCGGTCCAACCTATGGGAGTGGTGGAGTCAGGTGTGGTCACAGAGGGAGGGAGGATGCTGATATGACGACCGAGTCCCAGGGGACGACCGAGTCCCAAGGGCAGCCAAGCGGATGTGGGTCAGCAGTGATCAGAGTGGGCTCGCTATCAGGCGAAAGGGGTGCTCCGGATGCTGGAGCAGGACACACTCAGTCTCATGTTGATGTGTGAGGGCACGTGGTCCCTGGTTCTGGGCCAGTGGTTCCTGCTGCTCTGCAGGTCCATTCCTGGAGCCCATTTGCAGGCCTGGGCGCATGGACTACAGTGGTGCTCACTCTGTGTACCCTGGATGTTCGTGGGTACTGCTCAATGTTTGTGGACATTGTGCAGGTGATCTCGTCGCTGATGCCAGCACTCCGTGTGCCCTGGCTGAGTGATCTTTGAGCCGTGGGGACCCTGTGCTTGGACATTTTTTGTTGGAAATTAAAATGTCTCTTTGCTTTTTGCATAATCTGCATTTTCTTTCATGCCATTTTATATGATTATTTTTCTTTCTCGATATAAAAAAGCAACTGTCAACAGCAACTCTGCTGCAAACAAATTGAAGTTAAGGCAATATGATATATATATATATATATATATATATATATATATATATATATATATATATATATATATATATATATATATATATATATATATATATATATATATATATATATATATATATATATATAGTAAAACTTGACAAATATCAGTCTTCAGACCACCTTGTCGAATGTTTGAGGTTCCCAATAAACCGAAATTAAATGAATCCGAAGGCATCAATTCTCTCCCCACTCCAAGCTTTCAAACACCCTCCCCACCACAATGCTTCGCCCCCTCCCCTCAAAGCTTCTACTCCCCATTCCCAACTCTGGCCCATCTTTGCTCTGCACTCCTCCCCTCCCAACCCTTGGTATTCACGCTCCTCCTCCCTACCCGAAGATGTCGATCTCCATCCGATTTCATGCCTTCAAACCCCTCCTCTACAACTGCTCAATCCTCCCCCCCCCCACATTGCAACTGTCAAGTGACCATGAGACCCAAAACCAATTAACTTCTTCCTGATGCATATGTACACATTGTCAAAAGGAAAAAAAAATGACAGATTTTATTTCACAACATTGCAAGATTCCCAAAAGTCCTCAAAAAGACCTTTAATGATGACATTGCTTTTATGGTGCCTGGTCGAGCAGTTTAAGAGAAAATAGTGAGAAATAAGAGCAAGAACCTTCGTAACCTCCTTCTCCAATGAGAAGAAGACTTCTCCAATGGCTTGATTTCCAATCATCAATTTGGTTTCAGACCAGGTCACTCTACCCTGGATATGCTGCTTCTGCTCTCCCATCAATGGATGGAGGTCCTCAATGCCAGACAGGAAATCTGAGCCGTATCCCTGGACATATCACATGCTTTTGACACAGTCTGGCACCCTGCACTACTCACCAAACTCTCTTCCCATGGTATTCAAGGCCATCTCCACTCATGGCTCGCAGACTTCCTCTCCTGTCGCAGTCAACGTGTGGCCCTAAATGGAGTTCTTTCATCCCCTCTTCCTGTGCAGGCTGGAGTTCCTCAAGGTAGCGTTCTGGGCCCTGTTCTTTTTCTGGTTTTCATCAATGATCTCTCCAACTCTGGAAAATCCTCTATTTCTCTTTGTCGATGACTCCACCCTCTGCCGTACCATCTGTCATCCCTCAGACCGGCAAGCAGCAGCTTCTTCACTCACTGCAGATCTGGATAAAATCACAAACTGGTCCAACATGTGGAACATGTCTTTCAATCCAGACAAATCTCACACTCTCACTATGTCTCTTCGAAAGGACCGTTTAGAAAACCCCCCTTTCCACTTTCTCAACAATCCTCTGGAAGAAGTTTTTTCTTTCAAGCTTCTGGGTCTCACTATCTGCCATGACCTTTCCTGGGAAAGTCATTTCCAACCTCGCCTCAAAAGCCAGTCACCGACTGGGAATCCTCCGTCGTGCAAAGTCCTTCCTCTGCCCTCTTGAGCTCCTGACCACTTACAAAGCTTTTGTCTGTAGCCTGATGGAGTACTGCTCTCCCCTCTGGGCTGGTGCTCCTGCCTCCCACCTTTCTCGGCTTCACGCTCTCGAAACCAGGGCATTTAAGATCATCGGCATCTCCCGCAATGAAGCTGAGTCTTTGGGCCTCTCACTCAATCACCACAAGTTGGTCGGTGGTCTTTCTGTCTTCTACCGACTCCTCTCCAGCCTTGCCCCCCTGCTCTCTCTGCGATTTGTCCCCACCACATATCCACAGTGCGCTCAAGGTCCGCCAACAACCCCCTTCTGGTAAAACTACCAAAATCACGAATCACTGCTCATCTTCACTCTTTCATTCCTCTTTTTTCCCGCCTTTGGAATAAACTTCCTCACTCTATTCTTTCCCATTCTTCCCTCCAGGCTTTCAAAACAGCTGTTCACCACCACCTCTTATCTTCCCCCATCCAAATCCTCCATCTTTTCTACCCCGGATAATCCACCCAAGCCCACTTCCTTCAATTCCCTTGCTTTCCTTCCTGAAAGTCCCTGTAATGTCCATCTTCTCTTCGCCATGTTCCCCGTCCCATCCCCATCCCTCTCCCTTCCACAGTTCACCTAATGTGTCTGTTCCCCACTGTTTTGTCCCTTCCACTCCCGCCCCTCTTGTCTCATGCCCCCTTGCTGTGAGTTGTGTTAGCTCTCATACGAGGCTCGACAAGGTATACAAAAAAAAAAAAAAAACCTCTGTGGTAAAAGCCCTGCTTGAGAGAATGTCAAATAGTTATTTGGTTGATGGAGAATCAACAGACAGCTGCCTCGATTGCTGAGTTCTATCTTCACAAGGCTCGTGACGCATATCACAATCGTTTTAATTGTTGTTCTTGGTCGTTTTACACAAGGGAAAACTTGTAGGAAGGGCATGACAATTGTGAATATGCCAGCTCCAAAGATGTCTTTGACTTTGCACAGCAGTAAGTACCCGCATAGTGGCCATATTGCTTCTTAGGTTGAAATTGTGGGTGGAGTCAGGTGAACTGTCCAACCAATAGATGGATCTTGGATGGACAGAGGTACGGTCCTTTCATCGTATCGACAAAGGAGGTCGTCATTAATGAAAGGGAGGAACAGGATTGGTGAGATTACAGAGCCCAATGGGACTCAATAACTGATGTGGAATTTTACGGAGAAGGTGTCTTTCATACTGTAGAAGTAGAATAATGGTTTTACAGCGAGTTGACGAAAGAAGGAGAAATGACATATTGAAGTAATTTTGGGAAGAAAGTCTTCCTTCGAGATGCCATCAAAGATGATATAGACATCAAATGCAATGATGTGACGATCCCTAAATGACTCGAAGGCAAAAGACCATATACATGAGTGACAGAAGTGAGATCAATGGTGGTTCTGGCTTGATAGAATCCACATTGGTGGTTAAGTGAAGCACAATTTTGGAGGGACATGAGCTGTTTTGTGATGACAGTCTTGATAACCATAAATAAATAATTACAGTTCAGGCAAAGTGGTGGAAGTTATATGGATTATATTGATCACCTTTGTTTAGCAAAGGAAAAATGTGTGCATGTTTTCAAGGTGAGGGTAAGATGCGTGAAGAGTAGAACACTCTGTAAAACTTAATAGAAACGGGAGCTGGCTCAGGGATGAGGTCACTGACCAAAATGTTGAGTACTCATGCATGTCCAGAGACAGTTTTTGGACACAATTTTGCCTTGGAGGGGGTGGCAGTATCGCTTATCTCGATGGGTATGTCATGGTGTTGATGTAGGTTGGACAACTGACTTTAATCATCATGTTTTCCCAACTGCAAAACTGTGTCCTCCTGGCTGTGTTACGGTCATGTAAAAAACAATAGATTCTTGTGGAATGTGACATGTATGTATGTATGGCAATTAATACATTAACACATTTTAATCATGAACAACTTTATATAATAAATATGTGGTTTTGTTTTTTCCAGGTGATGTGAAGGACTATGCTTTGGAAAATTGAACCCAATCATCAAAACCAAGAAAGGATAAATGGAGCATGGAACACAGAGCCGCCATTGTGCAGCTTTACTTTGCCAATCCCTCCTCGATTACAATGGCTCAAAAACGGTTTCGGGCAAAGTTTTTATTATTTTTATGGGGCTTCTTAAAGGTCTACAGAATCAGAAAAATAAAATAGTTTGATGTGATTACATTGATTTTTTTTATGGAATAAACAAAGAACTGAACGTCGTTTTTAATTATAATAATTTTTTTTGGGGGGGTGGGGCCAATCGAGTGTAAAAGGGCACCAAAAAAACATTAAAATCTTCCTTTCAAAATATTTATTCAAGAATAGAACAACGATTAAGTGTTAAGTAAAACCATTTCTGTTCATTAAACTAAACATTTTCTGATTGTGTGGACCTTTAAAGTTTAGGTCCATGTGAATAGGCCATAAACATTACCTGACCTGAAAGACTATCTCCGATGAAATAAGTGGCATTTCTTACGAAAAACTACAGCATGTAATGGAAAACTTATTTTTATGCTGCTGTGAATGCATACTTTTTTACGGAAGTTATCTGACATCAATAATTTTCATGAAATAAAGAAGTGTGAATGTCACCAGTATTTCCATATTATGTTATTCTAAATATCTGGTATCAAGAAGTTATCCTGTTTGAATAAGACAATTTATCAACAAAACAAATGGGTCCAGAAATTAATTGTCACCATATATACACACACACTGAATGCATCAATCAGTGTGCATCTCCAAACTCTGGCGACTGACATACAAACACGTGACGGGCAAGAGCAGTTAATCTGAAAAAAACAAGACCCAATCACGTCTTTCACACAATTGGGGGGAATAAACACCAATGTGTTATATATGGACTCAGATGGAATTAAAGGAAGATGGAAGAGATATATGGAAAGGCTGTTGAATGTAGAAAATGAATGGGATAGCAACATCGAGAGTAACCCGGTTTTAGGACCAGCAGAGAAGATAACTGAGATGGAAGTTGAGGAAGCCATAAGAGCAATGAAGAGTAGAAAACAGGAGGGCCGACGGGAGTTGTGGGAGATATGTTGAAGGCAGCGGGAAGTTGGGGTGTGAAGAGAATGACAGAGATCTGTAATCTGGTGGTTAAAGAAGGCCGCATTCCAGTGGATTGGGAACTGAGTACCCTCGTCCCTCTGTACAAGGGGAAAGGTGACCCTCTGGACTGTGGCTCCTATAGAGCAATAAAGTTATTGGAGCATGGAATGAAGGTATTGGAAAGGGTGTTGGAGAAGAGGATAAGGAAGAAGGTAAAGATTGACGAAATGCAGTTTGGATTTATGCCAGGAAGAGGAACGACAGATGCAATTTTTATTGCAAGGCAGTTGCAGGAGAAGTACATGGAGAAGAGGAAGAAGTTGTTTTTTTGGGTTTGTTGATCTGGAGAAAGCATTTGATAGGGTTCCACGTGAAGTTATGACATGGGCATTGAGGAAGTTGGGAGTGGAGGAATGGTTGATCAGAGTAGTGATGGCCATGTACGAGAGAGCACGCACAGCTGTAAGGACGAAGGATGGGAACAGTGGTGAGTTTGAGGTGAGGGTAGGAGTGCACCAGGGGTCGGTACTAAGTCCACTTCTATTTGTAGTTGTGATGGAGGTGCTGGCTTGGAGGGTAAAGGAGGGTTTACCGTGGGAGCAGCTGTATGCAGATGATCTTGTGTTGATTGCAGAGAGTATGGATGGACTGAAGGAGAAGATGAACAAGTGGAAGGAATGTATGGAGGCAAAAGGTTTGAAGGTGAATATCGGAAAGACGAAGGTGATGGCAAGTGGTAAAGCATGTGGTGAGGTGGAAAGGACTGGGAAGTGGCCGTGTGCTGTGTGCAGGAAGGGTGTCGGAGTGAACTCCATTCAGTGTACAATGTGTGCTGAATGGGTTCATCGAAAATGTAGTGGGGTGAGAGGGTCATTAACCAGTGTGGCAGCTACATTCAAGTGTAAGGTGTGCATCGAGGGAGCAGCAGATGAAGGAATTGTTGAGTTGGATCTTGGAGATGGTGTGAAGCTGGAAGGGGTGAAAACATTTTGCTATCTCGGAGACATGCTGAATGGAGAAGGTGGATCAGACTCTTCGACGGTTGCTCGAGTGAGATGTGCATGGAAGAAGTTTCGGGAACTGAGTGGCTTGCTGACGAAGAGGGGTGTTGTTGAAGCTGAAGGGAAAGGTGTATGCTACATGTGTGAGGAGTACGATGATTTATGGGAGTGAGACGTGAGTACTGAACATGGAGCAGCAACAAAGGCTGGAAAGGGTGGAAAGGCGAATGGTTCGGTGGATGTGTGGAGTATCGTTGAGAGAGAGGAAGACAAATGATGACTTGCGGAAGATGATGGGAATAGAGTCTGTGATGGAGGTTGTGAAGAGAAACAGGTTGAGATGGTTGGGTCATGTGTTGAGGAAGGATGAAAGTGACTGGGTGAGAGGAGTGTTGGAAATGAGTGGAGTCGGAAGTAGAGGACGGGAAAGACCGAGAAAAACTTGGCTAAAGGTGGTGGAAGAAGAAATGTGGGCAAGGGGATTAAGAAGGGGAGATGCAGAAAATAGGGTAAAGTGGAGAAGATTGTCATGGGGCCCGCAAGGCTAACCCCTGCTCGAGTGGGGAAAATGGCGTGTGTGTGTGTGTGTGTGTGTGTGTGTGTGTGTGTGTGTGTGTGTGTGTGTGTGTTTTCAAATTAGGACCAGACGAAATAATTGTTGAAATCTGTTGTAAAATCTGATAATTTAAAGAACTAACGAGTCTTATAACTAAGTCGATATTGCGAGCGGGTCATGCCATGTCGTCCTGAGCGAGCGGTTCATGCCCCGTCATCCTGAGTGAGCACTTCGTGCCCCATCATCCTGAGCGAGCGGTTCATTCCCCATTGTCCTGAGTGTGATTCATGCCCCGTCATCCTGAGCGAGCGGTTCATGCCCCGTCATCCTGAGCGAGCGGTTCATGCCCCGTCATCCTGAGCGAGCGGTTCATGCCCCGTCATCCTGAGCGAGCGATTCGTTCCCCATTGTCCTGAGTGTGAATACTGCCCCGTCATCTTGAGCGACTGGTTTATGATGAGTGTGATCCCGACTGCATGAGAAGTTCCAAGGTGCATTGGGAGATGGATAATGTCTTGAGATGTTTGAAGGAGGTTGACGAACAGAAAATGAAGTCAGCTACTCAAGTCTCCATTAAGAAATTCTTTTTTTTTTTAAATCCCAAACGAATCGGCCTCCGTTTCATCTGCTGAGCCTTCAAACTCAATTGGACAGCCTGCCAGGCAGCACAGAATTTGTGTTCCTCTCTGCCAGAAACTGTCAGATGCCCAGGGCACTGTGAGCAGAAGCGTTGTCATGGTGGAGCACCCAGGCGCTGTTCTCCCACAGATCCCTCCTCTTGTCCTGGACTGAGCTCATGAGGCACTGGAGGATCTCCTTGTACACGTATTGATTCACTGTTTGACCCTGTGGAAGAAATTCGAAGTTGATGATGTCCTTGATGTCAAAAATCGCGATGAGCATCACGTTGACCTTTGACTTCGACATCCTTGCTTTCTGTGGTCTTGGTGATGCCGGACTTTTCCACTGACGACTCTGCCGGTTGGTCTCGGGATCATATTCGAATATCCACGATTCATCGCCAGTAATGACTCTCCCAAGCAGGTCTGGATCGTCCTTGAGGTGCTCGATAATGTCTTGACAGACAGTGGCTCTTTGCTGTTTCTGGTCCTCGAACAACAGCTTGGGGACCATCTTTGCGCACACCTTGCGCATTTCGAGATTTTCAGTGATGATGCTCCAGACAGTGTCCTTGTTGATTGAAAGTTCCTCAGCAATCATCCACACGGTGAGTCAATGATCTGCATGCGCCATCTGCTTCACACCGTTCGTTCTGCTTATTATAATTAAATGTTGTCCGCCGTTCTGCTCGTTGAAGGTCTTCCAGACCGTGGATCGTCTTCAACCTCCTCCCATCCCTCTTTGAACCTCTTGTGCCATTCAAATGCATGTGTATGTGACTGTTTCTTCCCCGTAGACTTGCTGCAGCATTGTGAAGGATTCGGAAGGTGTTTTGCCAAACGTGACAAGAAACTTCTGATTGGCTTTTTGCTCACGACGCAGACAAGACAACATGTGAAGCACGACCTGTAAAAAAATCACACAATGAGCTGGGTCAACCATCACCAATCATATATATTGCTGGAATGTTGTGAAAAACTGACGCAACCCGTTCATTCAAGTTGTGTAAGTGGAGCACACAGCAGGTTCTGTCCCTTTACTTTTTAGATGGACCTTGTATGTATATATTTGTGTGTGTATGTGTATATGCCTGTCAATTTCAATCGTATTCTGTTCACGAATAATGGAGAAATAGACGTTCAAATGAACTGTACACAAGAAAAGAGACAACGCAAGCGGTGCTTCGACACCGTGGGGTGGTGGACCCCATGGGATAAAAATTAAAATTAAATGCATTTTGAGAAAATCCAAGTTAAAAAATAAAATGTAAAAAAGGTGAAAAAAAATAAGCATCAGTCATCAGAACTTGTTTCCTGTGCTGAAGCCAAAATACAAAATTTCTACAATCAAATGAGAGTTTAAGTTTAACATCCTAGCAAGGAGAGAGGTGAATATACCGGTTATTCCATGCAGGGTTTCAAATACAAACTCGTGGTTTGAGTCAGAAAGGCAGTAGATTTTGCATTTCGAGCGAACAGAAACCATATCAAGCTTGAAGCCAACAGAAAACGTGTGAGTTGGGCTGGCAAAGGTGGTAATTTGTAATGAACTGACAATCATCCATCTTTTTGGAGTCTGTTGGTACTCTGCTCGTTGTGAAATGGGTGTGGAAGGAAACATGTAAGTACTACACCTCAATCTGCATGCAATTCATGCTGAGAACGATCATGGGGAGGTGCGTTACAACTCATGAAAACCATACACACGTTATCATCTAAGGCGACCATGCCAATTATGGCAATCTCATATTTTGTATGACCTCACCCACACCTATGTCCAACTACAAGGACTACTACTGAGATCAGCTGGGGAATGTTTCTGGAAAAAGTCTTTCATGAATTGGCAGGCCAGATACACCATTCGACTGAGGGTGGCAGAAAATTTTAATCTTGCCAGGTTACCGGCGATAACCCCACCAATTCCTCTTGAAAGACATCATGGGATCTTTAATGTCCACAAACTCATGCGAACAAAGAAGACACCGAGCTTATCATCGTTCCTTTACTTTCTTCCCTCACCTTGGAGGGACGGTGCACTTTGTGATCCTTGTGAAACACCAGTCCAACAGTTTTTCGTCAGGTCAGGAATCCAACCCCCCAGATTAGACATTGCGAGAGCTCTGCAGCTCTGCACCATCCTGTTGAACTCACCCCACCCACTCAAACGTCTTGCATATTAAAGTTAAATAAAAGTCAAACTTCGGAAACCGAAAAGAATGTGGAATTCTACAGTTGGGAATAAATAGGAATGAATGAGTGGAGGGGAGCAGTGATCCTGGATTGAGGTGGTTTCACCAGAATGGGGTTGATGGTGGACTATGTGTGCCCTGCAGAAACCTGGGGACATAAAGAGCAGAAGGTCAAAGACCAGGATGGAGGTGGTAGAAGAGAGTGACCACCAACCTGTCTGCGATAGGCCCATAAAACTCAGCCTGGTTATGGGATATTCCGATAATTTAGAAGGCCTTGGTTTCCACAGCGTCAAGCAGAGCAAGGTGTGAGGCAGGGGCACCAGCCCAGAGAGGAGAGCAATACTCCATCAAGCTGTGTGAATGAAGGCCTTGTCGGTGGATAGTGGTTCAGGAGCACCACAGAAGGGCTTTGTATGACAGAGGATGCACAGTTGGTGGCTGGCTTTAGAGGCAAACTTTGAAATGTGGTTTGCCAAAGAAGGTACATGGCTGATAGTGAGACACAGAACTTTGAATGACTGAACTTCCTCAAGAGGATTGTTAACAAAGTAGATGAAGGGGAGGGTGGGGGGAGCGGTTGAATGGGAGGGTTGCCAGATGGTCCTTTCGGGAAGGGAAGAGAGACAGAGAAAGTGTGAGATTTGTCAGGATTGAAGGACGTGTTCCAAGTATTTGACCAGCTTGTGATTTTGTCAACGTTTGAAGAGAGGGAAGAGACTGCTGCCTCTCTGTCTGAAGGATGGGGGATGTCGTGGCAGAGGGTGGAGTCATCGGTAAATAAATGAAGGGAACTTTCCAGAGTCAGAGTAGAGAGATCATTTATGAAGATCAAAATCGGACTGGGCCCAGAACAATGCCTCACACAAAGAAGGCGCATCCAACCAAAATGTAACTCTATCTACTCTGCCAGCTTGGAGATAATCAAGCAAGAACAGACCCAGTTGCAGGTGACATTTTACCTGCTTCCCAGTGAGCTTAGAGAGGAAGCTCCTTTGGAAGTGGGTGAAACGCTGGGAAGGAAGCTCGCTGTGAAGTGGGTCAATTGGCCTGAGGAAGTTCGCTGGGAAGCTGTGAGTCTTGTTCTTTCCATCTAATCTGCCAATTAGTGCTGGAAACAGCATGGGAATTTGCTTAAACTCCCCACAACTTTTCTCGAAGGTTCTCTCAGGATACCCCGTCTCCCAAATATTATCTTATTGATCCATCCCTCTCTCTCTTGGGCTCACCGGAATGATGAAATGCACCCAACTGGCAACGTTTTGTTTTCAATCACCAGGTCTGGTACAAAACCCGACGGGAGCATATAAAATCCCCACTATATACCTGGTAAAGGAGGGCCTGCATGCATGCTCTCACATGCAGCGTCCTTTTCACAACCCTTCCGGTCGGTTCACCTCGGACTGGACCCAAATCAATAGCCCCATGGGGAAGCCATTTCAAATTTAAAACAAAACCGTCCATCCCTAACAGCTCCCCCACATACATTCCCCCTTCCTCCTCACAACCCATTCTGATTGCACCCACATGCTCTGGATCTATATTCATACTCGCACTCGTGCCACCTTGCACAGAGCATCCAGCTTCAATTTCCCAAACCGGTGGCTCGGCGTTCACCGAGGCACATGCCTTGCCGAGTGGCGGTTCAACCTCCATCACACATGGCTGTGTTGCAGACATGAGTGTGAACAGTGGCTTGCACTCACCCATGCACTCGTCCTCATCAGCATACATGGTTCGTGTGCCTTTGACGTCACAGACTGGTGACTCACAGCACACTGAGGTGCTCTGGTTGTGCACCCATCTCGGCATTTCCATACCATCGGCTCGTACCTCTGGCACGGAGTGAGGTCGAACGGTGGGCATGCAGGACTTGCACACCACACATGCGCCTCCCCACACGCAGGCACACACACACCCCTGTGGAGTTGTTGCCTCAGACACCCCACACTCCCCATTCACACCATTCATGCCCATGTACCTGCTGTTGGCAATTGCCAGCTCCACCTCATGATCGGCTATCTCCGCTGGCTCACGCTGCATGGATGTGCACACCTGTTGGGTTACGTGTACCCTGCACAAATTGTCCCCCCACACATGCCCCAATCTTATACCTCCCCGCACTTTGTTTGTCCCTCTCGGGATCCCGTTTCTGTTTTAAATAAATGTACGGCACGATCCGGCTCTGTATACACACTATCTGTTATTATCTCACGTTCCTGCTCTGTCCTAGCTATCTCCATCTCCCATTGTCCTGTTTTCCCCTTTACCCTTCATTGCACTATATCTAGAAATCTAGGGGCAGTCAATAAGTAACCTTAAAATGGTGATATAAATTCAACAATGCAATGTGTGTAGTTGTAGACGACATATGTTATATCTATGAGTAAGATTCATGTTTTGCCTATTTTAGATGTGGCAACATTGAGCGTATGATGTCAGGAGGGCAGTTCCAAAATGGCGGCTCCCTTAGAAGCATGCACTGGGGAGGAGTAACTTTCCGTCATCCATTCCTTGGGAAGTGAGGGTGTGAATCCCAGTGAAATCCATTGCAGAATGAAAATGCAATATGGTGACGCATGTATATTGCTGCAGCAGATGTATGACTGGGACGTCAGTCATCTACAACTACACACATTGCATTCTAGAACTTATATCACCATTTACGGTTACTTATTGACTCTGCCCCTCATGTTTCATTCACTCCAACCATCGGTTGCTCCCACTGGCTATGCTTATTGCTATGGTGGTTGTAATATTTTAGCCCAACCCGACAGCTTCCTCACTCCTCCCAACCCTAGTGTGGTGCTCCTATCAGCCGCTGTAATCCCACCAAAATGGTTTCATTAATAGCTTCTAAACCCCCTGGCATCATCGGCTGTTATCACTCACTGTGCGTCCTGCACACATGCCACATTATTTCTCCCACTCAGCTCCTCATGTCTCAACATACTTTATTTCCCAGGGTCTGTGCACGCAGTCTTTATCTCATTGCCCATAGCCTTCCTCTCTGCCTTAGTCTCTGCCTGCCCCGCATCCATTCTGTTGTTTATAGCCCTCATCTCATCCAGTGCCTGTCTGCATATCACCAACAATTGTTCCATGTCAGTGTCAGCCCATCATCCTGCGGCGTTGACTCCCGGGGGGATTAGGGTGGGTGTCAACGATTACCACCACTCTTTGGGATGCAGATTTTTCTACTAAACCCACCTGAACCTGCCTGTGTTGGTCCGACATAGCTGTTTATAATTTTGAATAATTTTTTTTGCCCTCACGATGCTTCTTTACCAAATTTTGATGCATGCAGGTCGTGCCCAACGTCCAATCGCACTCCTTAAACACCAAATATTATGGGACTCGGAGTGAGCGTTCCAGGATTCACAAAGGGGGTCGCTCACACATGCCACTCGACCTCCGACCCTGAAGTCACCAGGCCATGGATTACTATGTGGCCCAACGGGTTGTTAATGCTTCAGTCACATTTGGCTCGGCGGCCGTAGGGTCTAAAAAAATCTACGGCCACTAGCAATTATAGGGCGGCCGCAGTATTTCCACGGTCACACAATGTAGCAGTCACATATGTTTTTATTTTTCGGAGAGCCGCACGGGGTATTTATAAATTGTGGAGACCAAAAAACGTGAGGGTGCCGTACGGTCTTGGATTTGATGTCACACGGTGACCTTAGGGCATCCCTGCGGCGGCCATAGAATTTTCAAGGCAGACGCAAGGTAGCCTCAAGGTGCCCGCAAGGCGACCACAGGGGGGCCCTAAGGCGAACATGGAAATAGTGCGGCCGCCGTAATTTTTTGGGGGTTGGCAAAATTCATTTTTCATTGATAAGAGCCTACGGAAAACGCACGAATAACGCAAGCCCACCGTACGCCCTACGTACGGTCGACGTGGAACACATCTACGTCATGGTGACGGCTTGTCGAATTGCTACGGCCAACCTAGAAATGAAAAAAGTTATAACTCCGCGCTATAATTCCACGGAGACCCCTACGGCCTGTAAAAGATAGCCATACGGCGTAGGGCCACCCTGAGGCCACCTCAGAAACTCTGCGGCCGCCGCACGTTTCTGTCAATTCAGGGGGGGGGGTACGGCCGCCATATCCTAGCCTAACAGCAAATGTGACTCATGCTTAAGCAACTGCGGACACCATTTGAGGTAATTAAATAGAGCAGGTTCCTCAGCCTCAGTTGTGTTACCTTACTTATTGATCTAATTACTTCAACTGGGGAATGGTACCCTCAAAGCCCACCCGTCTATTTATTACGGCCGAGCAAACCATGAGGTGGGCATGGGCTAAACCAGCAGAACAAATCAATGGGGTACAATCACCATATCTATGTAATACATACACACTCTGTCGAACCAATGAAGGAAGGACAACTGAGCAGTTTTGAAAGCACAATTTACCTATTACAAAAGCATGCATCTACAATAAGATATTCACAAGGCACATGTTACAGATACAATAATTACAAGGCACGTACTTCCAGGCACATTCAAAACAAGCACATACAGTGATCAAAGGCACAGAGAAAAAGCAATTACCCCCAGCATGCACGTTCCCCTTCTGCAATCACAATTTCCTTGGGATGAACAAGACAGGCATCACAATCACACGGAAAAAGTTGAGAGGAAGAGGAAGAAGACTAGAGGCAGAGCGGAGCGTAATTGTGGCTCTTCACTTACCCCACACAAGCAGGCAGGCTTGTGTTGGTCCAAATTGCAAGAAAGGGAAGGGAAAGGAAGGAGGGGAAATGTGGTGCGAATGTCCGTGCGGTGTCAGATTTCACGTATTGCTGGAGCCACTGGATCGGGGGACACTGTGCTCCATTCACCAAGATCGATCGGAATATCCCCTGTGGTTCAGCAAACAGGAACGGCCTTACAACTAGGATTAGCTGCAGACCACATGGCTCAGACAGGCAAATGGCAGAGGCTTGTATGGACACTTGCAGGCAAACTCAGCGACCCCCAACTTGGTGGCTCCAACAATACATGATATCCCACCTCTGATGCCAAATGTTATGGATTTGGAGGATAGGGGCTATCAGGAGGGGTCTCTCGGACCCAATCCCTGAATGCCAAACCTGAAGCCACCAGCCACGGATAACTCAGTGACCCAACGGGTTGTTTAGCAACTGCAGACGCCAGTTGAAGCCACCAAACCTAGCAGGGTCCTCACGTCCAATTATCTCGCATTACCTTACTGGTGCTTTGGTGTTCTCAACTGAAGAAATGTGCTCTTAACCCCACACCCTGTCTACTTATTACCTACGGCCGAGTGAAACCATGGGTGTGAATCTGCTATCTGTTGGAGTGAATTAGTGGGGTATAATGTCCCATCTATCTATTATTTACACACCATGTCAAACCACTGAAAGAAAGAACAACAGAGGGGGTTTGAAAGCACATTTTACCAATTATAAAAGCACATATTTCCAATCAGATATTCACAAGGCACATGTTACAGACACAACAAGAAAGATCAATCGGAGATTGCAGACCCTCTCCAAGACTTGTTTTGTGTGGTGTATTTTGTGTGGCAAATAAATGGAAGGATGTACTAAATGAAAGGTTGATTGCAAATGAAAGGTGTAAATGGTCTAGTTGTAAATGCGTAAAGGTGAAAGGTCTGAAATGTTGTAACGGTCAAATGGTCTGAAGGTCGAGATGTTGAAAGGTCTGAGAAGGTCTAAATGGGGCTAAAGGGTTGAAATGGTCTAACTCTAAAGTGTCGAAGGGGTCTAAAGGGTCAGAATTGTCTGAAGGGGTCTAAAGGGTCTTAAAACATAAAAAATGGTTTAAAGGTCAAAGGGTTCCACAGTTTATTAAAAGATCTGAAAGGTGTAAAGGTCTAAAGGAGTCTAGGGCTCTTTGGGGTTCTAAAGGGTCTCAGAGTATCGAAAGGGTCTTGAGGATTTTAAAGGGTCTTCGTGGTATTCATCCATCTATTGGGACCACACTGTGCAGAGCGTTGGTGCTGCCTAAGCAGTCTCCTGGGCTATTGGGCACAATCCTGGATGGGTCGCCACTCAGACACAGGATACCAGCATGCTGGCACTCATTTTGCCGACCTCAGAAGGATGACAGGCAAAGTCAACCCCACCTGGTATTAATTCAACAGTCTAGCAGGATTTGAACTCAGGATCCTTGGATCCCAAGCCCACCACCTCAACCACAAAGCCAACGGCAGAGAGTAATAATTTGGTGAGAGTAATAATTACAAGGCACGTATTAACTAGCACATTCAAAACAAGTTTTGGGACATTCGGTTTCATTTGTCATTGCAACTTGTGACGTGATGCGAAGGTGCATGAAAACGGTCATCAAAAACGATCTTTGGAGGGATTTTTGGGGGGATTTTATAAGGAGTCTAAAGTGTGTCGAAAAGGTGTCTTAAAATGTCTAAAAGTGTCTAAAAGTGTCTAAAAGGTGTAAGGGGAGTAAATGGTGTAAAAAGTCTAAAGCAGGGGTGTACAACCAATTTATTTTTCCTGGCCATGGATGGGGCCAGTTGATCACAGAAATGGCCACACTGTTAATAAAACAAAATTTTTGCGAAATGGATTTATTTCAGGATTCTAATGGACAATCAAGGTCAATTCTAAACACAACGCAAAAGAACAAAAACAAAAAATACTTTTTCAAAATTACAAAAGCATGAAATGTCAATGAGAGATTTGGCATTCTTTTTGTCTCACCAATTCAAGAAACTGCGGCTCAATATTCGAACACAACGCACATCTCGCTTCTGCTTCCAGATTCATACCAACGAGGCGAGATCGGATACTACGAGTTGGCCACACATTTTTGCGAAATGGCCACACATGGCCATTGGTCAATGTGTTGCCCACACATAGTGTAAAGGGTCTATCGACTTTAAGTGGTCTAAATTGTCTCAATGGCTCTAATGGTGTCTAATGGGTCGAAGAGGTTTAAGTTGGTCAAAGTGGGTCTCAAGCATCTCAAGGGTCTAAAGGGGTCAAAGAGTGAAGAGTAAAAGGGATCTAAAGTGTCGAAAGGGTCTAAAAAGGTCAATGGGTCTGAAGTGTCTAAACGGTCGAAGGTCTACAAGTCTCGAAAGGATCTAAATGGGTGTCCAAAAGCTGTAAAGGTATAAGGGGTCTGAAGGTTCTTCAAAGGGTTTAAATAGGTATGAATGGGTCTCGAGGGTCTAACTTGGGTGCAAAGGTATAAGGGTTCTTTAAACGGTTTAAGAAGTCTTAAAGGGTCTAAAAGGTCTAAGGGGTTCAAAAGGGGGTTTTACAATTCTAAGGGTATTTAAAGGGTCTAATATCTAATGGTTTATTAAAGGGTCTAAAAGGTATAAGGGGTCGAAATATCTTTAAAAGGGTCTACATCGTCTATGGGGTCGAAGGGTCTTGAAAGGGTCAAAGAGGTCCACGGTCTGTGAAGGGTCTAAAAGGGTCTGCGGTGTCTAAAGGTCTGAAAGTTGCATTCCAATTGTATGTAACGGAGTTAATAGATGTAAGCGTGTCCAATAATATCTAATCCTCTGTGAGCAACACCGACCCAGTACCCAGATACAGTCCATCGGATTTGCACAACTGGCATGGCGGGCAGGACCATCTGCCCGGAAGAGTGTGGGGCGCGGTGCCCACTGAAATTGCTGGGTCGGTCGCGTGAGACACGCAATGACCCAGCGGTTAACCATGTGCGATTAGGCCAACCCAAGTGAGGAGTCTGAGGTTGCTGACGGAATGTCCTGAGGTTGCTGCATGTAATCATGGGGGAGTGAGGAACGAGGGGGAAGTGAGGAGGGGGAGTGACGTCACATCTGGAACCCATATTGATCCAATCGGTGGTTTTACATCGAGAAACAGTACACGTCGAGCTCAGATTCCGATACTGATTCCACCGCCATCAGCAACTCTGATGGTTCTCAGAATGTTGAAACTGATCGGCGGAATTTTGAAGAAATGGTTGGAGACAAAATTAGTGATGGAAACGCTTTCGGGGGAATTGTGGAGCCGAATCGTTCCGAGCCTCGTACGAAGATGGTGGAAGTGTTTGTGAAAATGAAAACGCGAGTCAAATGATCACTTCAGCTCGGGAGGGTTTGAATTTCCGCTCGAGCGACAGTGAGGAAGGGAGGGATTTTGTATGAATTGATAAATCGGTTATATTACTCGAGCAGAAATACCCGCCATCTCCCGACAGCCGACACCGCTCAGGCACACTCTGACACCGCAGACAAAATGGCGATGGATGCTTTGTCCCACCGTTGCAGGTTGACCAGGTGTCTTGTATGTTTTACGGGATCGTCCTGTTTCATAATTTCCCAGGATGCCATTTGTGTCTGTGGTTGTGCCGTGTTCATGCTGTGTGATGCCGTGTTTAGGCTGTGCCATGCTGTGTTTGTGCTGTGGTGCTTTGTCGTGCTGTGGTGCTGTGCATTGTCATGTCATGTTAATGCTGTCGTGTTATAGTGCTGTGTCATCGTGCCATGGTGTTGTCGTGCCGTGTCGTGCTATAGTGCTGTGTCATCGTGCCGTGGTGCTTTGTCGTCGTGCTATAGTGCTGTGTCATCGTGCCGTGGTGCTGTCGTGCCGTGTCGTGCTATAGTGCTGTGTCATCGTGCCGTGGTGATGTGTCGTGCTATAGTGCTGTGTCATCGTGCCGTGGTGCTGTGTCGTCATGCTGTGTCGTGCTATAGTGCTGTGTCGTCGTGCTATAGTGCTTTGTCGTCGTGCTGTGGTGATGTGTCGTCGTGCCGTGGTGATGTGTCGTCGTGCCGTGGTGATGTGTCGTCGTGCCGTGGTGCTGTGTCGTCGTGCCGTGGTGCTGTGTCGTCGTGCCGTGGTGATGTGTCGTCGTGCCGTTGTGCCGTGTCGTCGTGCCGTGGTGCTGTGTCATCGTGCCGTGGTGTCGTGTGGTGGTGCCGTGGTGCTGTGTCGTCGTGCTGTGGTGCTGTGTCGTCGTGCCGTGGTGCTGTGTCGTCGTGCCGTGGTGATGTGTCGTCGTGCCGTGGTGATGTGTCGTCGTGCCGTGGTGATGTGTCGTCGTGCCGTGGTGATGTGTCGTCGTGCTGTGGTGCTGTGTCGTCGTGCCGTGGTGCTGTGTCGTCGTGCCGTGGTGCTGTGTCATCGTGCCGTGGTGTCGTGTGGTGGTGCCGTGGTGCTGTGTCGTCGTGCTGTGGTGCTGTGTCGTCGTGCCGTGGTGCTGTGTCGTCGTGCCGTGGTGATGTGTCGTCGTGCCGTGGTGATGTGTCGTCGTGCCGTGGTGATGTGTCGTCGTGCCGTGGTGATGTGTCGTCGTGCCGTGGTGCTGTGTCGTCGTGCCGTGGTGATGTGTCGTCGTGCCGTGGTGATGTGTCGTCGTGCCGTGGTGCTGTGTCGTCGTGCCGTTGTGCTGTGTCGTCGTGCCATGGTGCTGTGTCGTCGTGCCGTGGTGCTGTGTCATCGTGCCGTGGTGCCGTGTCGAGCCATGGTGCTGTGTCATGCCATTGTGCTGTGTCATGTCGTGTTTGTGCTGTGGGGCTGTGTCGATATCCTGCCCCAGTGAAGAGGGGGGTGATTCCGGGGGGGGGGAGGGAGGAGGAGGTATCGGATGGAGGTGGGAATTATAGGGGTGATGGTTGATTGGGGACGGTTGAGGGGGGTGGGGGGGAGGGTTGTGGTTAGTGTGAGGGTGATAGGTGAGGGGGAATTGAGGAGGGGGGAGAGTGTGGGATCCATGTGGGTATTTTGAGGGTGAGGGTTGATGGGGGATTGTATGGGGATGGTGGAGGGGGTGTGTGGGATGGTGGTGGGTATTGTGGGGGTGATGATTGATGGGAGATTGTGGAGGGATGGTGAGATGGTGGTGGGTATTGTGGGGTTGATAATTGTGGGGGGATAGTGGAAGGGGTGTGTGGGATGGTGGTGGGTATTGTGGGGGTGATGGTTGTGGGGGAATGGTGAAGGGAGTGTGTGGGATGGTGGTGGGTATTGTGTGGGGATGGTAGAGTGGGGGTGTGGGATGGTGGTGGGTATTGTGGGAGTGATGGTGGAGGGGTGTGTGGGATGATGGTGGGTATTGTGGGAGTGATGGTAGAGTGGGGGTGTGGGATGGTGGTGGGTATTGTGGGAGTGATGGTGGAGGGGTGTGTGGGATGATGGTGGGTATTGTGTGGGGATGGTAAAGTGGGGGTGTGGGATGGTGGTGGGTATTGTGTGGGGATGGTAAAGTGGGGGTGTGGGGTGGTGGTGGGTATTGTGGGGGATGGTAGAGTGTGGGTGTGGGATGGTGGTGGGTATTGTGAGGGTGATTATTGTGGGGGTTGGTGGAGTGGGGGGTGTGGGTGTGGGATGGTAGTGGGTATTGTGAGGGTGATGGTTATGGAGGGGGGTGTGGGATGGTGGTGGGTATTGTGTGGGGATGGTAAAGTGGGGGTGTGGGATGATGGTGGGTATTGTGGGAGTGATGGTAGAGTGGGGGTGTGGGATGATGGTGGGTATTGTGGGAGTGATGGTAGAGTGGGGGTGTGGGATGGTGGTGGGTATTGTGGGAGTGATGATTGATTGGGGATTGGGGAGGGGGGAGGGCGGTGGAGACTGAATGTTTTTGTGTCCTCGGTCATATCCTCTTGGAGGAGTAGATAATGATGATGATACACATGTACTTTCTCTCCACCATTAATAGATGGGAGTCATTTGATTTGTTGTAATTTGTGTTGATAATAGATAATTATTTTCAGGTGTTCTTGTGGTAACTGACGAGTAATGCCAACAGGTGTTTGATCCACCGCTCAAATCGCCTGTGTACATGTGCTGGAAGCTGGGTGGAGATGGTGTTACAGTTTTGAGCGAAGGCTGGTTTTTCCGCCTAATCATGGAATGGCATTCTCTGTCAATCGCGGCAGATAACCACAAGATCTAGCCATCTTTGTTGTCTCATAACACTGTTCTGTAAAATGTTCCGAGCACAAAAGCGATCATTTTGTAGGTCAGATCCACACTTGGGTATTTCAGACAAACATCGTCCAATTTCAGGCAAACTTAGGGTCTTTCGGCCATTGGTATAGCGTGAAACCATCCCGGTTTGTATTATGATACAAGCACCAATGACGCATTGACTCGGCATACTTGTGGAAAATCGAAAATTATTCGACGTTTGAGTTATATCGTACGGCGATGTAACGGTCAACCTCATGATGCGACGTCACGGCTAATCTGAAGGAGAAGATTTTTGACGTTTAATCGCAAATTTACCTACTTTATAATTCGGAAATTGGAAAAAGACACGTCATATCTATTTTCTAGGGTATCAAGGGATTAAGCACCAGCACACAATGTCCTTCGCAAAGAGTAGGCGAGACACCATGGCCAAATTCCAAATTCCCACTGCAACTACTGCTGGGAGAGGGATGGCAAACCGCCCAGCATGATCACAGACCAAGAAATTGTTTCGGCAGAACCAAAGCTCTGCAACACAGAGTATCCCACATCAGAGATTTTGAGTCACTCAAATGGACAATTAAACATCCAACTCGAACGTTCATCTTCAAATGGCAATTCTGATGACAACTCTCTTTTGATCAAACTTCCAGAAATGGTGCTCCTCCATTTAAGAGTCATAGATATTCTAAATAATTTATGCAGTGAAAAAAACGATAAATTGATCAAACCTTTGCTTTTCTTCACAGGAGATGGAAGTTCTGGGCTCCTCCTGGTGGTGTATGTGGGCAAGCACAATACAGTAGTCATGAGAATATATCACATGATACACACACAAGGAATAAATACCAACTAAGTCTGGTGTTGGGTTAACAGTTAAAGTGGCTGGCTTAAGATCTTAAGGTCTTCAGTTTGAGCCACTCCCAGCCATTAAATTAACAATAGGTGGGTTGACAACCTGTCATCCTTCTGAGGTTGGCAAAATGAGCACCAACTTACTGGTAACAGAGGGCACTGCATCAGTGGCACAGCTGCATCCACAGAAAAGAATACAGCCAAGCAGCCACAAGGCTGCACAAGAATACATAGAAATGTATCACCTGCATTGTACTGTACCTGTACTCCACCATTATGGTTCATTAGGGGCCACCTTTTATTACCGATTACCAAATACAACCCGTCACTTTGCTGACGGGAAAACTGAGGTGGGTGGGGGGCGGGGGGGAGAGAGAGCGAGGAGGGAGCGAGACCGATGAGGGGGTGGGGGAGTGAGTAGGGGTTAGGAAGTGAGGAGGGGTGGTGGAAGGGAAGGCAGCATGAGGGGAGGGGAAGGGAAGGCAGTGTGAGAGTAGGGCAAAGGAAGGCAGTGTGAGGGGAGGGTCCACCCAGACAGAACAATCATCCAGACACGTGTGAAGATAACCAATGTCTGTCCATAACCACCTTTCGGATACGTCCGGAGACAGAGGGAGAGCGAGAGGGAGAGCGAGAGATAGAGATGTGGGAGGAGGATGCTGCATTGTATTAGGTATCATGAGGGGGTGGAGCTGGGATTGGACAGAGAGAGAACGAGGTGGGATAGGGGAGTTAGCAAAGAGAAAATGTTATGCTTTATGAGCAATCACACAATGTATGTGTATATATATATATATATATATATATATATATATATATATATATATATATATATATATATATATATATATATATATATATATATATATATATACATATATATATACATATACATAATATGTATTATGCCATCTCTGGGTTGGCCAAGCAGATTTTCCTTCTCCGTGTTACTCTGTCTGCCACTTCCTCCATCTTCATACCCACACATTCTATATCCTTTATAATAACACCCAACATAGCCTTTGTCTCCCGATGCTACCTTTTCTATCCACCGATTTCTCTCACGCATTTCTTAGTGGGTCTCTCTCAGTCTCTGAAAGAGCTAATTAAAATAACTCACAGGAGAGCTGAAGAACAAGTTTGAAACTTTTCGAGATGAAAGTCAGACAGAGCTGGAACAGAGCTCTGCATCTGCATTGGCAAGGCAAAAGCTTGAGGCAGACGTAATGGATATTTTGCGTAGACGGACGAGGGCAAGTCTTATCTTAGCATGAGCACCAATTCCCGTTGTACGAATCGCTTCCACAATTTCCTTGGTTAAGAGTTCGGTGAATTTTTTTGTTCAACTAGCCTTGTTCAGTGAATAGTTAGCAAACTTTGTTTCACGACTTGCGTACTCTCAGGGAAAACTACAAAAAAATGGAAAAGTTACAAACTTGACAGTGATAAATAAAGACTGTTTATGTGATAACTTTTTGGCACCCTATCAACCCTTGTCAAATAACTTGATTGATGATAAGTGCATGTGGTTGCATTCATACCTGATGCCACTTTGGCATTGACCGAGCGGCGCTCCCGAACTACACAATGTTGTTGCAATGGTTAGGATGGATTTTCCAAAGTCCTGGCCTGGTTCCTGCAAAATTCCCATGAAATTGAGGATGTCATAAACATCATGCGGGCACAGCCTGAGTTTGTTCGTGAGTTCAGAATAACAGTGGATTGGGATTGTGAATACAATGTAGCATATTTATAAACTTGCAGACATTTATGAGAAATGTGTGGCAAAAACAACAATTTTCTTTTTGTGACATGTGTAATCTTTTGTCAAGTGCATTGTGTTGTGTTTCTAACAAATTAGATCCAGACCACTAGAGTACAAATAAGAGGCTTTACTGAATCACTGCCATATTCTCTCTCCTGAGCTCCTTTCTCCACCACTTCACAAGCACCCTCTCGTGTCCAAGATCACATGAGCATTTGCATCATCAATGTAATAACAGGACATTTCCCCTTTTCTTGAAGACATTTAGGAAACACAGAATGGAACTTTGATTTGACAAGGAAAGCAACCAGTCGAACAAAATGCAAACACAGTAATGATCCCATTACCGAGTCGGGCAGTGAATCAAGTAAACGTTGAAATGAGATGGAACAAGCAAATTTTTTCACACATATGGGTTTCCAAGTATGTCCTGAATGAAATTCCATTGGGTGCTACCTTGTCATTTTTGGGCAATTATTTTTAACCTTTTCAACCCTGGCTGCTGTTTTACCAACCACGATCTAAACCTCCATCTACCCGAGCGGCTGTTTTACCAGCCACTATTCAAACCTCCATATACCCTCGCAGCCGGTTTACTGGCCACAATTCAAACCTCCATATACCCAAGCGGCCGGTTTACCAGCCACAATTCAAACCTCCATATTCCCTATCAGCTCGTTTACTGGCCACTATTCAAACCTCCATATACCCTCTCAGCTCGTTTACTGGCCACTATTCAAACCTCCATATACCCTCGCATATGATTTACCAGCCACTATTCAAACCTCCATATACCCAATCAGCTGGTTTACCAGCCACCATTCAAACCTCCATATACGAGAGCGGCCGGTTTACCAGCCACTATTCAATCCTCCATATACCCAAGCAGCCGGTTTACCAGCCACTATTCAAACCTCCATATACCCAAGCAGCCGGTTTACCAGCCACAATTCAAACCTCTATATACCCACCCTATCAGCTGGTTTACCAGCCACTATTCAAACACCAATATACCCAAGCGGCCGGTTTACTGGCCACTATTCAAACCTCCATATACCCGATCAGCTGATTTTCCAGCCACTATTCAAACCTCCATATACCCGAGTGGCCGGTTTACCAGCCACAATTCCAACCTCCATATACCCTCTCAGCTGGTTTACCGGCCACAATTCCAACCTCCATATACCCTATCAGCTGGTTTACCAGCCACAATTCCAACCTCCATATACCCTCTCAGCTGGTTTACCAGCCACAATTCAAACCTCCATATACCCTATCAGCTGGTTTTCCAGCCACAACTCAAACCTCCATATACCCTCGCAGCTGATTTACCAGCCACAATTCAAACCTCTATATACCCTATCAGCTGGTTTACCAGCCACTATTCAAACACCAATATACCCAAGCGGCCGGTTTACTGGCCACTATTCAAACCTCCATATACCCGATCAGCTGATTTTCCAGCCACTATTCAAACCTCCATATACCCAAGTGGCCGGTTTACCAGCCACAATTCCAACCTCCATATACCCTCTCAGCTGGTTTACCGGCCACAACTCAAACCTCCATATACCCTCTCAGCTGGTTTACCAGCCACAATTCAAACCTCCATATACCCTATCAGCTGGTTTTCCAGCCACAACTCAAACCTCCATATACCCTCGCAGCTGATTTACCAGCCACAATTCAAACCTCTATATACCCTATCAGCTGGTTTACCAGCCACTATTCAAACACCAATATACCCAAGCGGCCGGTTTACTGGCCACTATTCAAACCTCCATATACCCGATCAGCTGATTTTCCAGCCACTATTCAAACACCAATATACCCAAGCGGCCGGTTTACTGGCCACTATTCAAACCTCCATATACCCGAGCGGCCGGTTTACCAGCCACAATTCAAACCTCCATATACCCTATCAGCTGGTTTTCCAGCCACAACTCAAACCTCCATATACCCTATCAGCTGATTTACCAGCCACGATTCAAACCTCCATATCCCCGAGCGGCCGGTTTACCAGCCACAACTCAAACCTCCATATACCCAAGCAGCCGGTTTACCAGCCACTATTCAAACCTCCATATACCCTATCAGCTGGTTTACCGGCCATGATTCAAACCTCCATATACCCGAGCGGCCGGTTTACCAGCCACAATTCAAACCTCCATATACCCTATCAGCTGGTTTACCAGCCACAATTCAAACCTCCATATACGCTCGCAGCTGATTTACCGGCCACTATTCCAACCTCCATATACGCGAGCGGCCGTTTTACCAGCCACTATTCAAACCTCCATATACCCAAGCGGCCGGTTTACTGGCCACTATTCAAACCTCCATATACCCGAGCGGCCGGTTTACTGGCCACTATTCAAACCTCCATATACCCTATCAGCTGGTTTACCAGCCACAACTCAAACCTCCATATACCCTATCAGCTGGTTTACCAGCCACAACTCAAACCTCCATATACCCTATCAGCTGGTTTACCAGCCACAATTCAAACCTCCATATACCCTATCAGCTGGTTTACCAGCCACTATTCAAACACCAATATACCCAAGCGGCCGGTTTACTGGCCACAATTCAAACCTCCATATACCCTCTCAGCTGGTTTACCAGCCACTATTCAAACCTCCATATACCCAAGCGGCCGGTTTACTGGCCACTATTCAAACCTCCATATACCCGAGCGGCCGGTTTACCAGCCACTATTCAAACCTCCATATACCCTATCAGCTGGTTTACCAGCCACTATTCAAACCTCCATATACCCGGGTGGCCGATTTACCAGCCACTATTAAAACCTCCATGTACCTGAGTGGCCAGTTTACCAGCCACTATCCAAACCTTCATATACCCGAGCAGCCAGTTTACCGGCCACTATTCAAACCTCCATATACCCGAGCGGCCGGATTTTTCTCCAGAGAGCCCAGGATGGGGGAGCTGAAAGTCCAAGAAGCTCAGGATTCAAAGGGTTAAATGAAAAAAAGAAAATGGCCACTGACACTTTGGTGAAATCCTAATTTCCCGATAACTTTGTTTATAGTGGACGAAATTTATTGATGTAAAGATGTTGTTATATGTTTTCTGGCATAACAAATGCATTGGAAACAACAATTTTGGGTTTTAACGATCTCTGAATGTATTTTGTTTCATTAATCAATCTGCAAAATGATCATTTCCTCACATTTGAGTGTAGTTGTTAAATTCAAGTTACCATTCCACTGTGTGAGTTATATTCAGTTTCTTATTATCGATGTTATTTCAGACTGGCAGGGTTACTCAGCATTGCCCGGGTGGGTGGGTGAGGGAGTGGGCGAAGCAGTAGAGCTGGCAGGGCTGAGAATGGGGCAGTTGTATTGGGGGCAGGAGAACCAACGGGGTGGGGCTGACCGGGGGGGTGGAACTGTGTAGGGGGCAGGAGAGCCAGATCACCAGTGGGCAAAAGGATCTTAATGGTCAAGGAACCTGGGGTCTTAAGTGTCTTTGAGGTCTTAAGGGTCTTTCAGGTCATTGGGGTGTTAAGGGTCTTTGAGGTCTTAAAGGGTCTTTGGGGTCTTTAAGAGTCTTCGGAATATTAACCGTCTTTGGGGTCAAAAGGGTCTTGGGGGTATTCGAGGTTTTAAAGGGTCTTAATAGTGTTTGGGGAATTCAATGGTCTTGAGGGTCTTGTGGGTCTGTCAGGCCTTTGACATCTTAAGGGGTCTTATCTCCCAAACATGTAAAAAGTCTTCCCTCAAGCATGTAATCTAATCTCTGAAGCATGTAAAAAGCATTTATGGGGAGAACTTATGGGTCTCCGTGGGTCTTTAAAGGCTGAGGTTGAGGATGAAAATACCCTGAGGACAATCCCTGGGTTGGACTTGGTTTGTGTGCCAAATGTGGTGGTGGGCGAACGTATTATTTAGTTAATTAGGTTCCAATTTTGCATGGAGTCAGGGCAGTTGTGCAGTGAACCAATGGGTGGAAGACGCAGCTCGACTAATTAGATGTGCTGGCCTTTGGCCGTGTTATATGTCACGTGATATCTCTTAAACAATATAATTGCATATAAATTAAAAAGCCAGAAAAGTAATCTTTAAACGCCAGATTGTGGATGGAAATACCTTTAGGACAATCCCCGGATCGGGCTTGCGATGTATGCCAAACCTGGTGGTTGTTGGTCCAGCAGTCCTTGCAAAAAATGCAAAAACAGACAGACAGATATCCAATGAATCTTATTTATTCGATGACTGGTCCTTCAGAGTTTGATTGCTGTTTCTTCAACTGTTCGAAGTCAGAGGTCCTCATCACTGCCTCTGCCAAAAGGATAAAAAGCATCAGACGTGCAAGCCAGTAGCGTGGTGATCATATCCATAAAGATCTTGAAAAGGGACTTATTGAAAATGAAGAACTTACCATAAGACTATATAAGTCTTGTGCAAAACCTACTTAAAACACTCAAATTTCTCGCACAAAGAAAAAGTAGGGCATCGAGCAACCAAAAAGTTCCAAAAGTGAACCACCGATGCGTCGATGCAGGTCCAAACTCCAATAATTTGACTTCAAGGAACATTGCATAATATGTGGGTAAGAATACTTGCTGCCTGACCCAAAACATCCAGGTAGATGAAGAAAAGTAACAAAAATGCTGACAGCTGATTGTATTGGTCAACAATCATTCAAAGAATATCTCCAGAAATGTGATGAAGGGGGAGATGAACTTTCAGATAAAGTTTGTAGACGTCTTTCAGGAGCTGCTGTAAATCTTCATGCAGCTGATGTACAATATCACAGCAATTGTTGTCAAAAATTCTGTAGTTTTAAAAACATAGAGTATGCACAATCCATGACACAAACACCTGACAGTATAAATGTTGATGCATTGGATGCCATTATTGAAGAAATTCATGAAACAGAAGACCAAGAAGGAACCCAAAGAATTAAAGAGCAAATATGGAGCCATCAGGAGGAACCTGGATAGGATTCGGGTTTCAGCCGCTACTCCACAACCCTCAAACCCATCCAGACACAGCCAAGTGAGCCTTGCAGAAAAAAATTCTGCAAGAATTCACTTCTCCTTAGAGAGAACAGAGATAAGAGTTGTATGTGGACAACTTCGTGATTTGCACCTTGCGAGTTTTCACCATGGTTACAATGAAAGTGAGTATCAAAGTAGGAGAAACGAATGTATGCGATACGGAAAGGCTCTATGAGCATATGCTAGTCCTGTCACAGAAAAGAGAAATAGAATTGTCAACAGTATTTAAGTATGAATTGGCACCTGTGCCTTCATTTTTGTTTGATGACATTGGCAACTTCAGAAGTCATCAAAGGCACCATTGCTACATAAGCTTGGCGTAGTTGATGCCAACAGCTATCAACCAGAAGTGAATATGTATGATGGAAATGAAGTGATATCCAGTTTCATGGCCAACATGTGATATATTGCAGCATTTGGCTGACAACTTCATGAGGGCAGTAGAATAATCTGTTGTCTTTGACAAGTATGACGATCAATCGCCAAAGACAAATGAACGCAATAGACATACAGGAGGAAAAGTCTTCCTGGACTACTCCCTGACATTGGGCATGGAATTACCTCCAAGAGATGCAATCATGAAAAACACTAGTAACAAAAAACATTTCATCAAGTTGTTGTGTGACTGGTATCTCATCAAAAGTGCAACTTATTATTGAGGAACAATGTATGTTCAATCATGAAAAATCTGGCGTCAACATTGTGAGTTACGTTTTTCACGTCATTATCAGAAGAAATGCAAAACACATCCAGTTTGTTACTGATGACAATGACACATTTGCCCTGCTGGTGTATTTCACTGGGAAATGGTCATTTCTGGATGTCGACATCTCCATGAAAAAGTCAAATGGTTCTGTGATCAATATCACTGCTTCTGCAATAAAGCTTGGTGAGAAGTGCAAAGATCTGCTTGCGGTTCATGCGCTCACTGGTTGTGATGCAACTAGCTACCCCTTTGGAAAAGGCAAAGTATCTGCTATCAAGGTAATGATTAAACATGATCGAAATTTAGACTGCATTGGAAATCCAGATGCAGACAAAGAGCAAGTCATCGATGCTGGCCGTCATTTGCTAAGCTTGCTCTACGGCTCCACAAAGATTGACATTACTCTTGATGAACTTCGGCACCAAATGTTTAGCCAGAAAAAGGACAGCCCAAAGATTAAGATGTTGCCACCAACCGAACCAGCTGCAGCACAACATATCCTACGCAGTCATTTCCAATTGTGTTTGTGGAAATCTTTCGAGGAGCAAGATCCACTTGACCTTGATATAACAAAATATGGATGGCGAATTGCTGATGACATACCTCAACCAATTGTGGGTGGATCATAAATGGCACCGATGGAACTTCTCAAAGTTGGTGCACGTGAATTTAATGACTGCACTTGAATGCAAGAAATAAAACATTAATTTGTATATTTTCTTCCAAAAGATAGAATCACAGATCCTTGAAACTCAAAATCGTTGGTTCCAATGCATTGTTATGTCAGAAAACATATAAAAACATCTTCATATCATTCAAATTTGATCCGGTATTGCCAAAGTTATCGAGAATTTAGGATTTCACCGAGGCGTCGGTGGCCATTTTGTTTTTACGTTTAAAAAAAGTTGCCCAAAAATTACAAGGCGGCACCATATGGAATTTCATTCAGGACATACGTGTTTACAAATAAATGAAAAAATTTGCGTGTTATACCCCATTTCAACGTTTTGGTTTATTTTGCCTTGTCTACGTCTCGACGAACTTGGTACCTTCACCATCCATCCATCCATTGGGACCATACTCTGGGCAGAGCGTTGGTGCTGCCTAAGCAGTCTCCTTGGCTATTGGGAACAATCCTGGACGGGTCGCCACTCTGACGCAGGATACCAACAAGCTGGTACTCATTTTTCCGACCTCGGAAGGATGACAGGCAGAGTTAACCCCACCTGGTATTAATTCAACAACCGAGTGGGATTTGAGCTCAGGATCCCGGGATCCCAAACCCACCACCCCAACCATTAAGCCAGCACCAAGCATGTACCTTCACACATGAACTCTATCAATGTATGGTATCGATTAATTGTAATCATAATATTGGTGGCCATTTCCTGCAATCAGGCAAATAATCACAATAAATGTAAGAAATGAATTGTAATTCTTCAGTCATATGAGAACATGAGCATTGAATATTTACTGAGCTTGTTTTCAACTTATGTCTCGTACAATAACTGTCAATGTTTCATTCTATCTCTCAAAGTATTTCAGCTGGGTCGGTGATCATCCAACCCTTTTGCTCCGCACTGGACTTGTAACTGTTTCATTCCTTTCATTTCCCTCTTTAGTCGGCATGAGTGCAGACAGTGCAGACTCTGGATGGAGGACAAGGTGGGATACGCTACATTTTTTTTCCCCATCACTAAACACAAATGTGCTCGGTCCAATTTTCTCCTGAATCCACATAGCATCAATGTATTTTGAAGTCCCTGTTTTCACATGCATTCACATGGCTTCTTTACTCGCACATGATCCCAAAATTGAAATGTCGGAACCTTCGTTCTTCTTCTTTGGTTGGTGTACTATTTGCTTCTTCTGTCTGTTGATAACAGTGTCCCTCACCTTCAGGTACAATTCGGAATCACGGATGACCGTGAAGATGTTTAACCTGGTGCGCATCTTCCTTTTGTGAAGCAACTCGAATGATACAACGGCAGTGGTGTGTGGTGTTGCCTGATAATGCTGGAGAAATTCTGTTTCTGCAGGTTTCTGCAGGTTTCCATTCTCATTTCACATTCTGTATGCACTCCTTCAACATCCTGTTAAACCTTCCATTCCACAGCTCCGTTAGCTTGAGGGTAGTGAATGCTGGAGTGAGTTTGTGCTCTCCGTCTCCGTCTCCGTCTCAGTCTCCGTCTCCGTCTCTCTCTCCCAAGAACTGAAAGAAGGCAGAGGACATGAATTGTGGGCCATTGTCGGGAACAACCTGATGGGGATTCCCTTCTCGACTGAAAACTGCCTAGAGAAAAGCAGTGAGTGCCACGTTTGAATGGACCAACAATGGATATTGCCACTTTTTGTCAGGGTCCCCCAGGCAGTTTGGCTGGCTGAAGCGGAGCAGAGAAGGTTTCCACAGTTTTGTCGCTCAGTTGACAGGACAAGCAAGAATCACGTTCAATGTGGCATCGCAATGCTTTGATCAAGTCTATTCACAGCAGTGGTGAAGCACAGTTGTAATATCATCATGAAAATCGGTGACATGTCGGTATCCCAGTGTAGGTAAGTCATCTTTCAAGTAAGCGACTAGTTTGACACGAGACTCAGTCAAAGGGCTGTTGGCAAAATGTCTCTGCTACTGCTGTTCTGGCAGAATATAGCGCATCTTCCTTTTGTGAAGGGCCAAGTGCAATGCGTTCCATTTTTTTGTTTCCATCACAAAGCACAAATGTGCTTGTCCAAAAGCTCTTTGCAGAGTTACAAGGAGCCAGTATCAACGATGAGCTCCACATTGCAGGTATGCCCCCCCCCCCAGTTGACTCGACTTGAACCTTACAGAGAATTTAGTGTTTTGTCAGGACAGCATCGTTCAATTAAAGCACATTCAGATCAGGGACAACAACCTCACGTACGTCTTTCTGGGCAGAGCAGCAGAATTTTGAAAAGTGTCTCACTTTCCTACATGCATTACATTTTACCTTCAAAGCAGAACAAGAAGGCATACCTGGCAAGGTGGTTTGTAGACCCACACCTGCAGCAGAACGGTGTTTTTGGTGGACGGTGGATGAAAAGTCCACAGCACGGTTTAAAGGTGAGATAATTGCATGTTTGGCATTGATCGCTTGGACCGATGCTAAATCAGTAGCTGGGTTTGCATTGAGCAATGCTGATTCGTTTTGACAGGCCATATTGACTGCTTTCGTTCATGCAAGGTTTGGCTCCAACAGCAGTTTTTACGCAAATCCTGGTATTCGCAACACGTTCCACCAGCTGATCAGATAGCATCTCTTCTTCCATTTCACAAAACTCACAAGCGGTGGAAACTTGATTGACGGTCTCTCATCAGCCCTCTGAGCTCTTTGGCAGAATTTGTAAACGTTCAGCAACCACATTGATTTTTCAAAGCAGCGAAAGCACAATCAAAAGTACTACCCATGTCCGGTAAAGTGTAGAAAAGCCATTGTCCCTCTGCCCCCAACCACTGTAATAGAGCAGCACGCCTTTGTCTCTCAGGCCAGGCCTCAACCGTGGTATCGATAACAAGTAGTTCTCAAACATTTTCTTCCATGTTGAGAAAGGAATAGACCAGGTTAGGGCACGGAAGCTGCCATCCTCGACGGCAATTTTGTTGTGTTTGTAAGATTTCAGATCTGGACCACAGGCATACGATAACAGGCCTTAATCACCGCCACATTCGCTCTCCTTGGGTCCTTTCTACGCCTCCCTCATGCTTACCCTCTCGTGCCCAAGACCACATGAGCATTTACATCATCAATATAATAACAGGACACAACACAGTGGGAAACGTTTGTGAATATTCATCATCCATTTCATTTTTGAGCTTGAAAATGACTGCCAGTATAAATCCCGTAAAGCTTGGACAACACAAGATTAAAGTGTAAGGAGCTGATGCATTGGCAAAGCAGAATTATCGGACAGTGAATACTTTTACCATTCCATGCAGCGTCTATGACGTACACCAGAATCAAATGCTGTTGCATCAACTTCTTGAAAGGCTTTCTGTTTTTTTGTTTTTGTTTTGTTTCTGCTTGATCTGTAGTTGTCCAAATGTCGGGAGGCTCAAATGTTGGCTTCAGTTGATTCTATCAAAGCGAAAGATGCATACCATTGTGCTTCAACGTGTTGCTTATGGCACGGAAGTTTTCATGATATAACGGCTCGATTTGGTTCGGAAAAGGCCGGAGAATGGGATTGAGAAAAAAAAAAGAACATTTATTCCAACAGTAATTTGCTGTTATGCCCCTTTCCTGGTGCTGTCAGGTATCATAATGCTTTCTCTGCTTGCTATTGATCATCAATGCTTTCTAAATATATGTCAAATTGTGAATTTCAGAGATGTGCTGGGAGTGTTCTCCCGATTTCAGAAGTTTAAGTGACGGTCACTTCATTACAGCTTTGTCTTACCGTCTAATATTCATGGGTGAGCTTCAACATAAATCATGCAGATGACAAGGGCACAAAGAGACATCGGTGTACTTTTATACAAGTTATCACGGTAAGAGTCTGAAAAAAAAAATCAAGCGAGTATGTGGGATTCAAACCTTGGATCCCAAGTACGAGTTGGGCACTAGATCTGGACGGCTGTTGGCTCACAAGGAGCTCCTCCACCCTTCGCGAGGTCTTGTTTTTAATCCTGCTGGGTGTCCGTATCAGACACCCTCCTCACAAGAAAACCTGGTGGGGAAAGACGGTTTCATCGCCGACAACCCGACCATGGAACAGGTTCGTACAGGTTTACATGATACCTGTAAGCAAGTCACATATCTAATCTGGCCTGACCTGACGATAATTTGACACTATATCCTCACGGCAGAGATGACATCACTGAAAAAAAAAAAAACCCTTCACAACAAACATCGTGAGTGGTTGTTATTGCTGTAGTGCATCAATATTCAATGAGTGGTGAATTATTGGCTTTGTAGCATTCATATCTGAACCCGTGCCTCATGTTGTGGGAGTACACATCTATATCCCATCTTCCATAAGTGCTTGTCTATTGCCGACAAATCTTAGCAATTCATTTTAAAGTACATTGATTTCGACTAACGTACTTGTCCTGTATGTGATTTATGTAGAGACTCCACCATGAACCAGAGAGATGCAAGCAAACCCAGACTCAGGAGGGGGGGGGGGCACTCTAGGCTGAAGAAGCATCCACACAATCCTGAAAATCCAGGGAAACAACATTATCTCTGTCCCACTTCTGTTTTTTTTTATCCTTCCGAACAACACAAAAACTTACTATAACATTCCCACTTGACATCATACACATGCAAAGCAATAAGACATCTCCAATATGCAGACATCACAAATCAATCACACCTGGCTCATCTTAATCAGCTATTCTTGCCCATATCCCTTAATCAATATGCCCATTGCTTCGCAGGACTTACCAAAAACCAGTTGAACACCAATCAACTGTCCTCTGGGTCTGTCACTGTCCATCTTGGTTAACAAACTGTCCTGCCACTATTATATTTATAGCCATCATTAGTTTGCAAGTATAAAAGGTGGAGAACTTCGCAATACACAAGAACAACAACAACAACAACAAACATCTTACATTTCATTCAGTTTCCCTGAAAAAATACCATATTTCTGTATTGATACTGGAAAAATTCAGCACTCAGAGTTAAACATTTATTTCAGGGTTCCCTCATGATAGCCTTTTTATAATGTAAAAACTCCAGTTTCTTTCAATCATTGCTCGTACCTTAGTCCATTTAGCCCAAAATCAATCTCGTCACTCCACACTGAAACCTCTCTATGGCAGCTGCTTCCTTCCTCAAATGTGGTGATTGAAATTGTAAATAATACTCTAGGTGAGGTCTCACTAAATTATTGTACTATGTTAACACTACTCTTTGGATTCATAATTTATCCCATTTGCAAATACAACCTAAAACCTTATTAGCTTTACATGTAGCTGCCTGGTACTGTGGCATCTGCTTCACTACCCTTAGAGTCCCTAAATACTTCAGAGTAGCCACCATGTCTTGTCAACTCTTTTCAGATTGAGTGTCCTCCACATGTCATGATATGGAATGGGATGGATAGTAAACGACTATTTGGACAGTATTCCTTTGATAATCCAGTTAATCAGATGTTAATCCAGTTATCTGGGCATGCTGCAAAACTGGTTTGTGCCACAACTGGAAAACCTTGGTTTTCGGGGCAATGCGTGGTTCCAGCAGGATGGGGCACCAGCACGTTGCACGATCGATGTTAGGGAATACCTTAGTGAGGTTTTCGGGGAACGTTGGATTTGCTGTGGGTTACCGGTACTACCGGCTACACTTGACCGGCCACCCTCGAAGCCAAGACCTGTTGACACGTGATAATTCCCTTTGGGGCTTCATAAAAGAGGTTGATGTACATCTGCGCTACAAACCCACTGATGACCTGAAACGAGCAGAGAGACTTCCTTTTAATCAGATCACCCCACAAATGCTCTGGAAAATGTCCCACAAAACATGGCGGAAAATGATTATCTGTCATGACAATGATGGAGCACAAACGGATCCACTGGACAATTAAGGCTTGTGTCATGTGCTGTAAAATGTGTAATAAAGTAAAAGAGTACTACTAATGTATGTGGTATAACTTGTAGAACCCTTCAGTGTTGTCAGCTGATATGATATAAGGCGGGGTCACAATTTTTACAAAGGGTGACAAGACATTGGGGCCACCCTGTAGGAGAAGCAACAACTTACAATATTTGACACCGTTTTTTTTCCATCAAGCACGACGCACTGAATATGTATGATTATACAGCGCCACACCTAAACGTGCACACACCCAAAGTCGGTTTCCATTTCAAACGATGAACTTTATTTTCCAAAAAAATTTTCCTTCCGGAATCTGCAAGGAATCTATCATGGAGTACGATAACACTCCACATGCAGGGATGGCATGGGAAAAATGGCCACCCATTCAAATGTGCACAAGATGATACACTGACAAATACATTTTGAAACCCTTCTCTGATCGATTGGTGCATCCAATGGCACAGCATACATATCCTGTTGTTTTAGAAAGAATGATGAGCTATCATGTGCTCATTCAATGAGCTATCAATGGAACAAAATGGTGCCCATGACCCACGTAACACGAAATTTGTGGGACGCATCATGTCGCTACTCCGAGTACAGAGGGAGTCTACCTACGCCCCTCCCCCAACAGGCATAATCTACTACCACCCCCAAGTCCTTCTTCTGTATCACAAGCTCCAAGACTGCTCTTTACCTCCACCACCGCAGGTGAAGAAGGTTATGTTTTCACCCCTCTCTGCCTGTTTGTTACTTGCAAAATCAAAGATTTTTCAAGTATATTGACCATTCTATTTTCTTATTCTGTCTGTCTGTTTGTTTGGTCTGTCTGTCTGTCTGTCTGTCTGTCTGTCTGTCTGTCTGTCTGTCTGTCTGTCTGTCTGTCTGTCTGTCTGTCTGTCTGTCTGTCTGTCTGTCTGTCTGTCTGTCTGTCTGTCGTCTGTCAATCGCCTACAAGTCAAAATTTTAAACCGATATTCACTAAACTTCACCATATGGTCGAGTTTGTCATGGACAAGAAGCCTATTGTTTTTGAGGTCAAAATGTCAAAAGGTCAACAACGAAGGTGGCATTCTAAAATGCTCAATTTTCATCCAATTGACTTGAAATTTGAAGAAGATTTATACTTTTTGTCACGGAATTCAACCAGCCACTTATTTTTGAGGTCCACATAGACCAAAAGGTAAGCATAGGCCCAACGTCAACAACTAGGATGGTATTTGTAAAATCCGCAATTTTCATCCGATTGACTTGAAATTTGAAGAAGATTTATATTTCAGGTCACTGAATTCAACCAGCCAATTATTTTTGAGGTCAACATAGGCCCAAGGTCAACAACATAGGCCGAATTTCTAAAATTGTCAATTTTCATCCCATTGACTTAAAATTTGAAGATGATTTGCATATCAGGTCACTGAATTCAACCACCAATTATTTTTGTGGTCAACATAGGCCAAAAGGACAACATAGGCCGAATTTCTAAAATTGTCAATTTTCATCCCATTGATTTGAAATTTGAAGATGATTTGCATATCAGGTCGCTGAATTCAACCACCAATTATTTTTGAGGTCATCATAGGCCAAAAGGACAACATAGGCCGAATTTCTAAAATTGTCAATTTTCATCCAATTGACTTGAAATTTGAAGAGGAGTTGCATATTTGGTCATTTACGTCAATTACCAATTATTTTTGAGGTCAAATTTGTGTTATGGATTATGCAGGTATCGTGATCTGCATGACGTCTTCTTCTTGCTCCTTTGTCTGTCTGTCTGTCTGTCTGTTTGTGTGCAAGATATCTCAAAAAGTTGTGGATGGATCCGAACAAAATTTGGTGGGCAGATTAGGTGTGTGACAAGGACGAACTGATTAGATTTTGGTGAAGATCTGGATCTATATTTGACTACGAGAATTTTTAAGTGATTCTGCACCATTGAACGATAGGGCTAAACTAATATCTAGCACGATATCTCAAAAAGTTGTGGACAGATACAAATGAAACCTGGTGGACAAGATGGGTGTGTGACCATGACGAATTGATTCGATTTTGGTGAAGATCCGAATACGATATTTATTTAATCTTTAAAGTGATTCTTCACCATTGAGAGATAGGACCAAAATCGATATATAGCATATTTCAAAAATATATTGGGCCCGATATGTTCTCGTGGATCAGGCATTATGTGGTGGAAGTCTGCGCTCACTTGAGTGGCCTTCTAGTTTTGAATTGAATTTATTTTAATCCCAATCTGAATTAAATTGAATAATAATAACCATCATGGGTCAGTTTCAAGTGTCCATTCAAAGCGGAGGAGGTGCATCGAAGAAGGACGTCATGGTACCCCGTCATCACTGCCCGCAGTTTTAAAGTGTCAGTTTTAGTTATGTCTATTATTAATTACTTAACACACCGGTACACGAACACCACACAAAACAAGTCCTGGCGAGGGTCTGTAATCTCTGGTTGCTCTTCTTAATGTTTGTTCATGCATTTTCATTTGCAGCCTGCAGGAACCAGCGCAACCAAACTTTGCATGGCCTCTACTTTCATCCAGAGGAAGGTCGAGGGCCATGTTTGGATAAAGAAAAATTGAAAAATTACTAAAAAATTTAAACCAGATAATTGGCCTTCAGGCCTCAATCGGGTCTTGTGTTAATACACTACTTGCATTTTCTCCCCCCCCAGAAACGATTGGGTAATATGTATTGTGATTTATTGTAAGCAACACAAGTTTAATCATTGTAGTGTTTACACGTATACCTGCGATTAAAAAAATATTGCTTTACACAAGTTTATTATAACACTTCCATGTTTACGCTTCGAGTGAGTATGTTACTTACACACTGCTGGGATTGATTAACATGTATTGTGAAGATCATATGGATTGTATTGCTATATGATGTATACAAGCGAATGTATGTTTATTAATGGATGCAATAAATTATTTATTCCTTACTACGTTTATCGCCTACTTCTAATCCTCCCTGTCTCTTTATGATCCATCTGTTGCTTTTTAAGCTTTAGTTTACTGATCCGCATGATCGGCACGGCATGGTGTGCCACGAAGATCGGCATGGTAAGATGCCTGCTGGAGCACTTCTGAAACTCCCAAAAGAACACTTTGGTTTCGAAACATCTTAACCTACCTTACTTGCATTATAAATACTGCCACATGCCACCAAAAAGACCCCTGATGGGCAGAAAACAAATCAGATGCAAAGAGAATGGCAGTCTCCAAGTCACTTGAGAGTCAAGAGCAGACGCAGGCTCAGCTTGAGGATCAATGTGCAAGACCAGCAGTCTCCAGGTCAACTGAGACGACAGAGAAAACACAGGCTTAGCTTGAGGATCAATGTGCAAGACAAGTTGCCTCCATGTCAGCTGAGACTACAGAGCAGACACAGGCTTGGGTTGAGGATCAATGTGCAAGACAAGTAGCCTCCATGTCAGCTGAGACTACAGAGCAGACACAGGCTTGGGTTGAGGATCAATGCAGCCTACAAGGCAGCATCTTGGCCATCCTTCAAAAGTGAAGCATTTCAACACAAGTCCAAGTGCATTTTTTAACACCCAAGATTGGTAATTCATAGAAAACCATGAGGTTTTTTTTTTTACATCCCAATTTTACATCCAGGAAATATTTTAATACATATTGCATTGAATTCCCCTGGACAATGGAGAGTACTTCAGAGTTAGTATGTACTGTATAGTGTATATATATATATATATATATATATATATATATATATATATATATATATATATATATATATATATATATATTTACACTCAGTGTACAAAACATTCGGAACACCTGCTCTTTCCATGAAATAGACTGATCAGGTGAATCCAGGTGAAAACTATGATCCCTTATTGATTGCACCTGTTAAATCCACTTCAACAAGTGTAGATGAAGGGGAGGAAAGGGGTTAAAGAAGGACTTTTAAGCCTTGAGATGATCGAGATGTGGATTGTGTATGTGTGCCATTCACAGGGTGTATGGGCAAGACAAAAGATTTAAGTGTGTACTTTTGAACGGGGTATTGTAGTATATGCCAGGTACACCAGTTTGAGCGATTCAAGAACTGCAACGCTGCTGGGTTTTTCATGCTCAACTGTTCCCCATGTGTATCAACAATGGTCCACCACCCAAAGGACATCCAGCCAGCAGCAAGCCAGTGGTTGAAAATGTCTCATTGATGAAAGAGGTCAAAGGAGGCTGACACAAATTGTGCAGATCAACCGACGGGCTATAGTTAGTCAACGGAGAGTCCAGTGCAACGTTGGTGCTGAAAGACCCATTAAAGAATGCACAACTCATTGTACCTCAACACAAATGTGGTATGGCTGCTGATGAGCATACAGAGTTCCACTTCTTTCAGTAAAAAAACAAGAACCTGTGGTTGCATTGGGCGAAGGAACTAAACACTGGACACTGGAGGATTGGAAAAACATTAGCTGGTCTGATGTATCCTGCTTCCTGCAGTTTCACGCTGATGGGAGGACTATGGTAAGGAGAAAACCCACATGAGTACATGCATCCATCATGGCGTGTGTCAACATTGCAAGCTGGTGGTGGTGGTGTGATGGTGTGGGGTGTGTTTTCATGGCACACATTGGGCTCCTTGATCAAAGTGGAGCAAAGTTGAAATGCCACAGGATATCTGAACATCACTGCCAATCAGGTGCATCCCTTCATGGCAGCAGTGTATCCATCTGCAAGGAGATTCCTGCAGCAGGATAATGAATGCCCCATGCCACAAGGCAAGGATTGTTCAGGAATGGTTCCATGAACATGACAGTGAATTCACCTTACTGCAGTGGCCTGCCCAGTCACCAGATCTCAATCCAATTGAGCATCTGTGGGATGAGATGGAATGAGCTGTTCGGAGTAGAGATCCACTCACTACCAGCCAACTTGACACAACTGTGAGAAGCATTGGAGTCAACATGGGCCAACATCCCTGTGGAACGCTTTCGATGCCTTGTGGAGTCCATGCCCCGATGAATTGAGGCTGTTGTGAGTGCAAAAGAGGGTGCAACTCAATATTAGGAAGGTGTTCCTAATATTTTGTACACTGAGTGCATTCTGCTTATATATATATATATATATTTTTTTTTTAAGAGAAACATAATCTTGTTCTGAATTATATATACAGACAAATGGCAATTTCCTGGCCTATTGCAAGTAATGTATCTTGTTCAGAGAATGTTTTTGACTGTCTCTTGTACTTAGTGCATGAGATCTTTCTTTATTGTCTTGTTTGCCAAAAAAATCCTTGACAGCCAAACATCACTATACCATGCAGCCAGTACTCTGCAAAAGCTCAATAGGCTTGACTTTTTCATTGACGAGAAATTTAATAATTATTCTCTGTCTCCCTCTTTGTTACATCATTTATCACCTTACTTTTCAGCACATTCACTGAAGCCAGAAATGTGCAATTATGAGTTTTGTTCCAGACATGATCACTCTATAAACAAAGGGTGAGGTCAAATTCGAGCCAGTCTTGTAAAGGTGAACAAAAAAGGAATGATTATTGTAAAGCAATCCTCTGTACCATTTTCCAGATGACTGCTCTCTGTGCAGAACAGTACATTATATCTCTGTGAGGCAGGCTGCCATGGCACTTCTGTCTCCAGATATGGAAAATGTAAATCATTTGTCAGCTTCCTGGAACATGGTTTTCAATGCAATAAAGTCACAAGCTCCCAATACATCCCTCTACAAATATCTGCTATCGAACCAATACTCTATTTTAAATATCCGCCTTTCCTATTGGAGATGGGAGGGTAGGATGAGAGGTTGAGAGGTTAGATGGGAGGAATATTGGAGGGATGGGGTGAGGGGGAAGCAGAAAGGGGAGACATGAGGTGGAGGGATGCTGAAGAGGGGGACACAGAGGGGTGGGGCTTGGAGGACGCATGCTTAAGGAGATGACTGGGGGTGGTGGGGGGGGGAGAGCAGGTGTTTTTGTTGTTGTGACGCTAGGGTTGTGGACAATCCTAGCCTCACAACTTTCGGAGTAGAGATCCATACATGGAGAGGTTTGGGACAATGAATGGATGTGAAGGGGAGTTAGTTGATGGTTGTTTTCAGGCAACCTCATCAAAATGGACTTCTCATGATCTCATGATCTCAAAATGGACATGAATTTAGATACATTGAAACAGACATCACGGGAGGGGTGAAATGATGGATTGGTGAAGGCACGGAGGAAACTAGTGTGTGTGTGTGTGTGTGTGTGTGTGTGTGTGTGTGTGTGTGTGTGTGTGTGTGTGTGTGTGTGTGTGTGTGTGTGTGTGTGTGTGTGTGTGTGTGTCGATTACTCAAGTGTTTATGAATTCGATAGGTTTGGGTAGGAAACATTTTGAAGAATAAGAAGAAATGTTTTCTGTTGAGAAATGTTTCTTCAACATTAAAATGTTTTTTTTTTTTTAATCCAATCATTATGACAAAGCTAAACATCCAGTACATACTTTAGCCCAAATACCACCATACATGGTAATGTTTCTCCAAACAATACACTTACATCTTGACTCTATGCAAGGCCAAAAGGCAACATCTCCAACCACAACAAAAAATATGCATTTTGGCCCTAAGGTCCAAATGAATGGTCTGACAAGCTTGACTGGTTTCTCTGTTGAGTAACTTATTCAGATATCTCAAAGAAAGAGAAATCGAAATATTAGGACGAAGCTAAACAAATGTATTGCAGGCCATAGAGCAATTAGTACACGGCCACACAAAGCTTGTCAAATGAACACAAACAAATTGGAATGGAAAACTCATCTTCTTGAAGGTTCGTGTCGATCTCCTGTCTGTCGGTGTATCGAGCGAACAATGGATGAAATCGACAGAACATTGATTGTAGTATGATAACTACCGTGAGAAGCATTAGCATACCTCAATCAACCTTCTGTTTATTCAATTCACTGTCAATACACATAAATCCTGGTTCTGATGACCAAATTGGATGGTGCATTGTTTTTATGAGATATTAAAAATGATGAAAATATTTTTTATGATCAGAATGCATTGTCGTACAATATTTCTTGCTGTTTCAATTGTACTTGTTTCATCAGCAAGACAAAACAAGCTTTTCAATTCAAGGTTTTGGCCAGGCCTGTATACTATTTGACACCAAATTGCATGAGGTCACATGCAATTTGGTTGGTAGATATGTTATAGCAACTTTGACCAAATGGTTGATTTGTACAAACCAAAATGTCATCAGTAATATCAGATTACGGTATAAATATGAAATAGTTCTTGATAAACAGCAAAACATTGCACAAATCACCGAATGCAGATTTTCCTTACAATTCCAAACCATCTATTTATCAGCAAGGAAACCTCTTGCCATATGGACGAGTAGTAACATTAAGATGTGTCTCACTGCAGTATATGTTAAGCGACGTCATTAAAATTCACTCGAGAATCTTGGGGAATGTAGGATCATAAAAGTGAGCTGAAATTGCTCGAAATGATGTTGACGAGATGGAGAGAATAAAACCACGAGAAGGTATTTAAATTAAATTAGTTGCTGACAGAAAAGGAATTTTCAAGCCGAGTTGTTATACAGAATTTAGATGACTCGCCTTTGATATTATGTGGGTGCAATAGGAAGGTTTGAAGAATAAAATCCACAAATGCCCCTATTACATGCCTATATAAATTAATAAATCCCCTATTACATGCTCTGTGCCAGGTATTCAGGGTCATTGCTTGTTGGCTGCATTAAAGTGGATGAAAGCCATTTCAATTATTTCAAAGAATGAACAGGACAATGGTAGGCCTCTGGCCAATTGCTTTACCCTGTAACCTCTGCCAATACATATATCACATTGAGGTGTGTGTGTGTGTGTGTGTGTGTGTGTGTGTGTGTGTGTGTGTGTGTGTGTGTGTGTGTGTGTGTGTGTGTGTATTGTTGGTTGTTTTCTTCATATTCGGGTTTCAGAAGATGGAACGTAGTCCTCTTAGGTCTTGAAATATCCACCTCCGTTTTGATAAGGGATAATATTGATTCATGGACCAAGCGATTAAGTTTTCTTGTTGTCAGAGTTTTGTCCCGAGGGCTCTTTTCTGGATCGTCATGGAGCCGAAGACAGCTTTCACCTGTAATTTATTTGAAGTAATATTCCCAGAAATGGTTTTTAAGATCTCTGTAAGGTTCTTTTTAACCATTCCCATTTCTCCAATTATCAATGGAACAATTTTGGTGCTCTTCAGCTTCCAAGATCTTTTGACTTCATTTTTGAGATCCTGGAATTTGGTAATTTTTTTGATTTCTGCGGTTTTGGCCAAAACTGCTGGGAAGTGACGCTTCAATTAGCAATGCTGTCTTTTATTTATTTATTTTAACCGAAGTACTATATCCGGTCGCAACGCTTTGTTTTCTATGTTAACAATCAATGGGATCATCAGGTCATATTATGTAAATATTACTTCCTTGTTTTGCTTTTGGTTCATTTTTTTCCATCACTTTTCCATTCCACCTGGAGCTGGGATGTTGAATTTTTTGCAGATCTGCCAGCAGATCACTCTACACACTTTGTTGTGCCTTTGTGTGCACAGATGTTCTGACATGGGTTTATTTTACTTCCTGAAAGGAGGAAACTTATGCTTTCTGTTTCTAGTTTGCAGAACCTACAGGCTGCACCTGTCTGATTAACTCAGTACTGTCATTTTCTTAAAGCCATTCACAAAGATTTGTGTCCTTGGTCTTGGACATTTATTACCCCACGTGCACGAAGTGGAAAGCGGGGTTCAACAATTGGTTCACTTTGTCTGTCTGTTGGTCCGTCTGTCTGCAGATGTCAGTGTATGATCGAGGAACTTCTTCTTCTTCCTCTTTCGGCTGTTCCCATTAGGGGTCGCCACAGTGGATCATCCGTATGATCCGCATAGTGATCTGGCACATGTTTTACGCCGGATGCCCTTCCTGACGCAACCCTGGTCGCCTCTTACGACACAGGGATATGGTACACCTATTTTAACCGGGGTATACATTGGCCCAGTACACTGGTACTCATTTCGCCGACCTCAGAAGGATGACAGGCTGAGTAAACCCCCTGGTGTATTAATTCAGTGGCCCAACGGGGCTTGAACTCAGGACCTCTTGGATCCCAAGCCGCTGCCCTAACCACTGCGCCAACAACAGGCTGTATGATTGAGGAACTACTTCATTTCAATTTAATTCTATATTTTTTGAACACTGGAGAACACAAATCAGAATCTGAATCACAACATGAACCTATGGTTTAGCAGTACTTTGGCTCTGAAATTGGCAAAATATATGGAATCCCATTCAGAGTGAGCATGTGCACAGAGGAAGGTAATTGTTTTAGTTTGTCTGCTTGTCTGGTGGTCAAAAACAATTTGAAATCACTCCAAACAGGAAACTTAGTGTTTATGGGGACATCATAAAGGACACGAACAACAGGCACGAATAACTAATTTAATGTCTGAAATAAAATGGTGTAAAAAATGGTGCAACAACGGTGGTAAACCTCCGAAAAAAGGTTTTTTTTCTCCGGCCTTTACATTTAAAACCAATTTTTTATTTAAATTAAATTACACACTAACTTTTTTCCAAGTGCTGCAATATCAATGTGGTGTTCCAAAGCTCCATTGCTTTCTCAATCAGTTTGATTATTTGGGGAGTGATCTTATGCAATTGCATGCATTTTTTCATCCATAAATGTGGGACACCATCAAAAGGTTCATATGTACGAGGTGTGTTCAAAAAGTATCCAACCCTAATTTTTCATGCTTAAACAAATGAAGCTAGGGAGGCGTGGTTTGGTGCACGTATGTAGGCAATCCTATTTCGTATGCGTGAATATTTTCCCGCCTGCAGAAGCTGTCACTCGCCGACAGACCGCCGATGAGTGAGGAAGTGTAAGTGAGCGCCGTCGAATTTTCGTTTTTGACAAAATGACGGAAAACTTGAACAATGCTACTGCATCAAATTTTGTGTAAAGCTTGGTGATTCCCAAGTGGAAACGATCCGCAAGATTCAACAGGCCTTCGGGAACGAAGCAATGGGCACCACACAGATAAAAGAGTGGT
>NC_140962.1:52198327-52430492 GCF_056783735.1 Eptatretus burgeri
TCTTTTCCTTGGTTTTGGGTATGTGTTGTCGGCGCCGTCTGTGAAGTAGAATTGTATAAGTGTTGCCGTGTGCTCGGTAGTCGGTATTAGCTCTGCACTGTGTTTTCACCTTTATGTTTGCTTTTTGTGTAAATGGAATTGTGTTTCTTTTTTTGTGTGCATTTGGTGGAATTGTATTTGTGTGCTTCCCGTGTGCCGAGAATAAACGTGCTTTATTGTTGAACTGTTCTCCCGCTTCGCTTCGTCTTTTCCCCCATTGAATCCCCATCTTGCTTCACGTAAAGGGTTGGTAGTGGGCTGAATACGCCCGAAAATTAATCGAACCGTCGAGGTCGACGATAACACCGCTCGGTTATTCTGATAGAACGGAACGGGTCGCTTAAGTGGCCCGTGTCCGAAGTCGACCTGCGGCGAGGTGCGATCGCCCGGTCTACCCTCCGCGTGGGTACTTAGGTAGTTCGAATTTGGCGAGCAACCCTATCCCACGCGGGGGCTGATTGGCTCGATCGCGGTGAGACCGAAAGGTCCACCCGTGACTGGTTCCCGGCGTTAGTCCGAGAGGGTCACGACTGGATTGTCCGTCCGGTGGGCGACGTGCCGCGATTCGAGTTACGTGGCCGTTCGCACGCCGGCGGGCGCGAAGACCGCAACACTGGTGTCAGGAGTGGGATACAAATTCATCGCCCTCCTCGCGGCACTGGTATTGGAGAGCGGGACAACAGGCTCTCCTGTCTCCAGCGAAATTCACGGGAATCGGTCCAGGGGTGAGAGAAGCGACCCCCGATTCCCTCCAAATTACGAGCGAGCAAATTAACGCTTCACGAGAAGCAAGATGGCGTCACAAGGCGAGCGGGAGCCGGGGGTATTAGAAATGGATGTAGAATGTGTAGGATCCATGGTCCAGGATGGAATCCCCGAGCAGGAAATGTTGATTGTGCAGGAACACGGACTCGCCCAACTGAACCCAGGGCCCGAGGTGGGTGCGGCCGCGGCGTATGACACCTCCCCCCCCCTCTCCACCAAAACCCTTCCCCAACCCTTGCCGAAACTGCTCAGCTGAGTGCATCCAACATGGCCCAGCTATGCGCCATGCTGGCGGCAATGAACGAAAAGATGAATGCGAAAATGATCGAAAAAATGGATGCAAACACAAATGAAATGAAAAACGAAATGAAAGGCATGAACGAAAAGATGGATGCGAATACACAAAAAATGGATGAAAAGATGGATACAAATACAAATGAAGTGAAAACGACGATGGATGCGAATACACAGCAAATGAGGGAAGAGATGAAAGAGCTGCGGGGTGAGACGCAGAACATGGGAATGAGCCTAAAAGGAAGCTTGGAAGAACTAAAAAACGAAATGAAAAAGGAAGTCGACACGATACGAGCGGAGGTGACCGGGTTAAAAGAGAAAGTAAAAGGAGTGGGAGTCGCAATGGAAGAAAGTAAACAAGAGAGGGTAAACGAAATAAAGACGGTGGTGGGAAAAATAGACAAAGTAGGAAAAGGATTGGGAGAAGTAAAACAGGGACAAGACCAAATAAAGGAGGAAATCGGGAGGAACACGATGGCGATAGAGGAATTAAAAAGAGAACAAGGGAAAATAAAGGAGGGATTGGGAGCCGTGAAGGAGGACTGTGAGAAAAGACATCGGGAAATGACAGACAAAGTTGAAAACCTGCGAAAGGAGGTAAAAGCGGAGACACAGAAAGGATTAAAGAAGGTGGCGGAGGAATGTAGAAAGAGACATGAGGAGGTAATTAATGAAATGGAGCGGAAAGCCGGAGAAAAGACAGAGGAACTGGGGGAGCAGATAGGAAAAAACCGGGGCGAGACAGAAGAGCAGTTTAGGACAACGAGGGAGGAAATATCCAAGACAAATAAGATGGTGACACAGGTACAAGGGGAGGTGGAGCAAATAAGAGAAAAAGTCGGGAACTGTCGTTAGGAACATAGGGGAGGAAATAAATGGGGTAATAAAGGGGAAAATGGAGAAATGGAGAAGAGACTGACGGATAGGGTGGAGGCCCGGTGTGAGAAGCAGGGTGGCCTCCTTCGGGAACAGGGGGAGAGAGGATATACTCCCTCGAGGCGGATCGTGCCCAGGGGGGGCCGGTGTCACAGGGCGGAGGAGGAGGCTTGCCCGATGCGGGGGTGAGCATGCCAAGCTTGGGGAGGGTAGAGACCGCGGGGTCTTTTGGCCTAATGGGGGTACCCGGAATGACTGTTCCAGGGGGTGTGCAGAGTGTGAGTCCAATGGCTTGGGAGAATAAGCGGGACGACGCGGGGCACGGACAGACGCAGACAAGGGTGGTGGAGCCCCGGGCAAATGGCTCTGGGACCCTGCGGGGAGTGAGGCACCGTTGGGACTGGGGAGGTACACTCCTCCCGGAGTCCCTAGGGGAACGGGAGGAGACCTCGAAAGAACCGAGGGTGCCGCTACCCCGTACGATGGCAAGACGGACTTGAGGGCATATATGGCCCAGTTCCAGTGTGTTGCCAGAGGCAATGGCTGGAACGAGGTGCAGGGTGTGGCACAACTCACAGCGGCCCTGCGTGGCGTGGCTTTGGAAGTCCTGACCACGGTACCCAGTGAGGGGGCGACCCTGGAGGATCTCCATTCGGCCCAAAAACCGATTTGGCATGGACCAGCAGAGCGAGCTTGTTAAAGCTCAGCTCAACGGGCGCAAACGACGTCCCCAGGAATCACTGGGAGAATTGGCACATGACATTCGCCGCTTGGTGGGGATCGCGCACACCAACATGCCGCCGGAGTACCGGGAGGAGATTGCCCTGGACCATTTCCTTCGAGCAATAGGGGGCACCGATGTCGGAGCATTGCTCACCGTATGGCGCCCGGACAACCTCCAGAAGGCGGCTGATACTGCTGCCTGCTGGGAGGCAGCCAGAACGCCATTGGGAGGGGCTGGGCGCCATGCGGTGGCAGTCCGACAGGTGGACCCCGTGCACGACAGTGCACTGGGAGCCGGGGCAACCCTGGGCGACCAAGCGCGAGTGGAAAGGATGGTGCAGGGCATGTTGGACCGCCGGTTCGGGAGACCTGTGGAGAGGCGGTCGGGCCCGGGAAGGGCGGGAGATGGGCCATCGGGGGGTACCCCAATTCGGAATGGAGGGGGGTATAATTCGGCGTACTGGAGGCAAACACCTTACCAGAAGAGGTGTTATAATTGTGGCGCAGGGGACCACCTGCAGCGGAGGTGCAACGCCCGCGCAGGGAAAGGCCCCCGCGAAGAGAAGAGCCACGGCCCCCTAGACCACCAACTCCGCCCCGGGTCAATAGGGATAGCCAGGCCCAACCATCCCCCCCCCACCAGTCCCCGGGAAACTAAGAAGTGCCGAACATGTAGGGCCGTGTTCGGCAGACTCAGACGGAGAAGAGCCCTCAGAACTGCGACAGGTCATCAGTTGTGGCCAAATTGGCAAAGGTAGCTTAACAATTCGGTGCAAGATTGCCGGCGTAGGGGTAGACGCCGTGGTGGACACAGGAGCAAGCGCCACGATCATCAGCCCTGTGGTCCTTGATTCGAGTGTAGACGGTTGGGATGAGATCCACCGTCTGCAAAACCATAGTTTGCAGCTAGCTACCGGGGCAACGGCCCCTATCATAGGACGTGGTTTCGTGTCGTTTAAATTGGGCATTGTGAAAACCAAGATAGAGGTTTGGGTGGCAGAGGTGTACGACCCATGTCTAATAGGGTTGGATGTGCTGACGGCCGGTGGTTGTAAGATCGACTTGGGCCGGGGGGTCATGCAGTTGGGTGGTGAGGAGTTGCCGTTAGGAGGCGTGAGCACGGATGAGAGGGGGGAGCTGGGGGCTCCTGACTCCGTGGTCATTCCCCCCGGGTGCCGAGGCGGTGGACCCGGCCCGGTGGCGAGCTCCCCCACCGGGGCAGGGCCCCTGCGGCCTAGCGGAACCAGCGGCAGGGCCGTCAACCCCGGGCTTAGTCGTGGGCCGCACCCTGGTAAGTACCGACGGGCCAGTAGTGCCCGTACGGGTGATAAATGTTAGCACGGAACCACGCACTATCAGGAAGGGCACGAAGGTGGCAGATTGCATCCCAGTAAAAGAGGTCGCAGAGCTGAGGGAGGATAACGTCGAGCCGGACCGGCCCCAGAAGGAGTCTCCAGACTCGATTAGGAACTGGCCCGGTCCCATTTGTGAGATGGTAAATCGGAGTAGTGTAGATTTGGAGGAGGCCCAGCGGGAGGCCTTATACAAGCTGGTCGACCGACACATCGGGATCTTCTCCTTGTCACCCGAGGATATTGGACGTACGGGCCTGGTGCAACATCAGATCCACACCAATGGGGCCCGGCCTGTCCGTCAGCCTGCTCGAAGGCTCCCATGGAGCAAAAGAGAGGAGGCTGATGAACAGGTTGAAAAGATGCTCAATGCAGGTGTCATCGAGCCCTCGGGAAGTCCTTGGATGTCACCAGTTGTGCTGGTTAAAAAGAAGGATGGGACCACGCGTTTCTGTGTGGACTATCGCCAGCTGAACAACGTGACACTCAAAGACTCCTATCCCCTGCCTAGAATTGACGATACCCTCGACGCCGTTGCAGGCTCTAAATGGTTCTCAACTTTGGACCTCAAGAGTGGGTATTGGCAGGTGGAGATGGATAAGACGGGGAAGGAGAAAACGGCATTTTCCACAGGGAAGGGACTGTATCAGTTCACTGTGATGCCGTTCGGTTTGTGTAACGCCCCCGCCACCTTTGAGAGACTGATGGAGCGTGTACTCGGCGGCATGCCGTGGCAGTCATGCCTGGTGTATCTGGATGACGTCCTGGTACACGCTAAAACATTCACCCAGGAGATAGCCAATTTGGACCAGGTGTTTGGGCACCTCAGGCAGGCAGGGCTGAAATTGAGCCCAGAGAAATGCACTTTGTTCGCGACAGAGGTGGCCTATCTCGGACACGTGATAGGCCGCGAGGGGGTGAAGACCGACCCCGGAAAAATTACAGCGGTAGAGGAGTGGCCCGTACCTACAACTGTCAAACAGGTGCGGGGCTTTTGGGACTTTGCTCCTACTACCGGGCGTTTCGTGGCAAACTTTGCGGAGATAGCCAGGCCCCTTCACCGGTTGACGGAGAAGGGGTTGAGATTTAATTGGACGGAGGAGTGCCAGGAGGCCTTCCTCAAATTAAAGGGGTGTTTGACATCCGCACCTGTTTTAGCATACCCCACCGATGACGGGATGTATACCCTGGACACGGATGCAAGCCAGGAAGGATTGGGGAGCAGTCTTGTCTCAGACACAGGGGGCGTGGAAAGAGTGATCGCGTATTACAGTCGGGCCATGAGTAAGCCCGAACGAAATTATTGCGTAACTCGTAAGGAACTATTGGCTATGCTGTCTGCCGTGAGCCATTTCCACCCGTACTTGTACGGGAGGAAATTTGGTTCGAACTGACCATTCCTCCTTGCAATGGCTCTTACGGTTCAAGGAACCGGAGGGCCAAATTGCAAGGTGGTTGGAAAAATTGCAGCAGTACGATTTCAGTGTGGTCCATAGAGCCGGTAAGGCTCATGGGAATGCCGATGCGGTCTCGACGCCCCTGTCTGAGGGAAAACTGCAAATATTGTACGAGACATGAGGAGAGGGACCAATTGGCAGACGCCTCCCCGAAACTCCCAGTCCGTGCGGCCCGGATGGTAGGCCCAACTTTGCCACTAACCGCAGGAGAGGAATTTGGTGGATTGGCATGGAGCACGGCCCAGCGGGAAGACCCCGTGCTAGGGCCAGTGTACAAATGGGTCCAGGAAAACAGGAGGCCCAGTGTTGAGGACATCGCCTCCTTCGGGGCGCGAACAAAGGCATACTGGGCTCAGTGGAGGACCCTAGAAATGAGGGACAACATCTTGTATCGCAAGTGGGTGGAGATTCCTTCTGAACAAACTTCTTGGCTGGTGATAGTCCCTGATGGGTTTAAGACCCAAATTTTGAAACAGGTGCACGGTACCCGCGCCGGCGGCCATTTGGGCAGGACCAAAACAAAATCTCGGGCCCGCCGGCGGTTCTATTGGGTTAACATGGGGCGCGATGTACAGGACTGGTGTCGAGCATGCGACGCCTGCACTGCAAAAAAGGGACCGCCACAGAGGATGAGGGCCCCACTCCAACTACATCAGGTTGGGGCTCCCCTGGAGCGAGTGGCCATGGACATTTTGGGACCACTGCCCCCCACTCGCCAGGGTAATAAGTACGTCCTCGTAATTATGGACTATTTCACCAAATGGCCAGAAGCCTTTGCCCTTCCCAGCCAGGAAGCAGGGGTTGTGGCCAAGGCCTTCGTAGAAGGATTTACATGCCGGTATGGGATTCCCCAGGAGCTGCACACGGACCAGGGACGAAATTTTGAGAGTGAATTACTAAAAGAGGTGTGCAGGCTCCTGGAAATTCGAAAAACACGGACAACGCCCTGAGACCACAGTCTGATGGCATGGTGGAGAGGTTCAACAGGACCCTGGTCCAACAGTTGGCCCTCTTCACCGCCACTAACCAGGAGGACTGGGACGAACACCTTCCGTACCTCCTGATGGCCTATCGCGCGTCCCAGCACGGGTCTACCGCATGTAGTCCGGCGCTGTTGATGTATGGACGGGAGCTGAGAAGCCCCGTCGATTTATTGTGCGGTCCGACGCCTGAGCGGCTTGATAGGCCCCCGGGGAGGGCTATGCCCGTCGGTTGGAGGAGGGCTTGGAGAAGGTCCACGCCTTCGCACGACACCAGCTCCAACAGGCGGGCATAAAAATGAAGCGCAGGTACGACCACCGGAGCCAGGTGAGCAAATACCCACCGGGGGCAAAGATTTGGTTCTTTAACCCCCGGCGAAGGAAGGGCAGATGCCCGAAGCTCACCTCACCTTGGCAGGGCCCGGGGGTTGTCCTGGCGCAAGTCAGTGACGTGGTCCTAAAAATTAAAATGGGACCACGAGCCCTCCTCGGATCGTCCACGCGGACCGCCTGAGGCCTTACAAGGGCGACCTTACGCCCTCATGGATATGTCTTGCCGGAGGAGTCGGTGCTGGAACAGCCGCTCCCGCAGAGGCGCAGGGCTCTCAGAGTCTTGCGACGAGTTCACGAGCCCAGTAGGAAGGGAGGAAATTCCCCCCCTGGGAAATTGATTAATGGGATTATTTGGAGACAGAGACAGACTTATGAATGTGTAGAGGGGACGTAGCTTAGCTACGTAGTGTTAAAAGGAACGTGCTATAGTTTAAGGGACGACGTGGGAGCACGAGTTAGTTAGGGGATGTAGTTAGAAGAATGGTAGAGTTCAGTGGTGTGTGTGTTGAAGAGTTGGTGAGTTATGAGGTGAAGACATGTTGAGTGAGGTGGAAGCATGTGCTTGGTGAGTGAGTGAGGCCAGCGGGTCTGTGTGTGTGGAGTGAATGGGGAATGCATGGTGCGATGAGTGATTGGGGGGAGGAGTGACTCCCGCCCAAGGGACCCCGGGGTCAGTATAAAGTGAGTTAGGGGGTTAGTCAAATTTACAAAACGGAGGTCGTTTTGTTGTTGGTGGGAAAGTAGGCTCGAGACCCATTTGGAGGGGTGCAGGAGCCCTGTTGACGGGCTTGGGAGCGTGGCTGCGAAAGGTGAGTATCGCTGAGTGGGTACCCCGGGCACCAGGCTAGTCGGCCGTGGTAGGCCATGGGCCCATGGGGGGCCGGGATAGAGTAGTGGGCACGGGTGCGCCTGCTTGGTGCGGGGGCCCGGGGCGCCATTAGCCGCGTGGGCAGTGCAGTGGGCACGGGTGACCCTCGGAAAGGGGCCCGGGAGGCCGGCCTGCCACGTGTGCGTTTCAGGGGAGGTGCCATGGGGGGCACTCCCCGGTGTTAGGGAGCTGGTAGGCTCGGAGGCAGTGTAGTGCCCGGGGGTGCCATAGCGGGAGAATCGGCAGAGGGTCGTGCCTGCCAAGGGAGCCACGTGTCCCAGCCAGGAGACCGTGTGAGGGCACGGAGAGAAAATTGGGGGGCGAGGCCCGAAATTGTGAGGACACCAACACAGGCGACGGGAATCTGGGTTGTTAGAACCAATAGTTTAAGCGAGAGGCGCTTGTTGAAAGCCCCGGGGTAGTTTAACAGTTAAATGGATAGGGTAGATTAGGAGATGTACCCCTCCGCACCATCCATCCCCTCGCTGTCGTTGTGGGCCGCTGACCCACTTGGTGTTAAGATCGCCGAACTCTGGGGAGGCCATTCTGAGGCTTCGTTGGGCCTCGACACAGGACGCTAGCTCTCCCTTATTCCTCCGGGAAGGGAACGTAGGGGTTGGGAGTAGGCTAGGTGACAGGATAAGGTTAGCCGAACAAGGACGATAAAGGGGTTAGGGGACGATTTATAGTGGGGAAGTAAAAATAAAAACAACAAAAAATAAGTTGGGGCTAAATTGGGGTTTGACAAATTAAGGGAGTGGGTATGTACAGTGACAGGCAAAGGCGATAGGTTGGGAGGGAGACGGGTAGGTAGGTCCGAGCCCGCCTTCCAAGTGGCCAGCACCACCGCACTCCCTCCACCAACTTCCACTGACGGCAAAGGCTGGCCAACTTCATCGGCTGGCCGTGTTTTGCTTCAAGGCGGAGGCCGGCCAACTTCATCGGCAGCTGTTGTTTTGCTGCAGGGCCTGTGCCGGCCAGTTCATCTGCTGGCTGTTTTTCTTCAAGGCCTGTGCCGGCCAGTTCATCTGCCGGCTGTGTTTGCCTGCAGCGGCCTTCTTCTGCGGGCTGCGTTTGCCTGCTGCCTTTGCCATGCCATGCCCACTGCCCCTGTTCACCAGCCCCGTTCACCCTTTTTGCTTTGCCCCCCCCTGTTCATTTCCATGTGCGCCAGGATCCGCAAGGCAACAGTTTGCAAGCTGCGAGAACTGCCCTGTTGGCAGCTACAACACGGGCCTGCAGTGGCAGCCCGTGCACCGTGTTTGCGTTCATGCATCCATTCGTTGTGCTCATTGCGTGTGCCACTTGAGCTGGCACGGAGACTGCGTTGTGCAGCCCAAGCACCGTTGTGGTTCACTGCGTTCAGTTCAAAAGGGAAGGCCTTGGACTGCGTGTGAGCAGCCAGCCACGTTCCCTGTCACCTGCATTTTTTGAGCCAGAGACTGCATGGGGGCAGCCTGGCTCCCTGCTAACTGCTTTTCTTTTGCAGAGTTCAATGATCCTGGGCCATGGTTTAGTGTAAAATTTGTAAGTTAAGGTTAAGATGTACTGTACATATGAGTGCGCCCCCGGCATGTCTGTCTTAGCGCCGGCAATTTTATTTAAGTCGTCCGTGTGAGTGAGTTTGTTTAGATAGTTACGCAGCCCTCAGGTTATTTATTTTGGGGACACGAATACCATGAATGTCGCACTCAGGGATCCGTAGGTAAAATGTACTAGGGGAAAACTACACATGATGGCACACGAAAATTTGACGACTCGGGACGAGTCTGTAAAAAGGGAAGGGGTAGTGTTGTGGTTACCAGATTCGCAAACCACCATTCAGGTCCCTAGGTGAGGTATCTCGGTAAGTGCATGTGTAGTTAGGCCCAAACCCGTTGTCTAGTGGGAATACATGTCATTTATACGTGCTGCGACTCTTCAGGATAGCCGTTTTTCTTTACTATCTTTATTTTGGACCAATCGCCACCATCACAACCACAACAACAACCACCAACCACAACGCCGCTTCACCACAACCGCCATGACCTTTACCGTCGCAACTCGCCACCATCGCATCACCGTCATCTCGCGCCACTCATGGGCACCGATGCTGGACTCGTGTAGGGCGCACGTTGAACAGCGTGTACAAAATCACGGATTTTCTGCTTCAAAAACGGATCCAAAACGACACACGCCCACTTTTTGCCGTCCAATCGGTGAGCGAGGGGCGAATTGGCCCCGCCCCCAGCGCGCTCGCTACATGCAAATTTGTGGATCAAAAAGCCTTCACGCCCACTTTTTCTCGGGCCAATGGGGAGCGAGTTGAAAGGTCAAAGGGAGGGGGTCAAAGGCGAAGTTACGGGGGGATAAAAAGGACGGTGTTCGTCAGTCAAAGGAGTAGTAAAAAGTCGGAACGAGGAAGAAGGGAGTCGTAAAGGTCGGAACGAGGCGAAGGAGAGTCGGAACGGAGGGGACGAGCTGTGGAGAGGCGGCGAGTCGGACGAAGGGTGCTCGCGTCGTGCAAGGAGCTGCGCGCCCGAGGGAGGCCGGCAGCGCGACCTGGCCGAGGTGGAGACGCTCGTCGCACATAATAAAGATCCTCTATACCCCCAGCATCAGCAACCCCCTCCTGATTCCCCCGCGCTGAGATAGTGCGACCAAGGGGGCCCCGTTCCCACCCCCTGCCAGGCACTGTCCACGAGGCCCGCGGGTTGCGGGGCCATCGCCGCTCCGCGTCTCATCACCAGACGGGTAGGCCCGACCAGGTCTCGGCCCCAGGCCTACCTCATTCTTGAGGGTATTTCTTTTCCTTGGTTTTGGGTATGTGTTGTCGGCGCCGTCTGTGAAGTAGAATTGTATAAGTGTTGCCGTGTGCTCGGTAGTCGGTATTAGCTCTGCACTGTGTTTTCACCTTTATGTTTGCTTTTTGTGTAACTGGAATTGTGTTTCTTTTTTTGTGCATTTGGTGGAATTGTATTTGTGTGCTTCCGTGTGCCGAGAATAAACGTGCTTTTATTGTTGAACTGTTCTCCCGCTTCGTCGTCTTTTCCCCCATTGAATCCCCATCTTGCTTCACGTAAAGGGTTGGTAGTGGGCTGAATACGCCCGAAAATTAATCGAACCGTCGAGGTCGACGATAACACCGCTCGGTTATTCTGATAGAACGGAACGGGTCGCTTAAGTGGCCCGTGTCCGAAGTCGACCTGCGGCGAGGTGCGATCGCCCGTCTACCCTCCGCGTGGGTACTTAGGTAGTTCGATTTGGCGAGCAACCCTATCCCACGCGGGGGCTGATTGGCTCGATCGCGGTGAGACCGAAAGGTCCACCCGTGACTGGTTCCCGGCGTTAGTCCGAGAGGGTCACGACTGGATTGTCCGTCCGGTGGGCGACGTGCCGCGATTCGAGTTACGTGGCCGTCCGCACGCCGGCGGGCGCGAGACCGCAACAATATATATATATATATATATATATATATATATGCATATACATATATATATACATATACATACATATATATATACATCCATACATATATATATATATATATATATATATATATATACATATATATATATATATATATATATATACATATATACATATATGTATATATAAAACCAAGTCGAAAACACCAGGGGGTTGACTCAGCCTGCCATCCTTCCGAGGTCGGCGAAATAAGTACCAGTTGTACTGGGCCCGGTGTATGCCCCGGTTAGAATAGGTGTACCATATCCCTGTGTGTCGTAAGAGGCGACCAGGGTTGCGTCAGGAAGGGTATCCGGCGTAAAAACCTCTGCCAAATCATTATGCGGACAACAAAACGAATTTCCATACCGGATCGGTCGAGGCCCCGGTTACCAACGACCACCACCGGTACCGGTGGTCAGCAGGGTACCAGTGGAAATTGTGCTACTGCTGGGCGAAGGAGGAGAAGGAGACGGGGAAGGCGAGTCCGGAGGCAGTGGGAGAGGGGGAAGGGCAGAAGTGTGGAGGTGAGAGTTGGAACTCTCAATGTTGGGACGATGACTGGCAAAGGGCGAGAGTTGGCTGATATGATGGAGAGAAGAGAGGTGGACATACTGTGTGTACAAGACACCAAGTGGATGGGGATTAAGGCTAGGAGCATTGGAGGTGGTTTCAAACTGTTCTACCATGGTGTGGATGGGAGGAGAAATGGTGTCGGGGTAATCCTGAAGGAAGATTATGTCAAGAGGGTATTGGAGGTGAGGAGAGTGTCTGACCGAGTGATAAGTGTGAAGTTGGAAATTGAAGGGGTGATGATGAATGTCATCAGTGCATATGCCCCACATATGGGGTGTGAGATGGAGTATAAAGAAGATTTCTGGAGTGAGTTAGATGAAGTGGTGGAGAGTGTATCCAAGGATGAAAGAGTGGTGATTGGAGCAGATTTCAATGGATATGTTGGGGAAGGGAATAAAGAGGATGGGGAGGTGATGGGGAGGTACGGTCTCAATAAGAGAAATGTGGAAGGGCAAATGGTGGTAGAGTTTGCAAAAAGAATGGAAATGGCAGTGGTAAAAACGTATTTCAAGAAGAAGGAGGAACACAGGGTGACATACAAGAGTGGAGGAAAATGCACACAGGTGGATTACATCTTAAGGAGGAAATGCAACCTGAAAGAGATTAGTGACTGTTAGGTTGTGGCAGGGGAGAGTGCAGCTCGACAGCATCGATTGGTGGTCTGTAGGATGACTTTAGAGGTGAGGTTGAGGAAGAGAGTGAGGGCTGAACCAAAGACCAGATGGTGGAAGCTGAAGGAAGAAGACTGTTGCGTGAAATTTAGGGAGGAGGTGAGACAGGCGTTGGATGGTGGTAAAGATGGGTGGGATGATTGGGTAACGACAGCAGAAGTTGTGAGGGAGATAGCTAGGAAGGTACTTGTTGTGACATCTGGACAGAGGAAGGAAGATAAGGAGACTTGGTGGTGGAATGAGGAAGTACAGGAAAGTATAAGGAAGCAGAGGTTGGCGAAAAAGAAGTGGGATAGTCTCAGAGATGAAGAAAGTAGGCAGGAGTACAAGGAGTGGCGTAGAAAGGCAAAAAGAGAGGTGGCAAAGGCCAAGGAAAAGGCATATGACGAGCTGTATGAGAAGTTGGATACAAAAGAAGGGGAAAATCATTTATACCGATTGGCAAGACAGAGGGACCGAGCTGGGAAGGATGTGCTGCAGGTTAGGGTGATAAAGGACGCAAATGGGAATGTGCTGACGAGCAAGGAGAGTGTGTTGAGAAGGTGGATGGAGTACTTTGAGGAGCTGATGAATGAAGAAAATGATAGAGAGAGAAGGTTGGAAGAGGTGGAGATAGTGAATCTGGAAGCGGGGTGGATCAGTAAGGATGAAGTGAGGACTGCTATGAAGAAGATGAAAAGTGGAAAGGCGGTTGGCCGAGATGGTATACCAGTGGAGGCATGGAAGTGCTTAGGAGAGATGGCAGTGGGGTTGTTAACCAGATTGTTTAATAAAGTCTTGGAAAGTGAGAGGATGCCGGAGGAGTGGAGATTAAGTGTACTGGTTCCGATTTTCAAGAATAAGGGTGATGTGCAGAGCTGTGGAAATTACAGAGGGATAAAGTTGTTAAGCCACACCATGAAGGTGTGGGAAAGAGTAGTGGAAGCTCGGTTGAGAGGAGAGGTGATGATCTGTGAGCAGCAATATGGGTTTATGCCAGGAAAGAGCACCACTGATGCGATGTTTGCTTTGAGAATGTTGATGGAGAAGTATCGGGAAGGCCAGAAGGAGTTACATTGTGTGTTTGTGGATTTAGAAAAAGCTTATGATAGGGTGCCAAGAGAGGAGTTGTGGCATTGTATGAGAAAGTCGGGAGTGGTGGAGAAGTATGTGAGGATCGTGCAGGATATGTATGAGGACAGTGTGACAGCGGTGAGGTGTGCGGTAGGAATGACGGACCGGTTTAAGGTAAAAGTGGGATTGCACCAAGGATCGACTCTGAGCCCTTTCCTGTTTGCAATGGTGATGGACAGGTTGACGGACGAGATCAGACTGGAGTCTCCATGGACTATGATGTTCGCGGATGACATCATGATCTGTAGGGAGAGTAGGGAGCAGGCTGAAGCGAGCCTTGAGAGGTGGAGGTACGCACTGGAGAGAAGGGGAATGTTAGTCAGTAGGAGTAAGATGTGCGTCAATGAGAGGGAGGGTGGTGGTATGGTGCGGTTGCAAGGAGTTGAGGTGGGGAAGGTGGATTGGTTTAAATACTTGGGATCAACTGTCCAAAGTAACGGAGAGTGTGGGAGAGAAGTGAAAAAGAGAGTGCAGGCAGGATGGAGTGCTTGGAGAAGAGTTGTAGGAGTGATTTGTGACAGAAGGGTAGCTGCAAGAGTGAAGGGGAAAGTATACAAGACGCTAGTGAGACCAGCTATGTTGTATGGTTTGGAGGCGGTGGCACTAACAAGAAGACAGGAAGCGGAGCTGGAGGTGGCAGAGTTAAAGATGCTGCGATTCTCGTTGGGAGTGACGAGGATGGATCGGATAAGAAATGAGTATATTAGAGGGACAGCGCAGGTAGGACGGTTTGGAGACAGAGTGAGAGAGGCGAGATTGAGATGGTTTGGACATGTGCACAGGAGGGAAACGGAGTATATCGGGAGAAGGATGTTGAAGATGGAGCCGCCAGGCAAGAGGAGAAGAGGAAGGCCAAAGAAGAGGTTCATGGATGCGGTGAGGGCGGACATGCGGGTGTTTGGAGTGTCAATGGAAGATGTGGAGGATAGAGCGAAATGGAGACGGTTGATCCGCTGTGGCGACCCCTAACGGGAGCAAGCCGAAAGAGGAAGAAGAAGAAGAAATATATATATATATATATATATATATATATATATATATATATATATATATATATATATATATATATATACATATATACATACATATATACATATATATATATATATATATATATATATATATATATATATATATATACACACATGAGATATATATATATATATACATATATACATATATATATATATATATATATATATATATATATATATATATATACACATATACAAATACATATACATATATATATACATATATACATATATATATATATATATATATATATATATATATATATATATATATATATATATATATATATATATATATATACATATACATATATACATATATATATATATATATATATATATATATATATATATATATATATATATATATATATATACATATATATATATATATATATATATATATATATATATATATATATATATATATATATATATATATATATATATATATATATATATATATATATATATATATATATATATATATATATATATATATATATATATATATATATATATATATGAAGACCACAATGGGAAAACCAGAGATGTACGGATGAATCCATTTTGAAGAAACTGAAAAACAAAGTTTCAAGACTTTGGTGGACTGTTTAATAACTGTCATATAGATTTCTTTTCCAGTAAAAGGAAGAGTGATCATTGGCCGATCAAATTAAGCATGTAGCATTTGCCAAGCTTCTGTGTTATTTAATTTAAGAGCAAAGAACGAATCAATGTTGCAAACTGACATCACTGGTTATTCCCTTGTTTAATAATTGCCATGGAATTTTAACCCAGGATGTGTAGCAAATTCATGCTTGTTGGTTACGAGCATGCATTACATGACTTTGGTGATCACAGATTATTTTTTTCAACATTAAACGGTCATTGTTTTTTTGTTTGATTGGTGTTCAACGCCATGCTCAAGGGTATTTTGATGATATGATGACAGATTCTCCATTTCTTACTCCGTACTACTTAATATGATGGAAAACCGGGAGGAAACCAAGGACAAACCACCCCCGCGATAGCCGGTCACCTCATGTGACTCCCTCATATACCTAAGCAAGTTGATTGGGAGGTGGGTACATCGAATGAGGATGGGTACTCAGACGCGCTTACCATTAAGCCACGGCGTGGGTCCCATAAAAGTCACAATAAAGGTTTGACCAGGCTTGAACCACGATATGCACCAACTACGGAGCCCATGATATAACCAAATAGGCCATTGTAGTGCTCAGAGTTTATGCTGTGAAAGTTTTACAACCTTTCATTTTTTAGGTTCTCAACTCTGAATATTATGGTGGAAGAGTTAACATGAATGAAAGGGAGATAACCAGGAGTAAAGTCCTGACAACTCTGGGTTTCTACTTGTTCAGCTTTGACAACACTTGTTTTTTCATTGCACGGCTAAACTTTATTCCATATAAATTATGTGACACCCCTGGTTATTAACCTCCGCCATCTTCGAAGATGGATGGAGGTTACTGTTTTCACCCCTTTCTGTTTGTTTGTTTGTTTGTTTGTTTGTGAACAGTATTACGGAAAAACTCCTCAACGGATTTCGACGAAACTTGGTGGGGGGGTTAGTTATGGTCCAAGGATCATTCCATTAAATTTTGGACTTGGACCCCCCCCCCCCAAAAAAAATTGTTCGAGAATTTTTTTTTTTTTTTTTGCATTTCAACATGTTTAAAGTGATTTCCAACCCCCCCCCCCAAATTTTTTTTTTACACCCCCCAAAAAAGAGAATTTTTTTTGCATTTCTACATGTTTTAAATGATTTCCAACCCCCACAAAATTTTTTACCCCCCCCAAAAAAAAATTAGAGAAATTTTTTTTTGCATTTCTACATATTCTAAGTGATTTCCAACCCCCCGCCCAAAAAAATTGTTTGAGAAAAACAAAAATTTGCAACTTTTTTTTCAACAAAATTTAGATTTTTTTTTTTTTGCATTTTTACATGTTTTCAGTGATTTCCAACCCCCCCCCCCCCCCCACTCCCTGCAATCCGGCTACTCGGAGGCTTGGGTTGGAGGATCGCTTGAGGATGGGAACTCTGTGCTGGGCAGTGCTATGAGAGGGTGTAGGGCAGCCCGGAATCATGGCAAAACCCAATCCTTATCCCTGTGTCGTAAGAGGTGACCAGGGTTGGGTCAGGAAGGGCATCCGGCGTAAAGCCTATGCCAAATCAGTATGCGGATCATAACGGATGCTCCGCTGTGGCGACCCCTAACAGGAGCAGCCGAAAGACGAACAACAACATATACACACATATATATATATATATATATATATATATATATATATATATATATATATATATATATATATATATATATATATATATATATATATATATATATATATATATATATATATATATATATATATATATATATATATACATACACACACATATATATTGTTGCAGTTGAGGAAATTCGCAAACCACCATTCAGGTCCCGTGGGTGAGATATCTTTGTAAGTACATGTGTAGTTAGCCCCAAACCCGTTGTTTAGAGGGAATAAATGTGATTCATTTGGGCTGCGACCCTTTGAGATAGCCGTTTTTTCTGTTCTATCTTTATTTTGAACCAACCACGTCTCAACCGCCATCACACAACAACCACTAACCGCAACGTCGCTTCACAACAACAACAACGCCAACAACCACGACCTTTACCTTCACAACTCGCTCCCGCAAACATCACATCACCGCCATTCCAAATGTCGCCATGGCCATGGACCACCACTTTAAACCCTCCACCACCTTCGCCTCTCCTTCTGCGGCCATTCCCGCACCGCTTGTGGGCACCGAGCGTCAGGCTGTCCTGGCCTCGTGTGGGACGCGCGCCGAGCCGCGGGTGCAAAGTGCGGCCTTTCTGAGGAGAAGTCGGATCAGGAATGATACACGCCCACTTCTGATCCGTCCAATCAGCAAGCGAGGGGCAGTTTGGCCCCGCCTCCAGGCGTGTCAGAGTAGAATCGGGATATGCAAATTCGAGGATCAGGGGAGACTCACGCCCCTTTTTCTCCGTCCAATGGGCGAGCGTGGCTCCACCCCCGAGCTCGTTCTGATCCAGAAATTTGCATATGGGTTCTCCTGCCGGCCTATAAAGTGCCGAGCGCAGGGTCGAGTAGGGCTCAGTCAAGTAGTTTTGGAGAGCATAGTGTGGAAGCGGCAGAGTGTGGCAGCGGCAGTGAGTTTGAGAAGAGTCAAGGCGAGTTGGAGAAGAGTCAAGGCGAGTTGGAGAAGAGTCAAGGCGAGTTGGAGAAGAGTCAAGTCGGGTCTGGAGAGGAGAAGTCTGTCGGGGCTCACAGTCTGTCGGGGTTCGGAGTCTGTCGGGGAGCTGCAGAGAGAGGAAGCCTGGAGCGCGGTCGAGGTGGTTTGCTGCAGTCGGCTGAGGAGAATTGCGGAGGGGACCGGATAGCTCGGGTCCGAGGCAAGGAAGACGGTGGTCGGCGACGAGCTCGCAGTGGAGTCGCTCGTCGCGGGACCCAAGCAAGCCAGCTATCCTCTTTCCCCAGAGCATCAACAATTCCCCCCTCCCCCCCCCCGCGCTGAGATATTGCGAAAAGGGGGGCCCCGTTCCCACCCCACTCCAAGCAGTGCCAACGAAACCCGCGAAGGAGCGCGGAGTTGGGGCACCGCCGCGCCGCCACATTTGCGGCTCATCACAAGACACGGGTAGGCTCCACCCGGTCTCACGGCCCACAGGCCCCGTCTGTCCCCTTGTCTTTGAGGGTGGCCCTTTTCTTTTGCATTTGAGTAAATGTGTTGTTGGCACAGTCTATAAAGTAAAACTGTGTAAGTGTTGCCGTGTGCTCGCGTAGTCGGTAGTAGATCTGCAGTGTTGTGTTTCTTTTGTTACATCTGCTTTTGGTGCATAATTGTTGTAATTGTATATGTGTGCTCTCCGTGCGCTGCGGAATAAATGTGCCTTATGTTGAACTGTTTTTCCCGTTTCGCTTCGTCTTTTCTTTAATTGAATCTCCATCTTGCTTCACGTAAAGGGTTGGTAGTGGGCTTAATATGCCCGATAATTAATCGGAACCGTCGAGGCCGCCGATAACACCGCTCGGTTATCCCGATAGTACGGAACGGGTCGCTTAAGTGGCCCGTGTCCGGAGTCGACCTGCAGCGAGGTGCGATCGCCCGGTCTACCCTCCGCGTGGGTACTTAGGTAGGTCGAATTTGGCGAACAACCCTATCCCACGTGGGGGGCCGATTGGCACGATCGTGGGAGGCCGAAAGGCCCACCCGTGACTAGCTCCCGGCGTTAGTCCGAGAGGGTCACGACAGAATTGTCCGTCCGGTGGGCGACGTGCCGCGATTCGAGTTACGTGGCCGCTCGCACGCCGGCGGGCGCGAATTCCAAACAATATATACATACATATACAAAAAAACAGTAAAACCCTCTTAATTGGCAGCCTTTTTTACTGCGAAATCGGCTCATTGGCCCACCATGGACCCCAAAATTTAAACATGAAATAGTAGTATTTTTTGGGTGGAATGTGGGTCTTTTATCTCAACCGCGGTCTGAACCATTGTACAAGTGTGAATGCGCGGATGTTGGTGTAAAACACACAATGGCTTGTCAAATCATTGACATATGTTCGCTAACTGCCGACACCTGCTATAATCCGCGGTTTAAGTCCTTAATCCGCCGTTTAACCCAACAATTGAGTCCTTTTTGACACGCGGTGAGCGAATCTGAGGTGGCGGGGTGTCATAAACTCGCTCTCACCTCTTCCGTATAAAACCTCAGGCTAAATCCATCTCAATCATAACCTTAGACTACTTACTACAGACCACACATTGATTATCCGCGATTCTACGACCATTCTACAGCTTTCTGCAGCCTTTTCAAACATCGAAGCTAGCTTCTTCTTCTTCATCTCCCTCCGACATTGCTGTGATGTCATCGGTCAACATGCCGGGGGAAAAGAGGAAGCGCACATCCAGAACTGTTTCCGAAAAACTTTTGTTAGTGGACAGGATTGTTTCTGGGAAGGAGAGTAAAGCTAAGATATCCAGGGAAACTGGGGTAGAAGAGAGTACCTTGAGAGGATGGGTGAAGGAGGAGGCCAACCTTCACTCCTTCATGCAGGACCTCGACGAGAAGAGCGGGCTGAGCCGCAAGAGAGCCAGGAAGGCTCAGGATCCAGCGTTGGACAAGGCTGTCTTCGACTGATTCACAGCCCAGAAGGCAGCCGGGAAGCCAGTCTCCGGACCCTGCATACAGACCCAGGCCCTCAAGTTTAAGTCCCTGGAGGCAGGGCCGGATTTACCATGTGGGGGGCCGTGGGCACAATGATTGTGGGGGGCCCCCAAATTTGGAAATTAATCAACAACTTAAATTATAACTGCTTTTTCATCAACAACTGAACTTGTATCTATAGATTTGGCAGATCCTGATCAGGAATGATTTGGCATATATGTTCATAAATTACAATTAAATCTAACAATATGACAAGATGGACGGATTGTTATTGATATGGCTGGTGACTTATCTATGAGCTGATGACTTATCTCTGAGCTCATTCTAAAATCAAATCACAAAAATGCTGTTGCTGCAAGAGCAAGAGAAAGAGATGGACCAATACAAGAAAATAACAAACGACGCGCTGTCATTAATCATACTACGAACTTCGACTAAAAATCTTCTATCTTCTAAAAACCCTCTGGACAAGAGAAATCTGAAATGGTGATTAATAGCTGACTTCCAGCAACCACAAATATACGGCAGTGTCATCCACATCAATGAACATACACACGATGCCTTAATCAATGGACAAACTTCCTGCGTGACTTCACGGCAGTGAACTCGTTTATGATACTGTCAAACTGCATGGAATTGAGCACATCGGATTCGGTTGCAATGATGGTCAGATTGACCAGTCTCTGCTGCCCCATCGTGGAGTGAAGATGGTCCTTGATAAGCTTGAGTTTCGAAAACGAGCGCTCCCCGGAGCAGTGCGACACCATCAGTGAGAGGTAAATCCGAAGCAGCACTTCCACATTTGGGAAAGTATCGGTGAGTTTTCGCTCGATGAGAAAACTGTACATCTCGAGTGCAGTATGGCCAGAGTCTGGCTCTGAGGTGATATTTGGCTGTGAGGTCAGGTGATAGATCTTCCCGATACAGCTCGACGAGCTTCGAGCATGATTCTCGAATCTGCTCCACTTCGAGTTGAACAAGAGCATGCAGGAATCCAAATCTGTCGCTCATCTCGCTGCAAGCGTTTGTACGCTTTTCCAACTGTGACAGCAGTACGTCGATCACTGCAACGTATCCACTGATGCGAAAGGACTCCTTGGCATCTAGTTATACTTCTGGAGTGTGTCCGTAGTCCAAGGGAGCGAGGCAGACATTACGCTTTCGTCTACGCGATCCGCGAGTGAATTCCTCCGTACCTGAGCGCTCCACTCCGTCAACAACGAATGTATCAAACTGATCGTGTAATGACTGCATGAAGCTTGCCAGTGACTTGAGGAGCTGCACGGCTGTGTTGAGATCAGTAGCTTGTGACTGAAGGGTTTTACTTGTACGATCAAATCTACCAAGGACAGTAGACCAGAAATCAGCATAGAACCCTATCTCGAGCATGCACATCGTTTGGTGAAGCGTCTCGGCGGTGTTTCTCGTTTCACTATTCAGTTGTTCATCGTTTGCGATTTCATCGAGGACATCGATGATTTCGCTGTAACCGTCTAGAAGAGCTCGGGTTGCATCAGAATGAGCCGACCAGCGAGTGTCGCTGAGGTGCTTTGGTACTTGCAGAACTTTGGCTTTCAGGGCATCAAATAATCTGGCGTAGCGTGACGTGGAAGCTGTAAAAAACACATGCACTTGTTCCATGAATTCAAAGAATGCTGCTGCAGGCCTGCAGCATCCCACGGCCGACTGACCGACTAAGTTCAGTGAGTGCGTCACGCATGGCACAAATATTGCGAGAGGGTTCTCCTGTTGGATCATTCCCTGCATCCCGTTGTATCGAGCACTCATATTAGATGCGTTATTGTAAGATTGTCCTCAGCAGTTCGCGATGTCCAATCCAGTGGCTTTCAAAAAATCCAGTGATGCCGTCGCTTGCTGGAGTCCAGTGTGTCCTGTGTTGCTCAGAAAGGTCATGAAACGCTCCACTGGAGCCTCGTTCTCGATGTATCGTAGAATAACTGTGAGCTGGTTGATGTGTCTTATGTCAGGAGTGGAATCGACTGACACAGAGAAGTATTTTGCCTCTTTCACACGAGCGACGATGTTATCCAGAACAGATTTTCCGATGATGGAGATTAACTCTTCACATGTCATAGATAAGTAGTTGGTATAGCTACAACCTCGGTTGGCATATTTCTGAATATGCTGCGCCAAAAATGGATCGTATTCCACAAGTAATTCCATTAAACCAAGGTAGTTACCATTCGTCCGTGACCCAACAATTTCATCTGATCCACGGAACGCCAGACCACGCTCAGCGAGAAACGATATCATGCTCACACTTCGTTTCAGCACCTCCCTCCAATAGGACGCAATCTCACTCACTTGTTTGATGAGTTCAGTGTCCACATGACCTGCGGATGTTGCTCTGTCTCACAAGCGGATGATATTCACACAATGTACATGCGAACGCTCATGCACCTCGATAGAACGACTGGCATGCTTCCAATTATTGAATCATTCCCCGCCCAGGGCAGTAGCGCCTTCAAAGAGCTTGCAAGCGATGGAGTACAGTTTTCCGGTTGATGTGGAGAAGCAAAGCCAGGACCTTTTCACGGACTCTCCATTTTGTAGTCTACGGTAAAAAAGATTCTTGGAGCAGCAGCGTTTCCTCCCTTTAACGAACTGTATGGATGAATCAAAGGGACCAGTCCAATTCTGCAGGGGCTCCAAATCTCGTGATGATCAGAAGTCGATCATCTCTGACGACGGTCGCTCAGGAGGCCAACATCCAATGTCATTGGCAAAGCCAGGTCCACGATCAGTCAGTATATCTCTCGCTTCTTCATCTGATGCATGTTCTTCATCGGTGGAACCTTCCGAGATGTTGGACGAATCTTGACACCGGGGTTGAGTTGCCAAATCCGCTTGTTCCATCTCTGTTGGTGTTCCAGCCTCTGTCATGGACGAATCGCCTGTTTGTGCAGGAGTGAAAAACTCTGAGATTTTCTGGGTCTTGTCGACGACGGCCTTGTGTCCTTCATCTTTTCCCTTGGAACGTTTCCGTTTTTGAGCACCACTGTCATATTTCCGTGGAGTCCTGCATTTGTGCCTGTCGTCGCCAAAGCCGCTCATTGTGGTTTCTGCAGCTGGTATGTACTGAGTAACCGAGATATCGTCAGAGTGCACGTGGGACGTACCAGAATCACGAACAACAGGTATGGAAAAGTAGGTTCTGGTAACCTTCGGTAAGTCCGCTAATATGGAGGATAACGATGAACAGCGGATCCAGGAAAATACCATGATCAAACTATTTGGATGACACCGAAGACGAGACACCGAAGTTCCCTTTCTGCACAATGCTTATTAATATAATGGCACGAATAACGAAAGTCTCGCTCAGCGAGCAAAGACAATATGGCGACAGTTCACTTACACCAACTGACAAGAAACCGGAAGCCCTCACCATATCCGGTGGGAAAACGCCAAGAAAGTAAGAATTACACGATTGCACTACAACGACATGGTATTCATAAAGTGCATGGACATTCATGGGCACAAGAGTACCAAACGTTCATACATATGGTGAAACAGCAAAGACTTTCTTGAAAGTATGTTTCACAAACCTGGAACATAGAAAGTCACACCGTGTTACTGTGCTGTGCACGCCGGTAAGCAGGGGTGCTGACAGCGTTCCCTGCCAGCCGCAGTTTCAGTGTGTACAATACTACCCCTGCCGGCCGTGTGCTGTGCTGGCCTGGCCTAGTTTTACCACGTCGACTTTCACCTTTTCACCTCTCCTCTGGCTGGACCTCTGTATTCCGTCTGTGCTTGCTGGGCTCTGGCGGCAGTGCCGTTGTTAGTTGGCCACACTCAACCATCTGAAGCATCGATGATCGATCCAAAAAAAGATCCGAATGCGGGCCCCCAATGCCTGAGGCTTGCCCCGGGAATTTTTGACTAGGTTGGATCCGTTCTGTGGACCGTGGAAGAAACGGCTTGAAAAAGCCACAGCTTGAAAAGGACCCTCACAATGACGGACAATTTTGAAAAGATATCCTTACAAAGAGTTTACAATCTTCATTCACCGAAAATAAAACTTTAGAAGCACATTTTCAAGGGATTTTCAAAATGTCATCGAAATTGTGGGGGGCCCTGGGGCCATGGCCCCACCTGGCCACCGCTAAATCCGGTAGTGCCTGGAGGGTCAGGAGGAGTACAGCTGCTCCAAAGGTTGGATTCATCGCTGGAAGAAGAGACACGGAATCAAGGACGTCAAGATCTGCGGCGAGGCCCGGTCCGCAGACATCGCAGCTGCGGAAGCCTTCCTCCCGAAGCTGCAGGAGTGGGTGGAGGAAGGCAGCTATGGTCCGGAGCAGATCTATAACACCGATGAGACCGGGATAAACGACAAACAGATGCCGGACCAGACACTGGCCTTCAAGAGCGATAAGACTTCCACCCAGGGCTTCAAGGTCGCGAAGGAGAGGGTCACGCTTCTCCTGACTACCAACTGGACTGGAAGTCATAAGCTGACCCTTCTCCTTCTGGGGAAGTTTAAGTCCCCACGCTGTTTCCATCACGTCAACATGAAGAGCCTGCCGATCGTGTACGACCACACCAAGAACTCGTGGATGGCGGCCTATGTGTTCAAGCGATGGTTCGACGAGCAGTTCGTGCCTTCGGTTAGGAGGCACCTTCGCAAGCAGGGAGTGGAGGAGAAGGCCCTGCTCCTCCTCAACAACTGTCCTGCGCACCTCCCTGCAGAGACTCTTTGGTCCAAGGACGGCAAGATCCGGGTGGCCTACCTCCCGAAGAACACCACGTTCAAGATCCAGCCCATGCACCAGGGTGTGATACATCAGCTGAAGGCTCTCTACAAGAAGTCGCTGGTCCAACAAGTCGTCGCATTGGACCTGGACTTGGCCGGCTTCCTCAAGACCATCAACCTGAAGGACGTGGCCTACATGGTCGGCACTGCATGGGAAGCCATCCAGCCTTCTTCCGTGAAGAAGTGCTGGGACAACGCACTCGGCCACCCATGGCAGGAGGACCAGCCAACCGACGACGATGACGACCTCGACACAAGCTTTTACGGCTTTGCTCCAGAGGACTTGCAGAAGTCCAGCTACAAGCAGCTCCTGGATGAGATAGGGGAGACATTGGGCACCAAGACCCATCAGGAGGCCATGGAGGCCTGGATCTCCCAGGATGACGATCTCCCCATCGCTGAGACCAGATCCGACCAGGAGCTGCTGGATGCTGCAAGTGTAGAGGAGGAAGAGGAGGAGGAGGAGGAGGAGGAGGACCTTTCTCCTCCACAGAAATTTACAGATGAGAAGGCCTTAGAGGCCTCCAGGTACCTGCTCGGCTATGAGGAGCAGAAGGGACTTGTCCTCAAAGTCCTGCAACAGCAGTCCTCCATGAGGGACATCCAAGGCTATCTGTCAGCACCCCGCAAGCAGACTACCATCAGCAGTTTTTTTAAGAAGGCCTAAATTATCTCTGTTATATTCTGTAATATTTTTTGGTGTAAATCTGTATTTAATTCTGTATTCCAGTCGATTTCTATATTCTGTATTGTTCCTGCAACCAAAAAACACGTACAAAATGTTTCTAATACTGTATTTGTAAATAAAACATGTACATAAATTAATTTATTTCTTATTTTTTATTTAATTTAATTAATTTAAGACATTTGTAATATACTGGTTCATTTCCTGAACTGAATCCCAATCCGTTTTTGCAGCACTGACCGACCTTGACCTTGAACTGTTTTATTCAATTCGAGGAAATTATATGGCCATAAATCTCAAATACTCTCCCCAAAATTAAAAAAAAAATGTATATAAAACATAATGTCGGCGGTTATTGGCATAAATTATCTTATATTTTGTTTAATTCAATGTTGAAGACCGCTCGAGCAATGCCGCCAAAATCAGGTCACGTGACCAATGGCGGCAAGGTTAGTGTTGTTGAGTGAACGCGCCTCGCATGTTTTCCGCTTGTACTCCCTATCCGCGGTCCGTTGGTACAAGATAATATTTTAATAATATTATTCGCGGAATTCTTAATATTATTGACGGATCCGCGGATCGTCTAAACCGCGGATTTATATTTTATGAACCTCAACGGCCATGATTTAAAAGAGTTTTACTGTGTGTGTGTGTGTGTGTGTGTGTGTACACACACACACACACACACACACACACACACACACACACACACACACACACACACACACACACACACACACACACACACACACACACACACACACACACACACACACACACACACACACGGTCGAAGGTGAAAGAGCAAACACCCTCCCCCCGAACCCAATAAAAGGTCGTGCTGAAACGCCGAGAGTCGAGTTGGTGAGTCCAGTTGAGTGTTGGAGTCCGGAGAGTTGAGTTTGGAGCCTGGAGTCCAGTTGAGCGGTTGAGAAGGCGCCAGGTCATCAACAAGGAACGAACGAGTTGGAGAACAGCGCTGGGAGAGAGAGCGTTCAATTCGCGCTGCGCTGGTGTAGTGGAGTCAGGAAGAGAGCTTGGAGAATTTGGAGGTTGGAGTGCGGGAAGAGACATCGAGGGTCGCCCAGCGAGTCAACAAGACGGTGGCAGGAAGCCCGCTCGGTCTCTCGGAGTCCCTTCGGTCATCCCGGCTCCGAGCAATTATAAAGGTTTACGAGCCCGGTTCTTCCTTTCTTTCTTGGGGTTTGCATGAAAGTCTGTGGCGCCTTGTCTACCAAGTAGAACTGATTAAGTGCATGTACATAATCAATAGACCGGCTGTAGGTTTTTGCTCGTGTCTTTTCGCCCATTTCCCCCCCATTCATTGCATTGCTTGCATGCCTGTGTGGAAATAAATCTCCCCATTTGTGAATGTCACCTGCTCGTTGCGTCCCTTCCTCCACTGACTGCCATAATTGCGTTCGGAATAATTAGCTGGCTGATTATAAGCCGATAAAACGTACATCTGGTCCGACGGGGCTTGGCGATATAAAACCGCTCAGCAATCGCAAACAGAACGAGCTGCTTAAAGTGGCTCGTTTTCGTGCAGGCTCCGTTGAGGTATAATCTCCCGGCATTTCTGTCTGCGCGAATAATTATGTACATCGACAATTCGGCGATCGACCCTGTAGCGTGTGGACTGAAGAGTTGGCTGGTTTATGGTGTAGTTAAAAGCACCCGTAGCTGGGTTTCGGCGTTGATCTGAAAGCAGCAACTCGATTGCTCGTTCGGTGGGCGCGCGCGGCCGCAATTGAGCAAAAGGCGGTCGCCGCACGCGACGGGCGGAGATCCACAACACTGTTGTCAGGACGTGGGATTCAAACTCATCCTTCGCCAAACAAAATTAACGGAACCGGATCAAGGGTGTGCGAGGCGACCCTCCGGTTCCATTAAATTCCGAGCGTTCAAATTTTCATAACCGATACGCAAAATGGCGGCTCAAGGTGTGCAGGGCAGGGTGGTTTAGATGTAGAGTTATATGAACCCATGGTTCAGGACACCCGCAAGGAGGACAATTCCTTACCACAGGGTTGGGAAAAGTGGCTATGCCATGCATGTGGTTATTTTTATTACTACAACTGCACCACTGAATGTGGTCAGTGGGTGCGGCCATGGCAGGTGACAATGCAGCAGTTAATGGATGTCATGGACCTTGCGATGAAGCGCAAGGATTGGAGTCTGGGAACAATGGCGGATGATATAAAAATTCTCCGAGAGTTTGCAAACGGGACCAGGATGCTACCTGAAGAAAATACTGAGTCGAGGGGGAGTGTGGCGGCTGTTCGGACCACGATGATGGGTGAGGAAGAAGTGACGGAGAAAATAATGACGATTGGACGAGAAGTGTATGAACTCGGACAGTTGATGACGAGCGTTGCCACCACGACAATTATCGCGGAAACTAAAAAAACTCGGACACGAGGGGACGACGGAAGAGTTGACGGAGTGATGGAGACACGGATAACAAGGGGAGAAACTAATGAACGCGACAGGACGATGGAAAAAATAGAAGAGACGGGAACGCAGGAATTTGGAATAAAAATGGAGATGGCAGAAATAAAATGTATAGAAACGCAGGAGGTCGAGGAGATGATAATAGAGACGATGGCAGAAATAATCATGGAGACGAAAGACACAAAAGAGGAAACAGCAGAGACGTAAAGCGAGGAAGAAATGGAAATAATAAACGAGGAGACGGAGACGCGGATAATAAAATAAATAAAGGAAGAAACGGAGGTAATGAACGACATGACGGGATTAACAGAGACACAAAGTGAGACGCAGGAATTCAAAGAAATAAAAGAGACACGGGAGATAGAGGAGACAGGGGGTGAATTGGATGAAACTAAAGACGAACACACACACACACATGGAGTTAGCGAGGGACAATGGGGTTGAGCTTGGGGAATGTCCTGTGACCCGGTGCAAGCAGCAGGATAGCTTCCTTCAGAAACGAGGGGAGGGAATATGCCCCCTTGAAGCGGATCGCGACCAGGTGAGTCCGGTCGTGCCGAACGAGGTAGGGGGGCGAGTGCTGTGAACGGGTACACGCGGAGTTTGGGGGGTATGTAGGCCCCTGGAGCGCTTGTGGTGGCGCGAATCCCCAGTGCGATTGTCCCGGTGTGTGTGCTTATGAGTGTGGCGAAATGCATGTTGAAACGCACGCATAGCGGGGGTGAAAGGGCACGTGTGAGTGAAAGGTCGTGTATGGAAGAAGCACGATGTGTGAGAGAAACCGCGTGTGTGAGGTCGCGGTATGAGAGGGAAATGGCGGTTGGTATGCGGGAACATGCAACCGCATGTCCGAGTGTCATGGCGAGGGGTGTGAGCGTCATGGCACGTGGGAGTGTGTGCGTGGAATGGCGATGAAGATTGCACCAGACGAGGGACAATGGCCGTGTAACGGCCGTAGCCGTTTCGAGGACCGTGCCGGATTCACACAACAGCGTGTACGAGATCCGTGCCGTGCATCGCACGAGGCCGCCACGGGCACGCCTACGCGAGTGAGATCCGGTCCGGAAACGCCCGCGGTGGATGCAAGCCGATCCTGCAGACGGACAGAAGTTAGGCTGGGAAATGTGAATTTGGATCGAACGGGTTATCCAGGCGAGCATGTGTGTAAAGCTCCATGTGGCCTGCGCCACGCATTCTGTTTGCAGAGCGCGCGAAGCGGCTTTCCCGATGCGTTACGTGTGCCCCGGCTTGCGCGATAAATCACCAGGGTTCGGGGTGCGAGTGACGTCATCGGGGATTCCGCGGCACGGGTTACGGGCGAGCAGAGCACATGTGCTCGCGTGGGGAACCCCTCGAAATGCAGGATTGCTTGAGTGATGCGCAGTGACATCATGGCGGCACGCATGGTTGGAATCCGGCAGGAGGGAAATCCCTGCCGGATGTTACCGTCCGAGAAGGGATGAGGTGCGCGAACAGCTGCCATGACGTCACGGGAAAGGAGCACAGTTTGTGAATTGCCACGCTGGTGCACAAGGTAAAGGAAGAAAAAAAAGAGAAAAGCAAGCCTCGCCACTTCGGGTGAACAGGATTCCCAAGCAGGGGGTAGGAGACCTCCTTGCTTCGTGCACAGGAACACAACTAGTTAGGGGGATGGGTTAGAGTTAGTTAGACCAGCTTCATGGGGATGTGAGTTGTTCCTCATGGAGCCCGTGGAATGATTAGTTGGAGGGATTTCAGTTTAGATTTAGAGTATGGGATTTTTGGATTTGGAAGACACGGACAGACATTGAATGTGTAGAGGGGACATAGCTTAGCTAAGCAGAGTAAATGGAACGTGCTATATTGTAAGGGATGACGAGGGAGCACGAGTTAGTTGAGGGATTTAGTGAGTTGAATGGCAGTGTTCAGTGATGTGAGCAATGAAATGAAACCAATTGAAGAGTGGAAAATACTTGATGAGTGAGTGAGGGCCTGTGTGAATGGAGTGAATGTGGTATGCATGGTGCGATGAGTGATTGGGCGGAGGAGTGATTCCCACCCAAGGGACCCAAGGGATTCCCACCCAAGGGATTCCCACCCACCCAAGGTTAGAGTAATGTGAGTTAGTGGGTTAGCAAAATTAACAAAATGGAGGTCGTTTTGCTGTTGGTGCGAATGCAGGCTCGAAACACGTTTGGAGGGGTGCAGGAGTCCTGTTGACGGGCTGGGAGCGTGGCTGCGAATGGTGAGTATCGCTTACTGGGAACCCCGGGCACCGGGCTAGTCGGCCGCGTTAGGCCAAAGGCCAAAGAGGGGCCAGGATAGTGTAGTGGGCACGGGTGGGCCCGCATGAAGCGGGGCCCGTAGCGCCAATGGCCACGTGGGCAGTGTCGTGGGCACGGGCACCCAGGGAAAGAGGCCCGTGGCGCCAGCCTGCCATGTGAGCGTCGAGGGGGAGTAGCCAGGGAGGGCACTCCCCAGATCTTAGGGAGCTGGTAAGCTCGGAGACAGTCGCAGGGCCCGAGGTTCCATGGTTGGCGAACCGGCAGAGGGTAGTTCCTGCCAAGTGAGCCACGCGGCCCAGCCACGAGACCGTGCGAGGGCACGATGGAAAATTGGAGGGCAAGGCCCAAATTTGTGAGGGCACCAACACAGGCGACGGGAATCTTGATTGGTAGAACCAATAGATGAAGTGGGGGGGGGCGTTTGTTGAAAGCCCCGGGGTAGTTTAAGGCTAGTAAATGTTAGGGTAGACAGGAAAGTGTACCCCTCCGCATCATCCATCCCTTCGCTCTCGTTGTAGGCTGCTGGACCCACCTTGGGTTAGATCGCTGAAATCTGAGGAGGCCATTCTGAGGGTTGATTGGGCCTCAAGACAGGACGCTAGCTCTCCCTTATTCACCTCCAGGAAGGGAACGTAGGGGTTGGGCATAGGCTAGGTTGACAAAATAGGTTAGCCGACAGAGACAATAAAGGGGGTTAGGGAGACGAAATTATAAATAGAGTAAATAAATAAGATGGGGCTAAATTTGGTTTTGCAAACTAAGGGAGTGGGTATGGACAGACAGGCAAAGGCGATAGGTTGGAAGGGAGACAGTAGGGTAGGTCCGAGCCCACCTCCAGACCGGCCGCCACCACCACACTCCCTCCACAACTAGACAAGAGGCCGGCCAGCTTCGTATGCCGGTCGGTTTGTGCTACAGCGGCCTGTTCCGGCCTTGCCATGCCTTGACCCCATGCCTGCTAGCCCTTGTTTGCATTTGCCCCTGTGTCCATCCATCACCATGTGCGCCAGGATCATCGCGCAAGTTGCTGGGAATGCCCTGCAGGCAGCCCCACCATCCATTGTGTTTGCTTGCGTCTGTGCCCATCCAGTGTTCTGCAGGGACTGCCCTGCAGGCAACCGCACACGGGGACTGCATTGGTGCAACCCGTGCACCGTTTGTGTTTGCCTGCGTCATCCAGTTCCCTTCAGGGGGAAACCTGGGACTGCAATGGGCAGCCGGTTACCTTCTTGTGTTCAGTCCTGCATTTATTTCATGAGCCAGAGACTGCATTTGGGCAGCCTGGCTTCCTGCTTCAAGAATGGTCTGTGGGATGGCATATGGCATGCCGGGTTCGGGTGAGTTGCCTCCAGCAGCTGAAGACATGGAAAAGGTTCTGTGACAGACAACGGGGCCTTTTGAACAGGCCCCGAAGACATCCGACTTTCAGCTGCGGAGCGCTCACCCTAAAATACTGAATAACTTTGCCATGCCCTTTTTCCCCACAGAGTCCATCAGTCTTGGGTCATGGTTTAGTGTAAAATGTATAAGGTTAAGTTAAGGTGTAAATAAGTTTTGCTCCCCCTGCATGTTTGTCATAGCGCCGGCAATTGTAGTTAAGTCGTCTGTACGAGTGAGTTTGTTTAGTTAGTTACACAGCCCATAGGTTATTCACTTTTGGGACACTGATACACCAAATGTCGCACTTAGGGATCCGAAGGTAAATCGTACGCGGGGAGAACTTGCACATGAAGGCATCAAAAATTTAACGACTCGGGACGAGTCTGTAAAAAGGGGAGGGGGTAGTGTTACGGTTGTGGAAATTCACAGATCACCATTCAGATTCCCCAGAGGTCAGTTATTTAGGTAAGTGTGTGTTCCAGGTTAGATTTCCCCACCAATGTATAACGGGAATTTTTCGTGTGCCGGGCTGTGAACCTTTGAGGTAGTGTTATTCTTTTCTCTCTTTTATTTTAAACAAACATCTCCTCACCATCTTCTCCACAAACTGCCATCATCTCCTCACCACCCTCTCCACAACAGCCATCATCTACTCACCATCTTCTCCACAAACTGCCAACATCTCCTCACCATCTTCTCCACAAACTGCCAACATCTCCTTACCACCTTCTCCACAACCGCCATCATCTCCTCATCATCTTCACCACAACCGCATGAAGCCGGTGATTCCAAACACGTCCGCGTGAAGCCGGTGATTCCAAACACGTCCGCGTGAAGATGGTGATTCCTAACAGGGCCACGTTTGATGGCACGATTGGATCAGAACGGCGAAAGGGGGTGAAAGCCAGCCTGGGGTGAAGGGTCGAAGGTGAAAGAGCAAACACCCTCCCCCCGAACCCGATAAAAGGCCGTGCTGAAACGCCGAGAGTAGAATCGAGTTGGTGAGTCCAGTTGAGTGTTGGAGTCCGGAGAGTTTAGTTTGGAGCCTGGAGTCCAGTTGAGCGGTTGAGGAGGTGCCGGGTCATCGACAAGGAACGAACGAGTTGGAAAAGAGCGCTGGGAGAGAGCGTTCAAGTTCGCGCTGCGCTGGTGTGGTGTAGTCGGGAAGAGAGCTTGGAGAGTTTGGAGGTTGGAGTGCGGGCAGAGACATCGAGGGTCGCCCAGCGAGTCACCAAGAGGGTGGCAGGTAGCTAGCTCGGTCTCTCGGAGTCCCTTCGGTCATCCCGGCTCCGAGCAATTATCAAGGTTTACGAGCCCGGTTCTTCCTCTCTTTCTTGGGGTTTGCATGAAAGTCTGTGGCTCCTTGTCTACCAAGTGGAACTGATTCAGTGCATGTACATAATAAATAGACATCGGCTGTAGGTTTTTGCTCGTGTCTTTTCGCCCATCCCCCCCCCCCCATTCATTGCATTGCTTGCATGCCTGTGTGGAAATAAATGTCCCCATTTGTGAATGTCACCTGCTCGTTGCGTCTCTTCCTCCACTGACTGCCATAATTGCGTTCGGAATAATTAGCTGGCTGATTATAAGCCGATAAAATGTACATCTGGTCCGACAGGGCTTAGCGATAGAAAACCGCTCAGCAATCGCAAACGGAACAAGCTGCTAAAAGTGGCTCGTTTTCGTGCAGGCTCCGTTGAGGTATAAACTCCCAGCATTTCTGTCTGCGCAAATAATTAGGTACATCGACAATTCGGCGATCAACCCTGCAGAGCGTGGACTGAAGAGTTGGCTGATTTATGGTGTGGTTAAAAAGACCCGTAGCTGTGTTTTGGCGTTGATCCGAAAGCTGCGACTGGATTGCTCGTTCGGTGGGCGTGCACGGCGCAATTGAGCAAAAGGCAGTCACCCGCAAATCCACAACAATATATTGTGTGTGTGTGTGTGTGTGTGTGTGTGTGTGTGTATGTGTGTGTGTGTGTGTGTGTATATATATATATATATATATATATATATATATATATATATATATATATATATATATATATATATATATATATATATATATATATATATATATATATATATTGTTGTGGTTGAGGAAATTCGCAAACCACCATTCAGGACCTGTAGGTGAGATATCTCTGTAAGTACATGTGTAGTTAGCCCCAAACCCGTTGTTTAGAGGGAATAAATGTGATTCATTCGGGCTGAGACCCTTTAAGATAGCCGTTTTTCTGTACTATCTTTATTTTGAACCAACCACGTCTCAACCGCCATCACACAACAACCACCAACCGCAACGCTGCTTCACAACAACAAAAACGCCAACAGCCACGACCTTTACCTTCACAACTCGCTCTCGCAAACATCGCATCACCACCATTCCAAGCGTCACCGTGGCCAGGGACCGCCACTTTAGACCCTCCACCACGTTCGCCTCTGCTTCTGCGGCCAGTCCCGCACCGCTTGTGGGCACCGAGCGTCAGGCTGTCCTGGACTCGTACAGGGTACGCGCCGAGCAGCGGGTGCAAAAAGCGGCCTTTCCGAGGAGAAGTCGGATCAGGAATGATACACGCCCACTTCTGATCCGTCCAATTATTAAGCGCGGGGCGATTTGGCCCCGCCTCCAGGCGCGTCGGAGTAGAATCGATATATGCAAATTCGAGGATCAGGGGAGGTTCACGCCCACTTTTCCTCCATCCAATGGGCGAGCGTGGCTCCGCCCCCGAGCTCATCCTGATCCGGGAATTTGCATATGGGGTCTCCTGCCGTACTATAAAGCGCCGAACGCAGGGCGAATTCAGTCAGTTTTGGGCTCGGGCGAGTTGGAGAGGTGTGGCGGCGGCGGAGTGTGGCAGCAGCAGTCAAGACGGGTCTGGAGGAGAGTCGGAGTCTGTCAGGGTTCGGAGTCTGTCGGGGAGCTGCAGAGAGGGGAAGCCGGGAGCACGGCCGAGGTCGCAGTGGAGTCGCTCGTCGCGGGACCCAAGCAAGCCAGCTATCCTCTTTCCCCAGAGCATCAACAATTCCCCCCTTCTCCCCCCCCGCGCTGAGATAGTGCGGAAAGGGGGCCCTGTTCCCACCCCATTCCAAGCAGTGCCAACGAAACCCGCGGAGGAGCGCGGAGTCGGGGCACCGCCGCGGCATTTGCGGCTCATCACAAGACGGGTAGGCTCCACCCGGTCTCGCGCCCACAGCCCCGTCTGCCCCCTTGTCGTTGAGAGTGGCCCTTTTCTTTTGCTTTTGAGTATATGTGTTGTTGGCGCCGTCTGTAAAGTAAAACTGTGTAAGTGTTGCCGTGTGCTCACGTAGTCAGTAGTATCTCTGCATTGTTGTGTATCTTTTGTTGCAATTGCTTTTGGTGCATAATTGTTGTAATTGTATATGTGTGCTTTCCGTGTGCCGCGGAATAAATGTGCCTCATGTTGAACTGTTTTTCCCGTTTCGCTTCGTCTTTTCTTTAATTGAATCTCCATCTTACTTCACGTAAAGGGTTGGTAGTGGGCTAAATACGCCCGATAATTAATCGGAACCGTCGAGGTTGACGATAACACCGCTCGGTTATCCCGATAGTACGGAACGGGTCACTTAAAGTTGCCCGTGTCCGGAGTCGACCTGCGGCGAGGTACGATCGCCCAGTCTACCCTCCGTGTGGGTACTTAGGTAGCTCGAATTTGGCGAACAACCCTACCCCACGCGGGGGGCCGTTTGGCACGATCGTGGTGAGGCCGAAAGGCCCACCCGTGACAAGTTCCCGGCTTCAGTCCGAGAGGGTCACGACAGAATTGTCCGTCCCGTGGGTGACGTGCCGCGATTCGAGTTACGTGGCCGCTCGCACGCCGGCGGGCGCGAATTCGCAACAATATATACGTATATATACACATACATATATATGTATATATATATATATGTATATATATTCCGAATTTATGCCTGAGGATATTTGAATGACATCATCACTGTAAAACGTCCCATTAGTTTTAATCTTTTTTGAGGAGAAACCCAATAACTCTCGAAATGAATTATCAATTGTGAAATCAACCTTGTAGTTATTTTTAAGTTTAATCGTTGATTTTGAAGTATGTTTTTGAATATCTATAACAATATTTTTTGGTTCATCACCCTGTTCTTTCATAAGATGAGCCATTTCGGAAGATATTTGAGAAATCTCATATGCTCCGGGTGAAACTGTTATCGTTTTGTATCCACTTCCGGATTATAACTAAACTTGTCATTTTTCTTGGTGATATTAAACAAGGTATTAGAAGTTTCCATGGACAATAAAGATGCCTCATATTATTTTGTTGCGTCAAGTTGTAGTGGGAATGGGAATGAAGATGTGTGGTTACTTTTTGTGAAATTAAAACTTAGGATTGTGCTTCTCATCTTATTTAATGTGGGATAAAATGTCTTTGTATTGACATTTATTAATTATTTTCATGTTCATCAACTGGTATAAAATGGCTGATGCTTCATTCAAACAATTATTTCCAGCCTTCTTACTACCTAACAGTAATAAGTCTATCAACTAATTGTGATGGGTCATTTGGAAGAAAACTAACATCTGAACCAAGCCTACTTAAAGCCTGAATAATGTGTTTCTCCTTCTCATTCTTCCTACTTTTACCAGATAGACTAACCCTATAATTAAGAGAGTCCAGCAGATCAATATATTATACTCTCGCATCATTATTTTTTCATATCCAATGGTTTATCAAAATACTTTGATTCATCCCTCACAGTTGAACCGTGTCTTTCATCTTTTGTGAGAAGAAACATTAATCTCGGTTGAGCAGAACTCAAGAACCTTAATTCATCATTAAATATCAATACCTTTTCTTTAGCAAGATGGAATATTGCTGGTTGTTCTGTTGTAATGAGACCTGCTATGGTTTTTTTTAATCTGTTGAATATTCATTGTTTTAGAGAGCATTCACAACGTTATCAGGGGGTTGATTGATCTCTTTGAGTTGTTGAAATAATCCTTCATCATCATGTATGCTCTCATTCTTCCTCTGTCATTTGACTGAAATCTTTTAACATTTGAAGTTTTTTTTCGGAGTATATTATATTGTGGGAACTATGGAAGCATCAATAATTTTTTCTTGGGAAGTTTTTAAAAGTGGTTTTAAAAATTTATCTTGTTTTCTTTCAAATGCTTCTTCACCCGTTAGTTTCTGTTTGTGTTTCTTATTTATGTCTTCCTGTTGTTTTACAACGTTTGAAACAAACTCTTGATGCTCCTTAAATCTTCTTGCTCTTTCTTTCGCATCCATTTATTTATTGGAAAATATCATTCACTGAATTATCAAGGTCAACAGGGAAATTTTCCTTTTCTCCATCATTAAGGTAGATTTGTTCAAATAAATCCTTTTTAAATATTTCATCAAATTCTTTATTTTCATGAATACGAGTTGTAATTTCATCTTCACTAATACTTGTATCTCGGCTTTTCATATGTTTGCATTGAGTTTCTTCATCAACATCAAAACCGAATGATAAAATCTTAACCCCATTGCCACTCAGATGTTTAATAATTTGTCTCATTCCTTCTGGATAAGTTTTTAATATCCCAAGACCACCAGATTTTAGTTTCTTTAACTCACTTTTGCAATGTGAATATTTTATTGTACCAAGAGAAACCTCCTCAAATATTTGACCTTCATTCCTCAATCGCATAGGTTCCTCCACTGAAATATAGTAATAATCTTCACCTTCTACTTCTCCAGGTCTTATTGCTCTTGTTGTTGTTGTTGATACAATATGAACTACATGGTGCTTTTTAAGCAAATTTAAAATATTCTCATTTGTACTTTTCAAGAACCTTGATTTAGGAAAGATTTTTCCAGAAGCAGATTTACCCACAAGAATTATATACTGAACAAAAATATAAACGCACCAACCTAAATATCTAAGTCAAGATTACCATTATGGGAAAATGGTCAAACCGATGATATGTTTGAGCAATGGTTCCTTTGTTTTGCTCAAGACAGATGTTCCCATTGAAATTGACCACTCTGAGTGTGTGGACTCACACGTTGAGTAATCCTTCCCATGAGCACCATGGGGCTTGACAGAGTGATGGTCAGTGAGCGTGACCAGGACACAAACACTCCCTATAGCTTGCCCTATAAAAGGCCTCCCCAAAATGTGGACTGGTGCCAAATGTCAACATGCCACAGATGTCACAAATCTTGAGGGAGCGCGCCATTGGCATGCTGAATGCTGGGACGTCAGTACGGGCCGTTGCAGCACACTTCAATGTCCACCACTCCACCATTAGCCGCCTGAGAACGCGCCTCAGAGAGACTTGAAGCACCGTGAACCGCCCACATGCCCGGCGACCACGTGTGACCACCGCCGGTCAGGATCGTCACATGAGGCTGCAACATCTCCGGGATCGACTCCGACCGGCCACGAGGACTGCCGATGAGACTGTCGGGCTGCATAACAGGCGCATTTCAGCCAAGACGGTGCGTAACCGCTTGAGGGAGGCCAACCTCCGAGCCCACCGACCACACCAGGGACTCGACCTCACTGCAGTCCGGCGTCAGACCCGACTGAACTGGGCCAATGTTCACTTGCGCTGGACCCTCGCACGATGGAGGAGAGTGCTGTTCACCGATGAGTCGCGGTTCCAGCTGTATCGGGCTGATGGCAGACTCCGCGTCTGGCGTCGGGCTGGGGAGCGCTACACTGACACCAATGTCCTTCGTCGGGTGTCACACGGTGGTGCCAGTGTTATGGTGTGGGCAGGCATATGCCATGGAGAGCGCACTCGGCTTCATTTCATTGAAGGCAACTTGAACAGGCAGCGGTACAGGGACGAGATACTCAGACCCATCGTCGTGCCGTTTGTGCACCTTCACCATGTGACGTTTCAGCACAACAATGCTCGCCCCCATGTTGCCAGGATCTGCATGGACTTCCTCGGTGAGGAGGACATTGATGTCCTCGATGGCTTCCATATTCTCCCGACATGTCGCCCATCGAGCACCTTTGGGACGTTCTTGATCGACGCGTACGACAACGTTACGCAGTCCCAGAGAATGTCCGCCAGCTCCGTGTGGCTCTCCAGGAGGAATGGGAAAACATCTCTCAGGCCACCATCGATAATCTGGTGATGTCCATGCGCAGGAGATGCACCGCTCTGCGCGACGCCAATGGTGGACACACCCGCTACTGACTGTGTGAACTCTGACAGTGACACCTCGGTTGTGTCGGCTGTTGTAGCGCAAAGACTGTCGCCAGAATTCTCAAGGAACTCTTTGAAATTTAATGCTCAATTGTCATGGATTCTATAACCAAATTGTTGTGAAGATTTAGTATTAATGAGTTCGAGGTAAAATAGTAACAATCGCTTGGTGCGTTTATATTTTTGTTCAGTATAATAATAGTTGTCATTTATATATGAAATTGTTTATAAAATAAAATATATATACCTTAATATCTCATCTTGTTTCACAACAATATATTTATATTTTTCAGTCATGTGCTTCATATAATACTTAAATTCCCTTTTACTACATGATGTAGAACAATTGTCTCTCCAAAAATTGTTTATATCAATTGAATTTAACTTGAATAAAATAAAAGTATTGGCATTGTGTCTTATTGAGCGATGAGGGAGTTCAAAGTATGATTGACTAAGATAAATACAATTACAAGAAGAATGTCTCCCTCTTGTGTAGTAGCTATCCATTACTGTTTGGTTTCTCTCATTAACACAATCATCAAAGAAAACGAGGTTCCGGTGGTCGTATGGCAGCTTAGCTGCCAGGGTAGCTATCATTTCTTGAAGCGTGACTGTGTCGCTGATGCAGTGCCCCTCTACCAGTACACACACTGGAACAGGTACTCATTTCGCCGACCTCAGAAGGATGACAGGCTGAGTCAACCCCCTGGTGTATTAATTCAGTGGCCGACGGGGCTTGAACTCAGGACCCTAAGATCCCAAGCCACCACCCTAACCACTGAGCCAACACCAGGCTCACGAGGTTCTTTTTTGATTTATCCAAATCTTGGGGAGATGGTATATCATCCGTATTATCACTAAGAATACAAGTTATTGGCTTTGATTTCTTTTTATATCTCTGTGTATCACAAAGTAGTTGTATTATATCTTCAATGTTGGAATCATTTTGTTTGTTTTGAAGTTTAAATAAACCGATTATATCTTATTTTTGAAGACTAGCATTAAAACCTTGTGAGGGTAGTTGATACTCAGGTTGAAAACTTGACTTTGTGAAAATTATTAAATTATCATAATCAAAAAAGTTGGGAGTAAGGAGCATCTTTAAAAGTTATCAGGTTTTTCCACATCCACTTGAACCAACTATGAGACATCTTAATGAATTTGGAAGATTTTTATGGTTGTTAAATTTTATCTTATTTTCCCAAATGGGTAAAAAAATCATTCATTTATATATTTGGAAAACAGGTTATTTCATTTATTATTGGCTTTTTTAGAAACTCTATATTTTCTCCTCAGGTTTAATTTCATGATAATCCATGATTTTATTTATGAAATATCTTGTGTTGATATTGCCCTGAAAATGGCAATCGTGAATAATATATAACAACAATCCTTTAAAAATTTCTCTAATATGTTCAGTTTCTTCCATTGTAAGGAAAAGTGTGTTATCACCCTCATACTTTACATTCATTTCTCCAATCAATCTTTTAAAGCAATTCATTTTTGGTGTAAATCTAAAAGAATTATATTCCTTTTTATATTTTTTATTATCATTAATTAGAAGATAATCACAGAACATACATTGTTTATAGGCTTTTGACTGTGTTTAATCCCCGTCTTTCACACGCAGGACAATTCTCAAATTTGTCATGTGGAGAATCAGGAAATTCAAGAGGCTCAAAATCAAGTAAACTATTCATATTTATAAAGTAAAACTTTACTGCACATAAAATTCATCTTCAGTATCATCTTCGGTACTTTCATTGGTGCTTTCGCAATCATCTATAAAACTACTTTCATCACTATCATTTGAACTCAAACTCTCGGTATCATAACTGTCTTCTGTTCCAACAGAGATACTATCATCACTTTCATAATCTTTAAAATCTTCAGTTGAATAATGACTCGTATTTAATAAGTCAAAAAAACATGATCTTCTCATCTATATACTTTTTTTCATTAACAGATTCAACGACAACATTTTTTATATTAAGGGTAATCTTAAAATGGTCCTGAACTACAATTGAACGAAATGTCATTTCACCTGATATATTAACATTTTTTATTTCGTCAGGATTTACATCTTTGGGGTTGTTGAAAAAAACACAAATTTCTCCTTGCATATTACAGAGTCTTATCTTTTCTTTCTTAAGCTTCATCCATATGTTTTTTCTTTTTTGATACTTTTTCTTGTTTCATTGCTTTTTCTAGTTTTGAATATATTGCCAGAATGAGAGGAGAAACTTTTGTTTGAGCTACTTTAATTTATATTCTTCCAGATATACTAAAAGCCCTTCCACTGAAGGAAATTGAAGAACTCATATTATTCATCATAATTGTTTTTATCCAATAGTTGTTATATTTACCTTTATTCAATTTTACAACCTCGTCATATTTCTCAGTACCTTTTACAAATGAAGAGATGGATTGAAACTTGTCTTTTGTATCTTGATACATTGTATTTATTAAGTGAAAAAAGTTGGAGGATAAAATGGTTTTAAGCACAGATTCACCTTTAAATTAAACTAAATTTTCATCAAGAAAATTTTATTTCAAGCAAAGTTTTGTTATATAAATATGGTGAATACAACATACTGCGTTGGTTATAATCATGAATATAAATGTTATAGAAAACACCTTCAAACCAACAAGCACACATTCAATATTTTCAGACAAATATCTCCACTTGACCAAGAAACAAAACACTGTGATAGATGTGACAATGATATTCTTTTAAAAAAATTATAATAAACACCTTCAATCATTCAAACACAAGAATAATGAAGAAAGGGAAGGTGCCACTAAATTCTCCATTGAAAACACTGATGGGGCATTTGAAGGACATATAACAATAAGATTGTTTCACTTTCAAGACCCTGGACCATCGTCAATCATGGAAGCTGTTGATATGGTTAAACAAAGTATTGAAACTATAATTAAAAACACATTAAGAGAAAAGAAAACTTTTAAGTTTGCTATGGGAGTAAAATTGAATATGGTAAGAGAAGGTGATGAAACTACTCCCAACATGAGGACAAACCCTCGCTTTATCTCATCATTTCAACATTTTGTAAGATGTGATGTTTATGATGAACTCCAGAGACAACAACAAGATGTTGATAACACTGTAGTAGGTAGTGGATTTGCAATTACAAAAATAATCTTTTTAGAGATACACATCTTAAAATCAGATCCTCTTCAAGCTTCTTCTTATATTGATTTACCAAAAGAGATAATACTAAAGAAAGCAGTTGTTAATATTCAAAACAAAGACAATAAATGTTTTCTATGGTCAGTTCTTGCTCACTTACATCATCCACAATGGAAACCTGAAAGGGTTGAACATTATAAGAAATACGAGAATACATTAAATGTTAAAGATTTAAAGTTTCCAATTTCATTTAGAGATATTCCTAAATTTGAGAAAATGAAGAATCTATCTGTTAAAGGCCCTGTCACACCTTGACGATTTTGCCAGCGTATGCCTGACGTATGCAAAATTTGGCTAAAACGCTGGCACACGTCGAATACATTATGGGTAAGTTTGTATATGTTAAGAGCATGTTGGCATACGTCGTAGTACGCTGGCATACGTCTTTGAATGCTGGCATACGTCGTAGTCCGCCGAGGTGTTAGACAAATTTTCCATGCTTGAAATTTTTTGACGTCTGCCAGCATATGACTCACATGTTCCGCATAATGCTGGCCATAAGTTGTAGGCACGTTAAGCAATCGTTGACACACGTCGACACACGTTACTTGTAAGTTACTCATAAGTTGAAACACGTTGAGGTAATGTTTAGCATACCCGAAACTTATTTCCAACCTATGAGTAACGTGTTGTAGGCACGTTACGCGATCGTTGACACACGTTACTTGTACGTTACTCATAAGCCGAAACACGTCAATGTAATGGTTAGTGTCAGTGTTCCAGACTCCCTGTTTTTTTGTTTTTTCTTCGGAATGACGGTGATGTTAACACTTCGATTTCTCGTGCTGTTATAATATAATATAATTAATAGGCTGCCACTCAACGATTTAAATCATAACCACACTAGAAATCAAAGTGTCAACATCACCGTCATACCGAAATAAAAGAACCAGGGAGTCTGGAACACTGACGCTAACCATTACAATGACGTGTTTCGACTTATGAGTAACGTACAACTAACGTATGTCGACGTGTGTCAACGATCGCGTAGCGTGCCTGCAACTTATGCCAGCGTATGCGGAATGTGTGTCATACGTCAAGTACGTCGAGAAATTTTCAACATGCTGAAAATTTATCGATGTACTCGGTGTATGACGACGTATGCCAGCATACTACGATGTATGCCAGCATGCTATTAACGTATACAAAACTTACCCAGAACGTGTTCGACGTGTGCCAGCTTGGTTCGGCAAATTTTTCACACGTCGGCATACGCTGGCTAAAACGTCAAGGTGTGACAGTGGCTTCACACTTCGATGTCGAATGCGGTTACGATTTGAATCGTCGAGCCGCAGCCTATGAATAGCCTATGCCACGTGATTGTCGGCGATATGCTGCCGCGCGCTATGCATAAGTTAGACTATCGTTGGGCATAGGTTGTGAACGCTGACAACACGCTCAGCATTCGTTGGTATAAGTTATCTATATGTGATTAAAATGTTCTGTGTACGCTACTAATACGTTATGCATACGTCCAACACATTATTATATGCCCAAAACTTAAAAAAAACATCAATAGTTCAGCATACGCCAGCGTTTTACATACATTTTGAGACCTTGCCATACGCTGGCTAAAACGTCAAGGTGTGACAGGGCCTTAATGTATATGGATTAACGGATACAAACAAAGTTCAGATATTAAAATTTTCAAACAACTCTAAAAATGATGAAACACACATTGGCCTTCTCAACTTTACTTCAAAGAAAAATCACATTATGCTTTCATCAAAAATTTATCAAGATTAACCAAATCGCAACTATACAAGAGAAAATGTAAAACATATCCTTGTAAGAGATGTCTCAACTCCTTTCACACAAAAGAACGATTAAATCAACATTCCAAATATTGTAGTAATCATAAATAAACCGTAATCAATTTACTAAAGCAGGTTCAAACATATCATTCAAAGATTTTAACAAATCTACAAAACATGCGTTTTTGATATATGCTAATTTTGAAAGTATCCTTGAAAAGATAGATACTTTTTCTCCAAATCCAAATAAATCATACACAAATAAATATCAAAAACATACTCCTTGTGGTTTCTGTTATTATATCAAATCATATGTTGGTGATGAATACAAGTTAGAACTTTATAGAGGAGAAGATGCCTCAGAGGAGTTTGCAAGACGATTGGAAAAGACTGTATAAGACTAAGAGAAATAACGGTTAAAACCTATAAACCATGTTATGAACAAAGGGAGAGAAAAAGGAATTTAGAAAGAACAGTATCTGTGATATTTGTGAGGAGAAAAATGAGGGAGCGGTCAAAGTTAGGGATCATTGTCATCTTATTGGAAAATACAGAGGTCCAGCTCATTCCCATTGTAATCTTAATTACAAGCCCCCAAACTTTATTCCTGTCTTTCTTCACAACAATGCTCACGATGACACACATCTATTTATAAATGAACTTTCAAAGACATCTGGAAATATTTCTGCCATTCCCAACACAAATCAAAAATATATCTCATTCACAAAAACAATTCACCATCCCCCAAAACCCAAATCAGATTTCTTGACACATACAAGTTTATGACAAGTCCATTCTCTAACTAAGCATCAAATATTAAAGACTTACCAAATCTTAAATCACATTTCTCAAATAAAGAAGAGATTGATCTCTTATCACAAAAGGGAATATATCCATATGACTCCATGGATTCATTTGAGAAGTTTAAAGAAACACAACTTCCTTCAAGGGAAAGTTTCTATAGCAAGTTGAATAAAACTCATATTTCCGATAGAGATTATACACAAGCTAAAAAGGTTTGGGAGAAGTTTAATAAAAAGAACCTTGGAGAATATCATGATTTGTATCTTAAAACTGATGTATTGTTGTTGGCTGATGTGTTTGAAACTTTTAGAACAGTCTGTCGTAATAACAAGCTCAAATGAGCGAAGATCCTTGTCCTCTTAATGATGACGTCATAAAAACGAATATGACGTCATTGTGATGTATCAGGTTTGCGATAAATTATCTGTGCTAATGCCTGGCTTGATTCCCGCAAACAAAATTCAAACAGCTTGCCTAGTTTCGGAGATAATGGTATAGGCAATTTCCATTAGCAGCGATATTATGATGTAAACTTTTTTCTCGGAAGAATTTCCAAAATCGGAGAAGGTTACTGCCTGTGCGTGGACTTTCTGCATATACATGGCAAGTTTCACGAAGATCCGATGAAAACTCTGGGTTGTGAAACAAAAAAGGTCAAAAAATAGGAATGACGTCATAAAAATTGATATAACGTCATAGTGATGTATCATATGTGCGGTAATTCATCTCTGCTAATGCCCTGTTCGAGTTCCGCAAACAGAATTCAAAAAGCTTGCCTAGTTTCGGAGATAATTTTTTTAGGCGATTTCCATTAGCGGAGATATTTTGATGTCATAACTTTTTTTCCAGGAGGAATTTTCGAAATCAGATATAGTTACTGTCTGCGCAGGGTATTTCGACATATATATGCCAAGTTTCAGAAAGTTTCGATGAAAACTGTAGGCTGTGAAACAAAAAAGTCCACAAGAAGAAGATGAAGAACAACAACGTGAGTAAGACTTTGAGATCCGCCACGAGGATCTAAAAATTCTTATGGATTTGACCCCACTCACCATTACATGGCCCCGGGTTTGGCTTGGAGTGCTATGTGAAAAATGACAAAACAGGATTTGGAATTTATCAATGATATAGATATGCTTTTAATGATAGAGAAGGCTAAAAGAGGAGGGATATCTCAAGTATGTTCCAAAGAGATATGCTGAAGCAAATAACAAATATCTTCCTGATTATAATAAGAATGAGGACAAATTTTTCTTGATGTATTATGATGCTAAAAATTTGTATGGGTGGGCTATGTCTCAATCTATACCTGATGGAAAACTTAAATGGTTTAAAGAAAAACATTATTAAAAAGTTTTATGAGACATTGTTGTTTCCTCTCAAAAAGAATTGGATGAAGTTGAAGTTGGATATTATTTTTAGGTTGATTTAAAATATCCACAAGAACTTCATCACAAGCATAAAGACCTCCCTTATGCCCCTGATAAAGAAAGTCCAAGAAAAGAATGGTTAAGTGATTACCAACAGTCATTTAATATTAAAGGTAAATCTCCAGAAAAACTACTTACTACATTAAATGATGAAGAAAGTTATGTTTTGCATCAAAGGAACTTGAGACAATATTTATCTGCTGGGTTGAGAGTGAGGAAAATTCATCGGATTTTGAAATTGAAACAAAGTCATTGGTTAAAGAAGTATATTGATTTTAATACAAAAAGGAGAACAGAAGCAAAAACAGATTTTGAGAAGGACTTTTATAAATCAATGAATAATGCTGTATTTGGAAAGACTATGGAAAATGTTAGGAATCGACAAAACATAAGACTTGCTACATCTTGGAAACAGGCTTCAAAGTTAATTATAGACCAAGTTTTGAGCGAGCGGAGGTGTTTTCAGAGAACTTTTGTGCTGTTCATTTAAAAAAAGAGAGTATTGAAATGGATAAACCTATTTATATAGGAACATCAATTCTTGACTTGTCAAAGTCGGTAATATATGACTATTACTTTAATCATTTAAAATCAAAGTTTAAGGGTAATGTGTCACTTATATATGGATACAGATAGTTGTCTATTCAAAATTAAAACAAGTGATGTATATGAAGATATGATTGATAATATTGATATACGTATATGATACAAGTAATTACAAGTCAGGTGATGTGTTGTTTTCATCAAAGAATAAAAAGGTTATTGCTAATTTTAAAGATGAATTGGGTGGAAAGGTTATGAGTGAATTTATAGGATTGAGATCAAAGTCTATTGATAATAACGTATATTGATAATAATAGCATTGAAAGGTGTGAAAAGAAGCTAAAGGGAATAAAGAAAAATATAATCAAGGAAACAATAAACTTTAAACATTATTACAACTGTTTAACCTAAAAGAAGGAAGAGTACAGAAAAATGAATACAATAAGAAGTTATAAACATCAATTATATACAGAAGAGATAAATAAGAAAGCATTAGGAGCTTTTGATGATAAAAGATATATTTTAGAGAATGGAATCAAAAGTCTCCCTTGTGGTTATAAGTGTAAGTGTTAAAATATTGGGTTGGGAATTTCAACAGGCTACTGCCATCTTTTACTAATGTATAAATGGTAGAACCAAGCTATAACCAAACCAAAGAGTGGAGATGTAATCAGCTTTGGTAATTAAATGGGAAACATAAAGAATGTGAGAAATATCAAATAAGTCTTTTTGAAGAAATAACCAGGGTAGAAGTAGATAAACCAAATAAGCAGATAAATTTAATGACAAATAAGTTGGAGGATGTAAAGAATAAAATAAATATCCTTGAATGGACTGAAAACTTTGATAGTTATCAATTGAGCAATGGAAAAACAATTTACTGCAATCTCAAAATGATATGTGGCTCAGGAGGTGGTCAAAGAGGAGCATTAAGAGAAGTTTTTAATTTCATTTCTGCTCAACAAAGACACTCAAACCAAGAACCAAGTTCCAAAGTAATCTTTGTGAATATACTCGATGGTGACGAATGTAATCGGAAAATTAAGTTATTCCCCAAAGTAGAACATGGACAAATATTCATTGGTTTGCTCTTTGAGTGGAATGAAAATATGAAAGGGAAGAAGTGCTTTATTTTACATTTGCTTGTATGGGAGGGAAGGGGATAGGTGGGGAGAAAATCAGTCTCCTATTTTGGGCTTTTGAGGTTTGAGTCAGAAAGTTTTTCCCTTTCCCCCCATTCATTTGAATGGAAGTCCCAGAAACCCCATTAATCATCTACATCTACCTATATCTATCGATACAGATATATATATATATATATATATATATATATATATATATATATATATATATATATATATATATATATATATATATATATATATATATATATGTAAACACATACATGTGTCTTCTTCTTTCGGCTGCTCCTGTTAGGGGTCGCCACAGCGGATGTAGGGGTCCTACATCCCTTCTGTTCTGCCTCTTGGCCTCCATGTTGTTTGAGGTGGTGATCCATAATTTCTGTGATGATTCCCCTTTGAAGTTTGTATGTTCTTGGCAGACATGTTATTGGTCGATATTTAATTTGTGAGGTAGTTGGGTTTCTTCAGATTTCGGGATTAGGAAGGTGTTACCTTTTTTTGAACCACTCATCCATTACTTTTTCCTCTGGATAAGTTTGTTGAATGCTCGAGTGTAGTTATTGTGGAGTGCATCAAGTTGTTTTAGCCAGATTAGATGTGGGGAATTCCATCCAGTCCTCGTGTTCAGTTTTGAGTTTTTTTTTTTCTTTCTCTTCATCAATTATTATCACTGGGAGCATATCCCTCAGATGTTTCTTTTTTTGCAAGTATCGGATCCATTCTGCCTCCTTATCTTCTTTTGGATCCTCATAAATTTATTTCCAGAAATCTTCAAGTTTATCTCTTTCAGCGGGATTTGATACATTTTGCTTTTGTTTCCCTTGGTCACAGTGGAATCTTTTCACATTAATGTCAAACGTCTGGCTTTGTTTTCTTCTCTTGTTGACTTCGTTATCGTTTTTTTTTTAATCTTCCTTGCAATAATTTCTATTTTTCAGCAACCATTGCCCCTCGGTCTTTGTCTTTGATTTTATATTTTTTTATTCTCTCCATTAGGTTTGGGTTTTGGCATCTTCTGAAATTTTCCTCTTCTAAATGTGGTGTGTGTGTGTGTGTGTGTGTGTGTGTGTGTGTGTGTGAGTGTGTGTGTGTATGTGTGTGTGTATGTGTGTGTACACCGGCAGAATAGCCAAGAGGTATGCACACATGCCTCTGAGCTATGTCGCCTGCATTTCAATCTTTATCCAGCGATGAACTGTCATCCAGCTGTTTCGCATGCAAGACGAGTCATCAATGTGTGTATGCCGTCCCTCGGATAGATATTAAACTATGTGTCCCTTCTTCTGGCATTAGTTGGTGGATGTTAAAAATACCCTTATGCCGACCAAGAAGAATAAGCAGGTTATTGCTGGAAATCTGTCCAAATCCCTCCCTGGACTGCAGGTAGCAAGTGCTCAGGGAATCTAAATGGTTCCTTAACACCAGGTTACATTGCTTGCTATCTTAAGGTGTTGTTGCTGTCCTGGCAACAGGTTCTGCAGTCTGCACTAGAGAAAATTGACCAGGTGGTTTTGCCATGAGATTGCCAGGGATGCATATTAAGTCGATGCAAGATATTTCAGCAGCACCACCCCACATCGTGACACTTCCATGTCCAAAATTTGTGGCTTCCTAGAAAGAGACTCGATAATTGTGTCTTCTCATTGTGGCATCTCTCACTTTGCATCTTCTGTGCACCCATGCATTGCCAGCATGCCTTTCAAGTGGAATTCGAAACCTGGATTTTTTCCACTGAACATAACACTTTCCCATTGCCTCCGTGTCCATCGGATGTACTGATTTGACCACTGAAAGCAGGCTTGGATATGTTGTGGTACAAGTCTTTAACATTGAACAGGATGACGTAAATATATTTCCAGAAATCTTCAAGTTTATCCTGCATTTGAATTTGGTAAAATCGTTGCATCAGGAAATGCCTCAAGACAGTGTTGACAGTTGTTCTGTGATGACAGGGAGTGTGTTTGCAATACTCCAGTCAATTTGAAAATGATTGTATAGATGGGTCATGCAAATGTATCGGTCCTGAGCGGGAGTCATTATCTTGGTATGTCCATTTGTTGGCATATTTCTTGTTGATCCAGTGGCTTGATAAAGTATTCTGAGGTTTGACTCCAGTTCTGGGTTTGGAGAAATGGCAGGTTCTCTCATGGGTCTCCACCGACTTTCTCAAAGTTAAGTTTCCGGTCGTTATTTGTCACATTTTAACTGTTTATTTTCTCACCCACATGTTTACTGTTTGTTCCTAGTTTGGTTTTGTTTCAAAAATCATGCTATTTTGTGAGTTTTCGTCGACCTTGTGTTATTGGGTTCATTGAGGCCCAACAGTCCTTTCCCTCGAGGTGTTGGATCGTTTTTATTTGTATTCTCTCCCTATTACCTTCAATTCCTATTTTCCCCACTTTCCCAACAACCCCAACTATTCCCTCACAACTAAACACTCTGTTTCTTGTCTTAAATAATGAAAAAAACCTACCTTTCGCCCTGCATACCCACGAGTTCAGATCCTTCTTCATCTTCCTCTTCTTCTTCTTCCTCCTTCTGCCGGCACACCATCTTTCTTCTACTTGAGCTGACCCACTCTCACCATTACCTTCACGATTCCTCCCTTCAACCATCCATTCCAGAATCTTACCCAATCTTCAAAAATCCATCAAAAAACAATAATTTTCCTTCTATCCTTCCTAACTATACATCTCCTGTAACCACGTAACTCTCTTCCCTCTTCCTGATACTTTTCATCAATCCATCAGCTTCACTCTGCGTTTACCATTCCAAATTCACCATACACCTCCATTATTTTACTTCAACCTTTCCTTTTCCAAATCTTATGCAATCCTTATTTAAAATAAATAAAATAAATAAATTCACTTTTGACGATACACCTCCCAGAGCTACGTGCTTCTCCCGTAACCATGTGATCTGTTTCCACCCTCTGCGTTTACCGATCCAAACTCACCATTAACTTCACGATTTTTACCCCGTGGGCTCTTCCACCCCACGGGGTCTAAGCGCCGCTCACATTTTCTCTTTTCTTGTGTACAGTTCCTTTGAACGTCTATTTCTCCATTATTCGTGAACAGAATTCGATGAAAATTGACAGGCACATTCTAGACACATATGCACAGGCATTAACTGAGCCCAAAGTGTGATTGCGACCCTTCGGGCCGAGGAACGTCCCATTTTGGCCCATATTCTTAAAATTGTTATTTCTAAGTTAATAGTGAATGGAACTGAACCAAATTGACAGGTATATTCTAGAGACCATTGCACAGGCAATAACTGAGCCCAAATGCGATTCTGGCCATTTGGGCCAACAAACAGCCCTTTCGGGTTCATTTTCTTAAAATTGCTATTTCTCAGTTATTCGAAAAAAGAAACGGGACCAAATTTGACAGGTATATTCTGGAAGTCACTCTGCAGGAATTAACTGGGCCCAAAGTGAGATTATGGCCCTTTGGGCTGACAAATGGCCCTCTCAACCCATTTTTTTTTTAAATTGCTATTTCTCGGTTGTTCGTAAACGGACCCGAACCAAACTTGACAGGTGTATTCTAGAGACCATTCCACAGGAATTAACTGAGCCCAAAGTGCGATTCCAGTCCTTTGGGTTGAGAAATGGCCCTTTCGGCCCATTTTCTTAAAATTGTGATTTCTCGGTTATTCGTGAAAGAAACCGGACCAAATTTGACAGGTATATTCTTGAGGTCACTCTGCAGGCAATAACTGAGCCCAAAGTCAGATTATGGCCCATTGGGACAACAAACGGCCCCCTAGGCCCATTTTTTAAAAATTGCTATTTCTCGGTTGTTCATTAACGGAACCAGACCAAACTGGACAGGTATATTACATGCGATTATGGTCCTTTGGGCCGAGAAATGACCCACTTGGCCCATTTTCTTAAAATTGTTATTTCTCGGTTTTTAGGAAACTAAATCGGACCAAACTTGACAGGTATACTCTCGAGACCATTCCCAATACATTAACTAAGCCCAAAGTGTGTTTCCGGCCTCTATTAAATTGATTCAAAAGTCCCTAAAAGATTAAAAGTCTCCTTACTTATTGACTCGCATTCATGCGATAACCAACCGATAAATAAATAGAGGAGGAATATGTGAGGAAATTCTCTGATATCACCTACCTCAAGGGTGGGTGGGTTGTTAACCGTCCAACAATCCATCAACCAATCATCGTGATTAAGAAATCAGAAAATTTTCTAAAACCCAAATACATCATCAAATATTCGGACAGATGTCCCTTAGTGAATACAAATTCTGTTTATCAATGAATGGCTTAATTTCTTTCCTCACTCTATTGTCAATGCTATGCAGGAGTACCCGTAAAAAGATTTTCTGATGGCACCCAACCCACCAATCGGATATTTGATATCAAGATTTATGTACGTAAAAAAAAGAATGGTTGATATCATAATAAAACATTCTAACAGATGCCCCTGCTATACATGACGGTTATTGATTGATCGGTTGATTGATTCTTGTGTGCGTGCAATCGTGAAAGCAAGAGTCCGTTTATAGTAAGGACGGATCCAGGTTATGATGTGAACATTCGTGAAAACGATCATTAATATAAGTTCCTAAGTTACATTTAAATCAAAATAAATTTTATGCCAAAGAGTGATCCTTTGCACAAAGAATGCTACACCATAGAAACCTGCAAATTGAAACTAACAAAGTTGAACATTACCCACAAAAACCCCAATCACCCCTTGAATCGAATCTCTAGTCTCGATGCCTGACCTGTATTCACGATCCAATGTCTCAATGTGGGGTGGATCACGGACTGAATCATAGAGCTAAAAGTTTACAGATCGGTACGAATAAAATAAAACGACTTCAATAATCAGTTACATGGTTATATCAGCCGTATGACACCAATCTAATGTATTATAACTTACTCATTTATATCTGACAATTATAACGGTGCGAGATGAATAAATTCCAAAATATGGAGAGTGTATCTTGTAAATTTTACCCCGATCCTCTCGATCCGGTCCTCCTCCTCAATGACGTCGTGACTAAATATTAAAGTGCACGATTTTCTGAACCTAATTCATACCGTGAAGCACTGCTTACGCTGAGCAATGCTTGATAAACTGAACTGATTTCGTCAATTCGTTTATTCAAATCGAATAATCAATGTAAATTAAGAGGTTCATACCTGACAAAATGGGTTGAACACTCAAATATACTCAGAATCCTCCTGGGCCACCCCCCAGGTTGTAAAAATTTGGAAACCTCCTGGGCAACCCCCAGGTTGTAATAATTTGGAAAACTATCGAGCCACCCCAAAAAGTGTGGAACCCTTCTATAACAATCCCCAGAAGTAGAAAACTCTTGGGCCACCCCCAAGAGCACAGAACTCTTCTGGTACAATACCCAGAAGTAGAAATCATCCTGGTCACCCCAGGAGGTGGGAAATTAGAGCGACTCTCAAAGTTTGACTGTACTTGATAACACTTGATCATACTTGCATTCACCCTTAGAATTATTATGGAAAATTTGGAATAAAAATGAGACGCCGAAGTAAACGTTTGTCTGGATTGAAGCCATTTAACGTGAATGAGAAACCTAAGATGGATAAAGCAGTTGTCAACCCTGTCCAAACTTCCGATTTAGTCAGTTATAATACAACTGAGTGCATGATGACCGATCCATGTAAAGTAAATGAAACTGTGAAAATGAACGAAATGAAACCAATGGACGTTGCAATTACACATGTCACCCATGGTCAAGAATTTGTATTCACGCCCCCCGACCTTTCTTGGAAAATGCGATCATGTAATCAATTTGGTCTCTCGGCTTCCAACCAACGAGTTGAATACGGTGGAGTAGATAATGAAATAAACCATGATTTTCACGTTGAATTAATACGGCCTGATGGTAATTGTTTTTTTCGTGGTTTGTCTTACGTTTTAACAGGATCACAAGAACATCATTCGTTTTTGTGTCGTAAAATTGTCACATATATCTGTGAAAATAGTCAAGAAGCCGTCAATTACTTCATCTATAATCCACATTCAGTAGACAGCACCCACATCAGTGATGTAATGCGCATGAGAGCTTTTGAAATACATTTGAATAATATGCAATATCCAGGATCAGGATTTGAATCGTGGGCTACGCAGGTTGAATTAATAGCAGCTGCCTCTCTTCTCCAAACTGATATTTGTATGCATCAGGTAATAAACGACAGAAACACTGAAGCACCTCAATGGGGCTGGCAAAGGTGGAGTTTTCCTACATTACTGAATCAGCCACAGACAGATATTGGTCAGACGTGCTGTATATTCATGAAAAACACGAACAGAAATCACGATGATGTTGTCAATGATAATCGTCCGTTACTATTTGTAGAAAATTCTCCTTTGTCTATTCAGTCTAATTCGGGAATGAAAACACATAATCATGGTATCAAGCGAAGTCAATCAGATCAAAGAAAACTCAGTAACGCTCTAGTGGAATGTCTCGGTTGTAGAAAAATGTTCAAGCGAATTACTACACATCTGATAGCGAATAGTGTTTGTTCCTGCGTCTATGAAGATCACGGAGGTAATGCTACGACAGGTCAAATTCTGAAATTCGATCAGCCAGATCCAAGAAAAGTCAACGACGTTCTTATTTGAATGTCTCGGTTGTGGAAAAATGTTCAAACGAATTACTACACATCTGAGAGCGAATTCTATTTGTTCACGCATCTATGAAGATAATGGTACAATAGACAAAATTCTGAAAGCAGATAGCTGTCTTTCATACAATTGACAAAAACAAGCCGAACATAGATTACAGGAGGATGGGACAACAATGGCAAAACGACTGTGCTCACAGAAAGAGTATGATGCTACTAACAAGGAAGAAAAAAAACAATATTATGCGACTCACAAGGACGAAAAAAAGACAGTATGATGACATTCACAAGGAAGAAAAAAAGCTGAAGAAAGTCAAGTACAGAGATCTGATGAAAATGTCAACTAATGCAGAAAAACATTACCAAAAATGTATGCAAGATATTAGATATGGTCCAGAATTTCCTTGTTCTGTTTGTCATAGACAATTGTTCAAAATTGGAGTGTGTTTAATAAACGATGCATTGAAACTGAAGATAAAAATGGTATATACGAGCAGTTGTCCTCAAAACTACCAAAAAGCACGCATGATGATGATGACAAATACATATGTCACACATGTAAGAAACATCTGTCGAATGAAAAAAATGCCCCCAATGTGTGTGAAGAATGACATATCTTTATCCAATACCAGATGAGCTCCAACTATCAGAACTAGGCCGCGTTCTCATAGCGAAGTCGATTCTATTTTTTTAAGTTTTTCAAACTACCAAGAAGTCGATGGTCAGCAGTTCGTGATAAGATAGTACATGTCCCAATCATTGATGATGATAAACTAATTGCATTATCAAATTTGACTTTGTTACCTCGGTTACCTGATGATGCAGGATTGATACCTGTAAAACTGAAACGAAAGGTAGTACACAAGAAATATGAAATAGAGGCTTACATTGACCCTAAAAAACTGGTTGGCGCAATCATAGTACAGAAAGAACTCTGCCATCCTGGTTATGCAAACATAACTATAAATGAGTATTTTCTGGAAAGCATCCGATTAATGCAATCTAAGAATGAGGAGAATAATTCCGCGACTGATGGAACCAACACGGAAAATGAACCTCTAAATGACAATGACTCATGTGGTAACTCGGTAGCAGATGACGAACAGAGTGAGGTTACAACGAAAAGTGGGAACACAGATGATGGTGGGGAAAACAAGGACATTGATGATGAGATGAAAAACGACGCTAACGATGAAGACAAGAAAAGTGATGATAGCGATGATGAAGATAAAAAATATTCGCCGTTATCAAAGTAATGATCTCGCAACAGTGATGTCAAACGATCACCCTGAAATCCATGTTTCTGATGCAAAAGTGAAATCCTCTACCGACAGCATCTCCCTCACTCCAGGTCAAGGAAAAATTCCAACTAATTTTATATTTGAAAGGTAGCCCAGGCCAGAAATTCCACTTGTCGGTACCATCTAAGGAAACCAATCCTAGTTATGATTTTTGAATTGGTGTATATATATATATATATATATATATATATATATATATATATATATATATATATCATATTTTTATGTGATAACCATTGCAGACTGGCAGCTTAGTCCATGGGCCAGGCCAGAAATTCCACTTGTCGGTACCATCTAAGGAAACCAATCCTAGTTATGATTTTTGAATTGGTGTATATATATAGATCATATTTTGATGTGATAACCATTGCAGACTGGCAGCTTATTGGTAGTTATCATCTCTGGAATGTACCCACCGTCTGCATAATGAAAGTGAAAAGGCAAACAAATCTGGATATCCTGAGCTGTTATTGAATGATATTACCTTCATGGGATGTGTCAATAGTCCATTGTGGGATTTCCCCCCAAAACGTCAATATCTCAAAATGGTAAAATGGTAAAAATGCAAAATACAAACACTAAGCTGCTCTTCTGGAACGGTTATCACATATTGAAGTAATCATATAGTCCCTACCAATAACTTAGTAGCCCTAACGTTTGGTTTCCCAGATGGTACCGATATATGCCTGGGCCCATGGACTATTATGCAAGAAGATAATTGGGATGTTGATTCATTTCCAACACTTTTTCCAATTGGAAAATATGACTTGAACTTCTCACGTGCCATCAAACTTGCACCATGGAAATATTTCTGTCAGAGACTATACAACGTTGATAAAAGATTCATCTCGAGTAACCCATATTTATTTTCGGCATTGTATTACTTGGAAAGACACCAAATAGAACAAGTCAAGATAGGCTATTTGAAAGGTAGTGCATGAAAATCAGGCGAATTGAAGGGTATTTGAAGACGCTCTTTTGGTATTGGAACAAATTCCTGGTTCACCAAGGTATTGAAAAAACAGCTGAATATCATGTTTGCGAAATTAGAGAATCTCGGTCCATTTCTCTGCACTCTTTCTTGTGCTGACAAAAGATGGAATGAAAATTTCACATCTGTGTTCGCTCAGCGAGGCGACAATATTACGTATCAGATAGAAAATGGTAAGGAAGTAATTCTTGTTAATGCTAAACCATTAGATGAAGTTATAAAGTGAGAAAATGCTCATGAGATGGTCCGTGATAACATTGGTATTGTTACATGTAACTTCAATCAGTGGGTACAGGCCTTCATAAAGAACATCACGATGGGTTCAAATAATCCCATGCACATTGAATTTTACAATTATAGAATACAATTTCAGGCATGTGAAGCTGGTCATATTTATGGAGTAGCGTGGCCTCGATTTGAGAAACTAGAAAATGATTTCCGGGAATTACCACAGCAATAAAAAGCTCTATGGGACCGTGAAATACTGACTTCAGTCCAGAAAAACGTAGCCGTGAAATTAGTCGATGCATTTGTTAGTTGTAGTTTGAAAAATAACCTCGTAGCCATTGTGAAAGAAGTTCAAATACATCGTCATTCCAAATCCTGTCGCAAATATGGCACGAAATGCAGATTTCATTTTCCGAGATACCCCAGTGATTGAACGATCATTGCACAGCCTTGAAACAAATCAGACTTTGAAACTGATGAGGCCGATAAGGAAGAGCTTGGAAAGCATCAGAAAGCATTATCAGCAGTGAAAGATGTTCTTTACGATCTTGAAAAAAAAAAGATCTTCTTGATAGCACGTCTGTTTCAGAAATGTTGAAACTCGCTAAAGTATACTCTGATGACTATTATAAAGCACTTGAGATTAGCGAGAAAGGGATAGTAGTATTATTGAAGAGAGAAGTAAATGAATTTATGTGAATAATTACAACACTGAATGGCTGAGAGCATGGAATGGAAACACTGACATACATATCTGTTTGGACTATTATGCAGTACTTACATACATTACAGATTATTACATGATAGATGATACTGGAACAATGAAATTTCTCATTAAAGCTGAAAAAGAATGTCATGGCCGTGCACTTCCTGACCAAATGAGGTTTCTAGCTAATGTGTTTTTGACACACCGAGGAAAGGGAAACTTCGAAACATTATATTCTATTGACCCTCGTCTCCATTTGACAGATTCTAATATAAAGTCTGTATGGATCGACACAAATTTCCCAGAACTTAGAAGGCAATTTCTAATAAAAATGGGTGAAGATGACAGTGATGATCCAGCAATTAACATAGATGACGATGAAAGTGATGACGAGTCTCAACAATGAGTAGATAAAGACAGTAAGCGAAGAACAATTACAATTCCAGGAAAAGAAGGAAAGTTTGTACAGCGAGCACTTTCTCTCCATGAAAAATATGCATGTCATCCTGAAAAACTGCCACTGATTTCCTTCGCGCAATTCGGGACAATGTACGACACTTATCCGTCTAAAAAAAGTAAAAGACAAAAATATTGATAATGGATATTTTGGTACGAGTGACATCAGAATCGTTACACACGATGGATCTGATGCTGGATATCTTTACTTCCTGCAATAATACGAGTCACAGATAGTGTCTATATGAGGTTGAGAAGAAAACCAGCTGTGCTTCGTCAACAGCAACCAAAACAACACAACGGACCTCACCAATTAGCATACTCCGAACTACTTCTGTATGTACCATGGCATGATGAAAGCCAGCTTCACTATGCTGATTTTGAAAAGTGCTTCCAATAATACGAAACAAAAATTGATGGAATTTCTCACGTCAAACATATTCTGTTTCCACATTGCAATAATGTTGAGGAAGGAAGGGCCTTCATTGAAGCCATCGGTGATCCGCATGCAAATCACATCAGTGAAATACTAGATCATGAAGTGGAACAAGCACAGGATGCCCAGAGAGCAATTGGTGAAGAATTTGATGAAGAATACATATCATGAATTCCAGAAAGAATTGTAGATGTTAACTTGGATAATGAGAAAATTGATTGTGGATCCATTTACCGATGAATTGATGTATCAGATGAAGACAAAATGCGTAGTGATGTGAGGAATCTAGATTCTGATCAGAAACAGGTTTTTGATAGGACGATGAAATATTTCAAGGACGTAAGAAAGGCATCAAAACATAGTAATAGAGTAGATGACCCACCTTTGATCGTGACACATGGCGGAGCTGGTAGCAGGAAATCTTCATTATTTAGAGTAATACAACAATGGGCTGAAGCTATTTTGAGAACAGATGATGACCAAAATCCGGATCAGCCTATCGTAATCCTTGCTGTCCCGACTGGAACTGCAGCTAGTAATATTAAAGGTTTAACACTGCATACAGCATTCTCTCTCCCACTCGGAAATAAGTTTACAAGTTTACCAGATAAAAAACGAGATACAATGCGTGCTCTTCTCGAAAGGTGAAACTAGTCATTATTGATGAAATTTCTATGGTAAAAGCTGATCAAGATCAACTGTATCAACTGAAGCCTGGTGTGGGCTTAGTGGTTAGGGTGGCGGCTTGGGATCCTAGGGTCCTGAGTTGAAGCCCCGTTGGCTGCTGAATTAATACACCAGGAGGTTGACTCAGCCTGTCATCCTTCCGAGGTCGGCAAAATGAGTACCAGTGTACTGGTAAAGGGGACACTGCATTAGCGGCATAGCTGCGTCCCAACCAATGATGCGACCAGCAGCCACAGGCAGAGAGAGAAATAGAGAAAGAGAGAAAGAGAGAAAGAGAGAAATAGAGAAAGAGAGAAAAAGAGAAAGAGAGAAAAAGAGAAAGAGAGAAAAAGAGAAAGAGAGAAAAAGAGAAAGAGAGAAAGAGAGAAAAAGAGAAAGAGAGAAAGAGAGAAAGAGAGAAAGAGAGAAAGAGAGAAAGAGAGAAAAGAGAAAGAGAGAAAAGAGAAAGAGAGAAAGAGAGAAAGAGAGAAAGAGAGAAAGAGAGAAAGAGAGAACGAGAGAGAGAGAAAGAGAGAAAGAGAGAGAGAAAGAGAGAAAGAGAGAGAGAAAGAGAGAAAAAGAGAAAGAGAGAAAGAGAGAAAGAGAGAAAGAGAGAAAGAGAGAAAGAGAGAAAGAGAGAACGAGAAAGAGAGAGAGAAAGAGAGAAAGAGAGAAAGAGAGAAAGAGAGAAAGAGAGAAAGAGAGAAAGAGAGAAAGAGAGAAAGAGAGAAAGAGAGAAAGAGAGAAAGAGAGAAAGAGAGAAAGAGAGAAAGAGAGAGAGAGAGAAAGAGAGAAAGAGAGAAAGAGAGAAAGAGAGAAAGAGAGAAAGAGAGAAAGAGAGAAAGAGAGAAAGAGAGAAAGAGAGAAAGAGAGAAAGAGAGAAAGAGAGAAAGAGAGAAAGAGAGAAAGAGAGAAAGAGAGAAAGAGAGAAAGAGAGAGAGAGAGAAAGAGAGAAAGAGAGAAAAGAGAAAGAGAGAAAGAGAGAAAGAGAGAAAGAGAGAAAGAGAGAAAGAGAGAAAGAGAGAAAGAGAGAAAGAGAGAAAGAGAGAAAGAGAGAAAGAGAGAAAGAGAGAGAAAGAGAGAAAGAGAGAAAGAGAGAAAAGAGAGAAAGAGAGAAAGAGAGAAAGGGAGAAAGAGAGAAAGAGAGAAAGAGAGAAAGAGAGAGAAAGAGAGAGAGAGAGAAAGAGAGAGAGAAAGAGAGAGAGGAAGAGAGAGAGAAAGAGAGAGAAAGAGAGAGAAAGAGAGAGAAAGAGAGAGAAAGAGAGAGAAAGAGAGAGAAAGAGAGAGAAAGAGAGAGAGAGAGCTGTATCAACTAAATCTACGTCTTAAAGAAATTATGGGTAACCAACGAGATTTCGTTGGTCTAGCAGTGCTAATGTTCGTAGCTTTACCGCAGTTGCAACCTGTCTCGGCAAAATATATATTCGAAGAACCGTCCAATGCAAAGTTCAAGTTATCGTACAATTTACGCTCTTTGTGGGACCTATTCTCATTTACAGAACTCCGCTACTATCATCGGCAAGGATCTCATAAAAAGTTATGCTGATGCACTTGGTCGCATTAGATACGGACAGAAAAAACGCAATGATATGGAAATGTTAAAAGCAAGAGTGACTAAAAATCTCCCTTTAGATGCTCTACATTTATTTGGCACCAACGCCGAAGTAAACGATTTCAATGACGTGCGACTTGAAGAAGAACCAGGAGTGGAATACACTACAATGGCAATCAATATTCATCCCACGAAGCAAAATTATAAACCTAAGCTTGGACGAGATCGTAGCATCAACAACACACCGTTCGAAAATGTCTTGAAACTAAAATTGTGAGCAAAAATCATGGTCACTTATAATATCAATATCAAAGACAGACGTGTGAATGGCGCAATGGGAACTGTCCGAGAAATAATCACAAAACCTGGCATCGAAGAAGTCTGTGAAATTTTAGTTGAGTTTCATGACATAGAAGTTGGTGAACTTACCCAAAAATCAACTAAAAGAACTAACGGTCTAACTCCCAACACCAAAATGTCGTTTGACTATTCACTTGGCAAGAAAGAAACCGAAAATAGAACCCAACTGCGAGTTATTCAGTTTCCTCTCAAGCCAGCGTGGGCATCTGCGGTACACACATTTCAAGGACAAACTATCCAATATCCAACTCTGCTAGTTGGTCATTGGGAGAGAATCAAGATGCCATCACAGGCCTATGTATTATTTGGTCATGTACAATCATGTGAACAATTGTTTCTCTCATGCTTTGATGAAAACAAGATGATAAAAGTCAACAAGGAAGCTTTAGCAGAAGCAACTCGTATTGCTAATGAAACCTTCAATGTTCAGCCTCAAGAATGGACAATGAGCAATAATACTACAGCAGAAATAGTCCATCTCAATGTTCCTTCACTTCTCAAGCATTTTGAAGATTTGATATGCGATGACACCACAATCAGTGCTGATATAATCTGCCTGACAGAAACTTGGTTGCATTATGACAAGAATACCGATCATCTCAGAATTAACGATTACCAAATGATCAACTGTTCAGCTGGACATGGAAAAGGATGTGTCATGTATATTAAAGAAAACATTGAGCTTGTGGCAGTGAAAACGACTAATGGTCCCTTGTTTCAGATGATAGTCTCAAAATTTGAAAACGCTGTGGTTATTTGTGCATACAGAACACCAGGAAGTAGTCTTACCACCTTTATAGAAACTTTCCGAACTCTTATTACATCAGCTCAAAAGTAAATAATTTTAGGAGACATGAATGTGAATGCTTCGAATACCAATAGCATGTCTAATGCATTGATGGTTCACAGTATGCAACAGATAGTTCCGGAACCGACACATTTAGATGGAGGAATTCTCGACCATGCATACACAAATGCATCTTCATCCATTATGCATGTTCATCCGTTGTATTATTCTGATCACGATGCTGTTTGTCTTGAATTTCCTCATAAAACCTAACCCTATAGATAATTTTCTATCAAATCCATCAATCGCGTCAATCTACCAATCGAACCATGGGCCATGGACAAAATTAATGGAGTACATATAATGTAAAATGTGTGAAAATGAAAAGATGTGTACAATTTGAGTGAATTGTATGTAAAATGCGTAAAACGTTATTTAAAAGTAAATAAAATTAAATGCGCTGGGCGATGCCAAACGCAAAATGAAGTTGCAAATGATGATATAAAACTAGCCTCACCATTGTGACGTGTTCTGGCTTCTTTTTCTGATGCGATGAAAATCTTAACAAATTTCAAAACTATCTGTCGTCCGTGCGATCGCTCACCTGAGAGTTGTACGAATGAACTCCCACGGGGTATGTTCGCAATTCGAACTTGTTTCTTCAACCTTTCCTTCACCTAAACGGATGAAAGCTCTCTCAAAAATAATAATAATAATAATAATAATAATAATAATAATAATAACAACAAAAAAGGATCTCTTTATTCCGTCATCATCCTCTTTCAAAAATGTGGTACTCTCAACTGCATCATAATTCACCACTCTTCTTCTATTAAAACAGACTGCTCTCAATTCAACCTCTCCTTCATACCTTGCCGAAAAAAATCCAACTGTTACAGCGTTTCTTTGCTCCATTCTCTTAATTCGCCTTCATTGCATCCCTCAAGAAATGTCTTTAATCGCATTTCTGACCTAAATATTAAAAAAAAAAAAAAACAGTTTGCAATGAATATTCAATTTCCATCAACCATTCTAATTTTCCAACTTCAGTGCCAACTCACCCCTCTCACAGCAACCATCACACTCTTCTCCCTCCAAGCCTCCTTCTCAACATTCTCAAAAATTCCACCTTCACCCTTCTCCCTCAACTCTCCCCACTTACCCTTCTCCCACCATTCACCCCCTCACTCCTCCTTCGAGAGGTTCCCCCCCCCAAGATCCACAAAGCTGCCTCCTTCCCCTGCCCTCTCACCTCCATCTCATCACTCCACCTCCTCAAATCCTCAACTGCCTTCTGCCCCCTCTCTTATTACCCCCCACTGTACCTCAACCCAGCACCACAGTGCCTTTTCTCCTCCTCATCCGGCCCCCTCCCCGAGCTCTTCTGCAATCCCCCACACTTTTTAACAACTCTCCTTACCTTCCCCCCTCCTCCTCCCTTGTCCTATCCTCCCCCTCCCCTCCCACCCCCTGGACTCAAAGCATCCTCCCCTCAGTCTTCATTAACAGTGTGGACCTCAAATATCTGGGGCCTTCGTTCAAACCTTACAGATCTTTCCATACAGGTTGCCACTGATAAACCAGACATAATCTGCCCAGCAGAAACGTTCCTCCCTCAAGACGTCTCTGACTCCGCAGTATCTCTCCCAAGTTACTCCCTCCTCCGGTATGACAGACCTGAGCCTCGTCCTGGTGGAGGAGATGCTCTCTTCATCAAAGACTCCATTACTCACTCTCCATGCACTGTCCTCACTCCACCACACCCTCAGGAATACCTCTGACTACAGCTTCCCCTCCACTTCCACCTCATGTTTATATGTGTACTGGACCGTCCACCAAACTGTGATGACTCTATTTACACCTCACTATCCGAAAACATGGACCAACTTCTATGTTCTCATCCAATCTCTCTTCCTCACATGTGGTGACCTCAATTGTCATCATGCCAGTTCGCTCGGTGAAGGTACCTCTCTCACCTGTTATGGCACTTCAGCAAAAGACTTATGCAACTCGTTGGGACTGACTCAATCGGTCAACTTCCCGACACGGATCTCAACCAATGGTACGCTATCTCTTCTGGATCTGATTTTGACAAATTTCCCTGAAAATATCTGGTGTTCTTCCTCCGCTCCATCGGTTCTTCTGACCACGTGCTTGTCAAAATGGACATCTCTCTGACTGTTATCAGAGAACCACCTCAGCGCCGTCGAGTCTGGCATTTCACTCAAGCCGACTGGCAGGGTCTCCAAGCAGCCATCAAACTAATAGACTGGTCTCCCATCGCTACTTTCTCCAACATCAACTCATCCTGGGAATTCTTTCAAACAAACTTGCTCTCCCTCATGCATATGTTTATCCCCTCTCGTCTTCAGTTGTCCTACCCTTCCTCCCGCCCATGGTTCACTGAAGCTTGTGACGAGGCAGTTGTCCTGAAACAGCTTGCCTTTGCCTCATGGAAATCAAACCCAACTGAGGGTAATTTCAGTTCCTTCCATAAAGCTCAGAACAAGTGTGTCTCCCCCCAGGAGAGCCAGAAAACAACATATTTCTAATCTCAAGTCTGTACTCTCAAACCTCTCTCCCTCCTCCATATTCTGGTGGCATCTAATTAAATCTGTTTCTGGTGTATGTTCCCCCTCCATCCCTCCCTTACCTCAAATGGCCGCACTGCTGACACTGCATGGGAAAAGGCTGAATGCCTAAACTTGGTGTTTACATCGAAATCTTGTGTTTGAAACCCATTGCTTTCTGTACCCACCTTACCCACCCAAATGTCCCTGGATTCAGAGTCCTTTTCTCGTCACATGGTGGAGAGCTTCCCGTCAAACCTTGACTCAGATTCTGAAACTGGTCAGGACGACATCAGCCCACGTGTCCTAAAAACCTGCTCCTCTGTTCTTGCTCACCCTCTCTGTTCTATTCACCCTCTCATTTGCTCAAGGTCATCGGCCATCTGATTGGATATCAGCAAACATTACTGGCCTGCATAACAAAGGGGCAAAAAGAGATCCCTGCAACTACAGACCAATCATCCTTCTCCCAAACATCAGCAAGGTTATGGAATCCATCATCGTGTCAGACATTAAATCCTTCCTCTTCTCCAATGGCTTGATTTCTGATCGTCAATTTGGTTTCAGACCAGGTCACTCCACCCTGGATATGCTGCTTCTGTTCTCCAAACAATGGATGGAGGTTCTCAATGCCAGACATGAAATCAGAGCCATATCCCAAGACTGGTACCCTGCCCTGCTCACCAAACTCTTCCTCTGGTATCCAAGGCCATCTCCACTCATGGCTCGCAGACTTCCTGTCCTGCCGCAGCCAACGTGTGTTCCCAAATGGACTTCTCTCATCCCCTCTTCCTGTCCAGGCTAGAGTTCTTCAAGGCAGCGTTCTTCGCCATGTTCTTTTTCTAGTTTCCATCAATGATCTCTCCGACTCCCTGGGAAATCCTCTTTATCTCCTTGCTGATGACTCCACCCTCTGCCGTACCATCTGTCATCCCTCAGACCAGCAAGCAGCAGCTTCTTCGCTCACTGCAGATCTGAGTAAAATCACAAACTGGTCCAACACGTGGAATATGTCTTTCAATCCTGACAAATCTCACACTCTCACTGTGTCTCTCCAAAAGGACCATTTGGAACCCCCCCTTCCCCACCCTCCCATCTACTTTCTCAACAATCCTCTGGAAGAAGTCCTTTCATTCAAGCTTTTGGGTCTCACTATCTGCCATGATCTTTCCTGGGAAAGCCACATTTCCAACCTGGCCACTAAATCTAGTCGCCGACTGGGAATCCTCCGTCGTGTGAAGTCCTTCCTCGGCACACCTGAGATCCTGACCACGTGCAAAACTGTCGTCTGCAGCCTGATGGAGTTCTGCTCTCCCCTCTGGGCTGGTGCTCCTGCCTCTCACCTTTCTCAGCTTCATGCTGTGGAAACCAAGGCATTTGGGATCATTGGTGTCTCCCACGGTGAGGCTGAGTTTTTGGGTGAAGATTTTGATGTTGTTGAAGATCCAGATCCGGATCCGGATCCGGATCCAACAACTAGAATTTTTGAATTGACTAGTGCATGCCCGTAGGTGCGTGCCCGTAGGTGTGTGCCCGTAGGTGCAAACAAAACAAAACAAAAAAACTTTCAAACCGCATGCCAGAACCGTCTTCTGTACAGGGGATAGGAGTCATCAGAGAAGCTTGTCGTTTCTCGTCAGGCTTTGGGATAGTCCTTTGTGTACTTCCGGTCTGCCATGCAAGGGCTCGAGATGTACCATTCCCCACATGGGCCGTGAATCATGTGTGATGTCACGATACGGTGTAGTTCCGGATTTGTGCGTTTGTCAGGAATCTCAGCAGAGACCACGCGATCGACATCTGCTGGTGTTCTGGGATTGTCGCGAGGTACCATGGTCAGGAGCATGTGTATATGGGGAAAGTGACGCTATTGCGTTTCCTTCACCATCACATAAGCGTCCACATGCCCCAAGATGTCATTCTTGAGGAGGTCTGCTTTGAGTGCTTCCACCTTCATATGAAACACCCGGGCAATGATATCAGGTCTTTCATTGGCTGACTGACCCTCAAAAGTGATTATTTAATTTCTGGCCATTTTGGGTTGCAGGTGAATGTTAGGAAAAAAGTCAGGTTTTCCCTTGACTCGGACCAAAGCCATTGCATCCTGAAACTCTTTGGCATACCAACGTGGTGACCCATAAATTGACGGCGGCAGAATGGTGAGGCGTCCAGGTAGCACCTCAGCGTCACTGTTCAACGCATCAACGATGATCTTGTACTTTTCTGCCTAAATTGACTTCTGGTTGCAGCGAATCCAATTGAGACGGTGCGACTCAATTTTTGCCATCATGTCGCATACGTACTGCTGTGTCAACTTTCCACCACGAAGTAGTAGATTGAAGTGATGAGTAGGATCACGTATTTGGAGATGGTAGCGGTAGAAAGATGTTGGCGTTATCCCTGCTAACTCAGTGTGGTACCCCTGGGAGCCGCAGGGTAGCAGAAGTATGTATGATAGAGGGTCATACGCTGGATGCATGGCGTCTATTGTCTGTAAACCTCCTCCTCTGAGGTGAACATCGACTGCCAGCCTTCCAAACTGCTCTGTTGTCGTTGCCCCTGGAGCAATGACAGCCACATCGCTGTCTGGTGAGGGAAGGTTGACGGTACCATGATGAAGGTCTCGGCGCCGCGTGCGACCTGTTAACACAATTTTCAGTTAATTTGCGCTATCATTATGAACCACAAACTCAATGGCTGATTTGAATTGCTGGACGTATGGGTTGCACTCATGAATGGCCTGTTGTGCTCTTAGCAAAAAATGTTCATTCAGGCTACTGTTCGAGGTGTGGGCACGACGAAACTCCAGCTCATGGGCTGGATTGTGAAAGTAGATCTGAGCAAAGCGTGGGGTACAACCCAGATCGGCAAGAGGAGCACCAATGTAATGGTAAACCTTACCTTGTATGCGCACTCCAGGATTGAAGCCAGGCATACCTATCTCTTGGACACCGATACTTGCCATTGCCAGCGCGTTGTTATACTGTTTCGCGCGCTTCACAAAGTCCTGGTTAAGGAAAAGGTTTTTAATAGCATCTGGAGGTTGTGATGGAATTGAACCGGGTTTTGGATTCGTAGGATCATGCTTAAGGTCAACCTTGTCGTGGTTGCAGCAAAATCCTCTTCTCTCCTCAATCCACACAAGAGCATCACAATGTGAGCATTTAGTGCATTGAAATAATGAGGTCCTGCTTAACGCGTGCCTGTACTCAACATGAAGTTGCTCTCGGAAGAAATCCATCATCGTATCGAGCAAGGTTGCGATTCTCACGGTGAGCCTGCTCTAGTCTCGCACGGTGTACGTCCTGATGGCGCAGGGCATCCCTTACTTGCCGGTCTTCTCGCTGGTGAGGGATTTCTTCTGCACGACGCCTTGCCTCACGTCCAGTGTTGTCTGCCAAGCGAGCAGTTCGTTCTTCATCCGTTTGAGCTGCACGACGCCTTGTCATGCGCGTTGCGTTGCGTGTCAAGCGAGCAGCTCATGCTTCGTCAGATTCCATTGCGCGTGCACGTAGCGCATCTTTGTTCCTTTGCTGTCGTAAACGACGATTGGATTGGGGCATTGTGTTTAATAAAATCGAGAAAGTACAGAAATCGAGAAAGAAAGAATACAGTAAGTCGATAAATCAAGAAAAAAAATCGAGAAAGAATACAGTAATCATCACTGACTGGATTGGGGTATTGGGTTTAAGAAAATTGAGAAAGAAATCGAGAAAGTACAGAAATCGATAAAGAAAGAATCGAGAAAGAATACAGTAATCGTCACTCTCCGGAAGTGAAGTCCTCACTATCCGGAAGTTCGCATATGGCAGTTACGATTATTCGCAATTTATTCTTCATGGCCAATTATTCAATTAGCACCAACGCATTTTGCCTTTTCCCAATGTCATCGCAAGGAAAAACACAAAGAGAAGAGGAAAGAGGAGGAAAAAACGTGCAAAAAATAACCTACTTCCTGCTTCGGAGCATACCAGCTAACTCTGATGTTCCTCAAATTTATGCACTGTCTAATATGAAAACGATCATAACTTGGGCATTGTGTTTATCTATAAATGCACATAAGAAATCGAGAAATTATTAGAATACATATATATATACATATATATATATATATACATATATATATATATATATATATATATATATATATATATATATATATATATATACATATATATATATATATATATATATATATATATATATATATATATATATATATATATATACATATATATATATATATATATATATATATATACATATATATATATATATATACATATATATATATACATATATATATATATATATATACATATATATATATATATATATATACATATATACATATATATATATATATATATACGTATATATATATATATATATATATATATATATATATATATATATATATATATATATATACATATATATATACATATATATATATATATATATATATATATATATATATATATATATATATATATATATATATATATATATATATATATATATATATATATATATATATATATATATATATATATATACATACATATATATATATATATATATATATATATATATATATATATATATACATACATATATATATATATATATACATATATATATATATATATATATACATATATATATATATACATATACATATATATATATACATATATATATATATATATATATATATATATATATATATATATATATATATATATATATACATATAAAATTATATATGTACAGATATAAAATTATATATGTAAAATTATACAGATAGAATTTGCTCAGAATTCCCCATGTCCTTCGGGTGCATGAGTTGCATGTGCTGAACGATTATTGCTTGAGGAAATTATGTTACGAGGAAACTTGCAATCAGGTGTTCTGCACATCCTTCATGTCAAAGAGGCACTTGGAGTGAATACTGTTTTATGGAAGTGTGTGTGTGTGTGTGTGTGTGTGTGTGTGTGTGTGTGTGTGTGTGTGTGTGTGTGTGTGTGTGTGTGTGTGTGTGTTTTGTCGCAATCCCAACTGTTAATATCTTTCAGCACGGAATACTGACATTAATGACCGAGCTTCAAGCAGTCCACGGGTGGATAAAGAGAACAACAAAACACACCACTGTGTTTCAAATCGGCCTCAAGGGGTAGGCACGATATTTTATTGGCTCGATCTCAAAAATGGCTGGTTACAGAATGGAATACACAGCACAAAAAACCTGCCAGAACTCTTGGCAACAATAGAGTTCCAAAAACAGGTTGTACAACTTCCAGCTCCGCTCGACGATAGCCGGGAATAACGATCACACTCGTCCCGATTTAACTCAATCCTTTAGACGGAGCTATCAATGATCAGCGCGACTGTGCTGTCGAGACTCTTAAAAATCACTTGAAATCGCATTCAATCATGCGATTCGGAGCGCTCGATATATTTTCCCACTCGCGATCTTAGAGCCACGTCTGTCACCAGCAATGGCGCCCTGGTTCTCTCGCGGCCCACCCACCACTTGCCGACTCGCCAACCAATCCCTGGGAGCCTGAAAAAAGGTCACGTGACGTTGTGGGCGGGACACTAAATTTGGTGAGAACATGGTTTTTTTCTCACAGTCCTCCCCACCTAAAATAAAACCCGTGGGATAGACGGCGTTTTGAAACCAGTTATGGTACTAGTTGCAAATCACAGGGCAATATGATGGCGGTGATCGTTAACATTCTTGTACAATAAACAATGTTCATCCACAACACAATATTAAACCCACTACACCACATTAATATCTACCCCACCATATTTACCAATCGCCCGCACCACAATAGAGAGACAAAGGGATCCAAACTCAAGTTGGGGAAAGCGTTTACAGGAGGGAAAACGGACCGAGGAGCAAGGCTCCTTCAGGAGGAACAAAGCCGTGGGCAGTTCCATAAATTTGTCAACAAGGAAGTCAATATTTCAAAATGAAATTATCAGCACAAATTATATATCATTTTGAAGGGAATTGTACAAGCTGTTCAAAAATTATAAATGCACTTTTTTTGAAAAAATCTGCACACTTCACAGAAATTTTTAATTGAACTTATGAAGTCAGGAAATTCATTTTTTCTGTGTACGTCCGAACACATGGTATTTTTTAAATTATTCCAGGGTCATTAAGGTGTTGACACTATTTTTTCATTGTAACTTGTTTTCTACTAAACACTCGTCATATCATGACCAAATAAAAGTTTCATATTCTCAATCTTTGCGTCTGTGGTATCTTAATAATGTGTCCAAAATGTACGTCCAAAATTATGGAACTGCCCCCTGGCTCGACTTAACTTTGGTGCTCCTTGACTACGAGATGGCAACTAAGGAGGTCAGCTAGTCTGTTCTCCACTCCTTTCACGTGTTTAACTGTGAGGTCGTATTCTGAGAGGAGAAGTGCCCAGCGCAGAATACGCTGGTTGGAGGTTTTGGCTTGGCAGAACCAACCGAGCGGGTGGTGGTCACTGTCCATGGTGATGGGTCCATGGCCAATATAGACAGCGAATACCTGGATTGCCGCCATGATAGCGATCCTTGACCTTGGCTAAGGTCTTGGCCGCTCCTACATGACCCGAGGAAATATTTTCATGGGCCAATTGCATGACTGACTGACGATGCCTCCCCGGTACGACAGCTCGGTGTCGTACCTTCCACGTCTGGATGGAGGACATGTTCTTGGGGGAATATTTATGCATCAGCACACCTGCACCATTCACATAGTAGCCTGTTCGTCCAGGCTCGGAGTCTTCTCCCATTTCCCAGAGGGTGGAAAGGGTGGGATCGAAGTGCTGATCCTCCACTAGACTGGTTACCGCAGACGAGGCGGGAGTGACCTCAGGCACAGAACTGGGGTTGCTAACCGCCTCGGAGGACTGATCCTCCTCACCGGACTCGCCGACTGGTGAACAACTAGCTGGGGTCCCCGTGTCACAGACGGGAATGGTCCTTGAGGAGCCTGGCTCCTGAGGTTAGCCTGACTGGAGGCTCGGGTGGACTTCAGTCGAAGCAACGTCACCGTCGGAGGCTGAAGTCGAGGCGCGAGACTCCTCAGGCCAGAGTGAAGATACGTCTGACTCCGCCACTCTCTCGGCCTGTTTGCTCTGGGATCTTGTGACCACTCCACAGGTCAGAGTAAATAACTCCTCCTGGCCATTGCATCATTGACAATCAGCAAGGATACCCCCAGTACCGGGTAGTAGGGTACCACCGCACAGGTCATCGGACCCGTAAAAATGTCACTCCAGACCTCGATGAGAGCAAGGGGATACCAGCCAGGAACCTGGTTAATGCCTCGAAGGATGATATACTCATTGGTATAATGCATCTGAGAGGCCGGAACTACCTCCGCCCGGAGAACACACAGCATCGCCCCAGTATCCCGAAGGTATTGGGCCTTAAACTTCACCACCGAATCAGGGCCACCCACTAAGGCTGTCCCTGAATAATCCTGATGCAGAGGATGAATGGTATTAGCCTCGGTGGCAGTGACCTTTGTCACCGATGCCACCGTCATGCACGAGGGCCCAGTTGATGACCTCCACTGACCTCCCTCCTATGTAACAACTGGGTTGCCTCAATAGGCCGGACTAGCTGGGTTAGAGAAACAGCGGTCTCCACCGTGCCCCACGCGTTTGCAGAAATCGCACCAGGGCCGTGCCCTGGCCTGCAGCTCGTGACCGCCACCAGTGGAGGGCATCAGGGAACCCTTCCCCTCGATCCAGCCGCCGGCCAGACGGGAGGCGGTCCTGACCGCAGAATCCTCCGTCTTACGACGCGACTGCATGGCTTGCAACATTTTGCACGCCAAAACATGTTTATCAATAAGCTTGACGCAGTATGACAAGGAAACAAGGTCTCTATCGACAAGAAACAACGCTAAGTCTGGCAGAAGCTGTTGATCGATACGGTAATGCACCAGGAGTTCCGCAACCACTGGAGGTAACTCAACGCTGCTCCCCTCAAACCATCTCTGCAGCTGTTCCAACAAGACCCGCGAATGTTCCTCATAGGTTTGACTGGACTGACGAGTCCAACTGAAAAAATTACGCCTATAAATACACAGAGATGCCGCATAGGCGTTCAAAATCTCGGCCTTCAACTTCCGGTATTCGTTTACGTCCTCGGTTGCCATCCTCGCCTATACCTCCCTCGCCTTTTCAGATAGATGGCTAACAATATGGCCGACCCACAAGCTCTCATCAATGCCACTGGAAGTCGACATCTTCTCCGCCATCTCCAGATACGTTTCTGGCCTCGTGTCTCCCGTCAAGTCCGGCAAACGAACATGAACAATTTCCGGGACTGGTGCAGCAGACACATCTGCCCACTGTCGTTCAGTCAACATTCGCCACTCCTGCTCTCTGACACGGTCAGCCTCTGCCGCGTCATGCTCCCTGAGTCACTCAGCCTCTGCTGCTGCTCCTTCAGCTATATCTGCGTCATGCTTCCTGAGTCGCTCAGCCTCTGCCGCTGCTCTTTCGGCTATATCTGCATCATGCTTCCTGAGTCGCTCAGCCTCTGCCGCTGCTCTTTCAGCTATATCTGCGTCATGCTCCCCAAGTCGCTCAGCCTCTGCTGCTGCTCTTTCAGCTATCGCTGCGTCATGCTTTCTGAGTCGCTCAGCCTCTGCCGCTGCTCTTTCAGATATCTCTGCGTCATGCTTCCTGAGTCGATCAGCCTCTGCCCTGTCATTCTCCCTGAGTCGCTCAGGCTCTGCCCTGTCATTCTCCCTGAGTCGCTCAGGCTCTGCCCTGTCATTCTCCCTCTTATACATGTCGAGTTGTTGAACCGGGGTCAGCCCGGACCAGAAGGTCGAACGCATGCATTTAATCATGATGGGATCGCTCCCGAACATATCTGGTTGAGTGACCGGGTCAAGGCTGATTGCTTCGCTCACATCGACACCCACGTGACTGTCAACATGATCAGGTTGATCACTCACTTCTCCATCCGACATGGTTTGGCTACGAGTTATCATATGACAAGGGCACAAAACACTGAGTCTAAAAGGAGGCTGGGTCGAAATATTTCAGCAACATCTTTCACCACATGGGATGGGGCAATTCACACAGGGGAGGCAAACAATATTGGGGTGATACACATAATTCGCACACAACGCTCTGTTGGGAAAATACGACACGAAATACCCAATATCACCACCGCACATCAAATTGCCAATGAGAAAATGCAACGTACAAATAACACACGTTTTTTTTTTTTTGTTGGCCGATGAATGGCGTAAACACAAGATAGTGTCCTCTGGTGAAAAAATTCCTCCAAGATGGCGTCTGCTGATGAGAAGGTTCCTCCAATATGGCGTCTGCTGGTGAGAAGGTTCCTCCAAGATGGCGTCTGCTGGTGAGGGAACGATGATCAGATGAAGGAAGATGGCGACCCACTGTGGAATTCCTGTCTCAGTTCGAATGTCTCTTACTTGAACGATCCCGGACGAGGCCCCATTTGTCGCGATCCCGACTGTTAATATCTTCCAGCACGGAATACTGACATTAGGTCCGAGCTTCAAGCAGTCCACGTGTGGAAAAAGAGAACAACAAAACACACCACTGTGTTTTAGATCGGCCTCTCGGGGTAGGCAGGATATTTTGTTGGCTCGATCTCAAAAACGGCTGGCAACAGAATTGAATACACAGCACAAAAAACCTGCCAGTACTCTTGGCAACTATAGAGTTCCAAAATCAGGTTGTACACCTCACAGCTCTGCTCGACAATAGCCAGGAATAACGATCACACTCGTCCTGATTTAACTCATTCCTTTAGACGGAGCTATCAACGATAAGCACAACGGTGCTGTCGAGAGTCTTAAAAATCACTTGAAATCGCATTCAATCATGTGATTCGGAGTGCTCGATATATTTTCCCACTCGCGATCTTAGAGCCATGTCTGTCGCCAGCAATGGCGCCCCGGCTCTCTCGCAGCTCACCCACCACGTGCCGACAAGCCAACCAATCCCTGGGAGCCTGAAAAAAGGTCACGTGAGGTTGTGGCCGGGACACTAAATTTGGTGAGAACATGGTTGTTTCTCACAATATATATATATATATATATATATATATATATATATATATATATATATATATATATATATATATATATATATATATATATATATATATATATATATATATATATATATATATATATATATATATATATATATATTGTTGCGGATTCGCGCCCGCCGGCGTGCTGACGGCCACGTAACTCGAATCGCGGCACGTCGCCCACCGGACGGACAATCCAGTCGTGACCCTCTCGGACTAACGCCGGGAACCAGTCACGGGTGGACCTTTCGGTCTCACCGCGATCGTGCCAATCGGCCCCCGCGTGGGATAGGGTTGCTCGCCAAATTCGACCTACCTAAGTACCCACTCGGAGGGTAGACCGGGCGATCGCACCTCGCCGCAGGTCGACTTCGGACACGGGCCACTTAAGCGACCCGTTCCGTACTATCGGGATAACCGAGCGGTGTTATTCGTCGGCCTCGACGGTTCGATTAATTATCGGGCGTCTTAGCCCACGACCAACCCTTTACGTGAAGCAAGATGGGGATTCAATGAAAGAAATGATGAAGCGAAGCGGGAAAACAGTTCAACAATAAGCACATTTATTTCGCGACGAACGGAAAGCACACATATACAATTCCACCAAAAGCACATGTAAAAGAAGAAGACAATGCAATATTACACAAAAAGCAAATGCAACAATGCAGATCTATCTGACTACCGGGCACACGGCAACACTTATACAATTTTACTTCACAGACGGTGCCGACAACACATATTCCCAAAGCAAAAGAAAAGAGAACCACCCTCCAGGATGAGGGGGGTAGGCGGGCCTGGGGCCGAGACCGTGTCGGGCCAACCCGTCTGATGATGAGACGCGGAGCGGCGGTGGTGCCTCAACTCCGCGGGCCTCGCGGACAGTGTCTGGTAGGGGGTGGGAAGGGGGCCCCCTTTGTCGCACTATCTCAGCGCGGGGGGGAAACAGGAGGGGGTTGCTGATGCTCGGGGAAAGAAGGATATAACCCTGTCTCGGGTCCCGCGGCGAGCGTCTCCTCCTCCACCTCGGTCGCGTTGCTGGCCTCTCCCTGTGCCGCTCCCGGCACCGACGCGAGCACCCCCTCGTCCGCCTTTGCCGACGTCACCTCTCCACAGCTCCGTCCTCTTCACTCCGACTAGTACCACTTCTTTCCAGCTCCACCGACGACTCCTTTGAACTCCGCACACTCTCAACTCAACTTCCAACTGAACTCTTCCTACTCAACTTCCAACTGAACTCTTCCTACTCAACTTCCAACTGAACTCTTACTCAACTTCCAACTGAACTCTTCCTACTGAACTGACTTGACTGACGAACGCAGTCGTTTTTATAAGCCCCGTGGCTTCGCTCTTTCACCCTTGACCCTTTGCCTCCGACCCTTCACCTGGCTCCCCATTGGCCCGAGGAAAAGTGGGCGTGAATGCTTTTTGATCCATGAATTTGCATATAGCGACCGCCCTCCAACGCCCTGGAGGCGGGGCCAAATCGCCCCTCGCTCACCGATTGGACGGAACAAAAGTGGGCGTGAGTCGTTTTTGATCCGTTTTTCTGCGGAAAGTCCGTGATGTTTTTGAACACGCTGCTCGGTGCGCGCCCCGCACGAGTCCAGCATCGGTGCCCACGAGTGGCGCGAGATGACTGTGATGCGATGGTGGCGAGTTGTGACGGTAAAGGTCGTGGCGGTTGTGGTGAAGCGGCGTTGTGGTTGGTGGTTGTTGTTGTGATGGCCGCGTTGTGGTTGGTGGTTGTTGTGTGATGGCTGTTGAGACGTGGTTGGTGGTTGTTGTGTGATGGCTGTTGAGACGTGGTTGGTGGTGGTAATAATGGCGGCTGGTCCAAAATAAAGATAGTAAAAGAAAAACGGCTATCCTGAAGAGTCGCAGCCCGCATGAATGACATTTATTCCCTCTAAACAACAGGTTTGGGCCTAACTACACATATACTTACGGAGATATCTCACCTAAGGGACCTGAATGGTGGTTTGTGAATTTCGTCAACCACAACACTACCCCCTCCCCTTTTTACAGACTCGTCCCGAGTCGTCAAATTTTCGTGTGCCATCATGTGCAGTTTTCCCCGAGTACATTTTACCTACGGATCCCTGAGTGCGACATTCATGGTATTCGTGTCCCCAAAATAAATAACCTGAGGGCTGAGTAACTACCTAAACAAACTCACTCACACGGACGACTTAAATAAAATTGCCGGCGCTAAGACAGACATGCCGGGGGCGCAGTCATATGTACAGTACATCTTAACTTAACTTACAAATTTTACACTAAACCATGGCCCAGGATCAATGAACTCTGCAAAAAGAAAGCAGTTAGCAGGGAGCCAGGCTGCTCGCATGCAGTCTCTGCCTCAAACAATGCAGGTGACAGGGAACGTGGCCGGCTGCTCACACGCAGTCCAAGGCCTTCCCTTTTGAACTGAACGCAGTGAACCACAACGGTGCATGGGCTGCACAAATGCAGTCTCCGTGCCAGCTCAAGTGGCACACGCAATGAACACAACGAATGGATGGATGAACACAAACATGGTGCACTGGCCACCACTGCAGGCCCGTGTTGTAGCTGCCAACAGGGCAGTTCTTGCAGCTTGCAAACTGTTGCCTTGATCCTGGCGCACATGGCAATGAATAGGGGGGGGCAAAGCAAAAATTGAACGGGGCTGGTGAACAGGGGCAGTGGGCATGGCATGGCAAAGGCAGCAGGGAAACACAGCCCGCAGAAGAAGGCCGCTGCAGGCAAACACAGCCGGCAGATGAACTGGCCGGCACAGGCCTTGAAGAAAAACAGCCAGCAGATGAAGTGGCCGGCACAGGCCTTGAAGCAAAACACGGCCAGCCGATGGCACAGGCCTTGCAGCAAAACAACAGCTGCCGATGAAGTTGGCCGGCCTCCGCCTTGAAGCAAAACACGGCCAGCCGATGAAGTTGGCCAGCCTTTGCCGTTCAGTGGAGGTTGGTGGAGGGAGTGCGGTGGTGCTGGCCACTCGGAAGGCGGGCTCGGACCTACCTACCTGTCTCTCTCCCACCTATCGCCTTTGCCTGTCACTGTACATACCCACTCCCTTAATTTGTCAAACCCCAATTTAGCCCCAACTTTTTTTTTTTTTTTTTTTTTACTTCCCCATTATAAATCGTCCCCTAACCCCCTGTACTGTCCTTGTTCGGCTAACCTATCCTGTCACCTAGCCTACTCCCAACCCCTACGTTCCCTTCCCGGAGGGGAATAAGGGAGAGCTAGCGTCCTGTGTCGAGGCCCAACGAAGCCTCAGAATGGCCTCCCCAGAGTTCAGCGATCTATAACACAAAGTGAGTCCAGCGGCCCACAACGAGAGCGAGGGGATGGATGGTGCGGAGGGGTACATCTCCTAATCTACCCTATCCATTTAACCGTTAAACTACCCCGGGGCTTTCAACAAGCGCCTCTCGCTTAAACTATTGGTTCTCACAACCCAGATTCCCGTCGCCTGTGTTGGTGTCCTCACAATTTCGGGCCTCGTCCCCCAATTTTCTCTCCGTGCCCTCACACGGTCTCATGACTGGGACACGTGGCTCCCTTTGGCAGGCACGACCCTCTGCCGATTCTCCTGCTATGGCACCCCCGGGCACTACACTGCCTCCGAGCCTACCAGCTCCCTAACACCGGGGAGTGCCCCCCATGGCACCTCCCCTGAAACGCACACGTGGCAGGCTGGCTTCCCAGGCCCCTTTCCGAGGGTCACCCGTGCCCACAACACTGCCCACGCAGCTAATGGCGCCCCGGGCCCCCGCACCAAGCAGGCGCACCCGTGCCCACTACGCTATCCCGGCCCCCCATGGGCCCTTGGCCTACCACGGCCGACTAGCCTGGTGCTCGGGGTACCCACTCAGCGATACTCACCTTTCGCAGCCACGCTCCCAAGCCCGTCAACAGGGCTCCTGCACCCCTCCAAATGGGTTTCGAGCCTACATTCCCACCAACAGCAAAACGACCTCCATTTTTGTTAATTTGACTAACCCAGCTAACTCACTCTACACTGACCCCGGGGGTCCCTTGGGCGGGAGTCACTCCTCCCCCCAATCACTCATCGCACCATGCATTCCCCATTCGCTCCACTCACACAGACCCGCTGGCCTCACTCACTCACCAAGCACATGCTTCCACTTCACTCACCAACTCTTCAACACACTCACCGCTGAACTCTGCCATCCTTCTATCTGCATCCCCTAACTAACTCGTGCTCCCACGTCGTCCCTTAAACTACAGCACGTTCCTTTTAACACTACGTAGCTAAGCTACGTCCCCACTACACATTCACAAGTCTGTCACGGTCTCCAAATAATCCCATTAATCAATTTCCCAACCTAAATCTGGCTACAATCCCTCTAACTAATCCATTCCACGGGCCCCATGAGGACTTACCCCTGCCCCATGGAGCCGGTCTAACTAAGCTAACCCTTCCCCCTAACTAGTTTCCATCCTGTGCCCTCGTCAAGGGGGTCTTCCACCCCTTGCCCAGGAATCCTGTGCACCCGAAAGTGAGGCTTGCTTTTTCTTTTTTTTTCTTTACATGCGCAGCACCAGCGCGGCAACTCAGAGCTCGCGCACTTTGCACCTGCCCGTGACGTCATGCAGCTGCACGTGTACCTCGTCCCTTCTTGGACGGTACCATCCGGCAGGGATACCCCTCCTGCCGGATTCCAACCCCACGTGCAGCCATGGCGTCACCGTGCGCATAAAAAAAAAAACACAAGCCCCACGTCTCGAGGGGTTCCCCACGCGAACACATGTGCTTTGCCCGTTGGAGCTTAACACACACGATCGCGTGGAGAACCCGTCCGGTCCAAATCCGTAATCCTGCCTAAACTTTGTCCGTCCGCGGGATCGGCAAATCCACCGCGTGCGTTTCTGGACCGGGACTTCACTCTCGCAAGCGAGCACGTGGGGGCCTCGTGCGTTGCACAGCACGGACCTCGTGCTCACTGCTGGGTGAACCCGGCACGGTCCCTGAAACAACTACAGCCGCTACTCGGCTTTCTTTCTTCACATGTCGCCGTCGTCGCCATTCCACACACGCACTCCCGCGTGTTACGACGCTCACACTCCATTCCATTACATTCACACCGGGAGACGCGGCTGCGTGCTCCCGCATGCCAACCGACATCTCCCTCACATACCGCTCTCTCACACACACGGTCTCCCTTGCACTCGGCTGTTCACTCACGCGTGCCTCACTACTCACACAAACCATACTACTCACACACGCGGGGGCACTCATCCGCGGTGCCTCATCCACACACCGTGCCTCACTCATACACGCGGGGGCACTCAACCGCGGTGTCTCATCCACACACCGTTCCTCACTCATACACGCGGGGGCACTCATCCACGGTGCCTCACTCATACAGGCCGTTTCACTCACACCCACGGCCTCTTCCACACACGGTACCTCATCCACACACGGCGTGCTTGGAAGCACGTACTCTGGCACCATCGCCACCACACCACTCACACACGGGGTCGCTTCCACACACGGGGTCGCTTCCACACACGGGGTCGCTTCCACACACGGGGACGCACTCACGCCTTGCACCACACACACAGGGACAACTACACTGGGGATTCGTGTCCCCACTAGGGTCTCCGGGGCCTCTATACCCCCAAAGCTCTCCGTGCACCTGTCCACAGCACTCCTCCCCTCAACCTCGCAAAGCACGACCGAACCCACCTGGTCGTGACTCGCCTCAAGGGGGCATACTCCCTCCCCTCGTTCCTGGAGGAGGCTATCCAGGTGCTCGCACTGGGTCCCTACACGCTCCGCGAGCTCACCCCCATTATCCTCCACTACCTCCGTGTGTGTGTGTGTGCGTCACTTACCCCGTCTTCATCGTGTAGTCTTCCCTCTATCGTTTCTGTCTCCCGTGTCTCTGCCAACTCAGTCACCTCTTCACCCTTTACCTCTCTTGTCTCAACTATTATTTCCGTTGTCGTCACCTCGTGTCTCATCTCGCACGTTTTGGTCTCCCCATTTAATTTTTCCCTTTCGGTCATCGTCACGACCCTCCCCCAACACGCCCCCCGAATTATTTTTTCACCCGCTTCCACCGCGGGCCTGTCAGCCGTTGCACCCCCTTCCAGCTCGTTCGCTCCCACACGTGGAGTCGCCATTTTTATCTCCCTGGTTACTGCCTTCATGCCCGCCTGCAGGCTTCGGCCCATGTTCCGCGTCTCACCCCGCAGCTTTTTAGTTTCTTCCTTCATTTGCTTGTTCATGCCTTTCATTTCGTTTATAATTTCATGCGCATTCGTTTCCATCTTTTGTGTATACGCATCCATCCTCGCTGTCATTTCCGCATTCATTTTTGCCAGCATGGTGAATAGCTGGGCCATGTCGGGTGCGCTTGGGTGAGCCGTTTCGGCAGGGGTCGGGGGGTTTTGGTGGAGAGGGGGAGGGGAGGTGTCATACACCGCGGCCGCTGCCGCACCTATTTCGGGCTCTGGGTTCAGTTGGGCGAGATCATTTTCCTGTACAACCAGCATTTCCTGCACGGGGATTTCATCCTGGACCATGGATTCTACATTACTACACATATACATTTCTAATACCCCCGGCTCCCGCTCGCCTTGAGACGCCATCTTGCTTCTCTTAAAGGGTTAATTTAGCTCGCTCGTAATTTGGAGGGAATCGGTGGTCGCTCCTCTCACCCCTGGACCGATTCCCGTGAATTTAATTGGAGACAGGAGAGCCCGTTTTCCCGTTCTCCAATACCAGTGCCGCGAGGAGGGCGATGAGTTTATATCCCACTCCTGACACCAGTGTTGCGGATTCGCGCCCGCCGGCGTGCTGACGGCCACGTAACTCGAATCGCGGCACGTCGCCCACCGGACGGACAATCCAGTCATGACCCTCTCGGACTAACGCCGGGAACCAGTCACGGGTGGACCTTTCGGTCTCACCGCGATCGTGCCAATCGGCCCCCGCGTTGATAGGGTTGTTCGCCAAATTCGACCTACCTAAGTACCCACACGGAGGGTAGACCGGGCGATCGCACCTCGCCGCAGGTCGACTTCGGACACGGGCCACTTAAGCGACCCGTTCCGTACTATCGGGATAACCGAGCGGTGTTATTCGTCGGCCTCGACGGTTCGATTAATTATCGGGCGTCTTAGCCCACGACCAACCCTTTACGTGAAGCAAGATGGGGATTCAATGAAAGAAATGACGAAGCGAAGCGGGAAAACAGTTCAACAATAAGCACATTTATTTCGCGACGAACGGAAAGCACACATATACAATTCCACCAAAAGCACATGTAAAAGAAGAAGACAATGCAATATTACACAAAAAGCAAATGCAACAATGCAGATCTATCCGACTACCGGGCACACGGCAACACTTATACAATTTTACTACACAGACGTCGCCGACAACACATATTCCCAAAGCAAAAGAAAAGAGAACCACCCTCCAGGATGAGGGGGGTAGGCGGGCCTGGGGCCGAGACCGTGTCGGGCCTACCCGTCTGATGATGAAACGCGGAGCGGCGGTGGTGCCTCAACTCCGCGGGCCTCGCGGACAGTGTCTGGTAGGGGGTGGGAAGGGGGCCCCCTTTGTCGCACTATCTCAGCGCGGGGGGAAACAGGAGGGGGTTGCTGATGCTCGGGGAAAGGAGGATATAACCCTGTCTCGGGTCCCGCGGCGAGCGTCTCCTCCTCCACCTCGGTCACGTTGCTGGCCTCTCCCTGTTCCGCTCCCGGCACCGACGCGAGCACCCCCTCGTCCGCCTTCGCCACCGTCACCTCTCCACAGCTCCGTCCTCTTCACTCCGACTAGTACCACTTCTTTCCAGCTCCACCGACGACTCCTTTGAACTCCGCACACTCTCAACTCAACTTCCAACTGAACTCTTCCTACTCAACTTCCAACTGAACTCTTCCTACTCAACTTCCAACTGAACTCTTACTCAACTTCCAACTGAACTCTTCCTCCTGAACTGACTTGACTGACGAACGCAGTCGTTTTATACATACATTATACATAAACGCATATATACATACACATATATACATACACATATATACATATATACATATACATACACATATATATACATACACATATATACATATATACATACACATATATACACATATATACATACACATATATACATATATATATATATATATATATATATATATATATATATATATATATATATATATATACATATATATTGTTGTGGTTGAGGAAATTCGCAAACCACCATTCAGGTCCCGTAGGTGAGATATCTCTGTAAGTACATGTGTAGTTAGCCCCAAACCCGTTGTTTAGAGGGAATAAATGTGATTCATTCTGACTGCGACCCTTTAAGATAGCCGTTTTTCTGTTCTATCTTTATTTTGAACCAACCACGTCTCAACCGCCATCACACAACAACCACCAACCGCAACGCCGCTTCACAACAACAACAACGCCAACAGCCACGACCTTTACCTTCGCAACTCGCTCTCGCAACCATCGCATCACTGCCATTCCAAGCGTCACCGTGGCCAGGGACCGCCACTTTAGACCCTCCACCACCTTCACTCCTCCTTCTGCGGCCATTCCCGCACCGCTTGAGAACGCCGAGCGACAGGCTGTCCTGGCCTCGTGCGGGGTGCGCGCCGAGCAGTGGGTGCAAAAAGCGGCCTTTCCAAGGGGAAGTCGGATCAGGAATGATTCACGCCCAATTCCGATCGTCCAATCATTAAGCGCGGGGCGATTTGGCCCCGCCTCCAGGCGCGTCGGAGTAGAATCGATATATGCAAATTCGAGGTTCAGGGGAGGTTCACGCCCACTTTTCCTCCGTCCAATGGGCGAGCGTGGCTCCGCCCCCGAGCCCATCCTGATCTGGAAATCTGCATATGGGTTCTCCTGTCGCACTATAAAGCGCCGAGCGCGGGGCGAATTGAGTGAGTTTCTGTTTCGGGCTCGAGTTGGAGAGGTGTGGCGGCGGCGAAGTGTGGCAGCAGCAGTCAAGACGGGTCTGGAGGAGAGTCTGTCTGTCGGGGTTCGGAGTCTGTCGGGGAGCTGCAGAGAGGGGAAGCCGGGAACGCGGTCGAGAGCGCAGTGGAGTCGCTCGTCGCGGGACCCAAGCAAGCCAGCTATCCTCTTTCCCCAGAGCATCAACAACCCTCCCCCTGTTTCCCCCCGTGCTGAGATAGTGTGAAAAGGGGGCCCCGTTCCCACCCCATTCCAAGCAGTGCCATCGAAACCCGCGGAGGAGCGCAGAGTTGGGGCACCGCCGCCATTTTGCGGCTCATCACAAGACGGGTAGGCTCCACGCGGTCTCGGCCCCAGGCCCGTCTGCCCCCTTGTCGTAGAGGGTGGCCCCTTTTTCTTTTGCTTTTGAGTATATGTGTTGTCGGCGCCGTCTGTAAAGTAAAACTGTGTTAGTGTTGCCGTGTGCTCGCGTAGTCGGTGGGAGATCTGCATTGTGTTTCTTTTGTGCAATTGCTTTTGGTGCATAATTGTTGTGTTTCTTTTACAGTGCTTTTGGTGCATAATTGTTGTAATTGTATATGTGTGCTTTCCGTTTGCCGCTGAATAAATGTGCCTTATGTTGAACTGTTTTTCCCGTTTCGCTTCGTCTTTTCTTTAATTGAATCTCCATCTTACTTCACGTAAAGGGTTGGTCGTGGGCTAAATACGCCCGACAATTAATCGGGACCGTCGAGGTTGACGATAACACCGCTTGGTTATCCCGATAGTACGGAACGGGTCGCTTAAAGTGGCCCGTGTCCGAAGTCGACCTGCGGCGAGGTGCGATTGCCCGGTCTACCCTCCGTGTGGGTACTTAGGTAGGTCGAATTTGGCGAGCAACCCTATCCCACGCGGGGGGCCGATTGGCACGATCGTGGTGAGGCCGAAAGGCCCACCCGTGACTAGTTCCCGGCGTTAGTTCCTGAGGGTCACTACGGAATTGTCCGTCCGGTGGGCGACATGCCGCGATTCGAGTTACGTGGCCGCTCGCACGCCGGCGGGCGCGAATTCGCAACAATATATATATATATATATATATATATATATATATATATATATATATATATATATTTATAATTAAAAAAAAATTATATATATATATAATATAAAAATGACAGCTTTGCACACTCTTGGCATTCTCTCAACCAGCTTCATGAGGTAGTCACCTGGAATGCTTTTCCAACAGTCTTGAAGGAGTTCCCACATATACCGAGCACTTGTTGGCTGCCTTTTAAAAAATATTTTAGATTCTTGTCATCACAGCTGTCACCAAGGCAAAGGATGGCTACTTTGAGGAATATAAAATATAAAATTTATTTTTATTTGTTTAACGCTTTTTTGGTTATGCCAGAATTCCATATGTGTTATTTCATCGTTTTGATGTCTTCACGATTATTCTACAATGTAGAAAATCGTAAAAATAAAGAAAAACCCTTGAATGAGTCAGTGTGTCCAAACTTTTGACTGGTACTGTGTATATATTGCGAAGATATACAGGTATAAAAGTCAGATTAACCATTGAGTCTCGAGGTTGCATACTTATTGTCTTTTTTGGATTCCTAATGGGACAAGATTTGACCATAACAAGTCATCCTTTTGGTTATAACTGAGTACAGACTGGCCAATTGGTTGTATAACGTGTGTCTCTTCAGGTTACGTGCAACATTTGTTCAATTCATGACTGCTTGCATACATTATCAGACATATTCTCCACTCTGAAATCTAACTCCATTGAACCTCCATCTATGTACCTTGATTTATTGGCAAAGGGCAGGGCACAGTGGTGGAATGGAGGTGTTGATTTAACAAGTTGTGTAAAAGTTGGACCATACATGTCCACATTTATCGGCAAGGTATTACATCACAGGATGTGCTGTCCTTTTGGAGGGACATTAGCTAAGCCAGCTCTCTTGACTGCTGGCACTCACTTGTGTGGAGTTAAAATACACTTCAAACCACAGTTTTGTTTTGTTTGGAAAAGTAAATTCAAATTTCCATTGTGCATTGGTATCTTGACCAACTTTCGATTTCTGCCCTGACTATTGCTGGGAAAGAAATGGTCAGCAAGATGGATGGAAAACAGATAGTACTGAAAAAATTGCATATATACAGTCGTCTCTACGCTCTGTATACGGTAAATATCAATCGACCAAGCATACATTGTTTGCCTGATTCAGCAGTACCTAATCTTCCTCTACAGAGTATGTTGCCCAATGGTCCAGGAGACTGTTTCGGCAGCACCAATGTTATGCACAGAGTATGGTCCCAATGAATGGATGGATGGGGTAAGTTTGATCAGATACAGAACTCGGCAAAAACACCTCAAAATTAATCAAGAACTCAAAAATCACAACTTTTATCAGGTTTTAGGTCTACTTGTAAAGGTTGACCAGTTATGTGATCACATTCAAAACAATACCCAGAAGGCCCTTTTAGTCATGTCACAGTCATGTTATTGAGGATGCAGAAACTGCTGTTTAAATTGACATTTGGAAAAGGTCACCGTGGTGGTCTGTTGGTAGAATCTCTATAATAGGTACAATTTGCATACCAAAATTGGCACCAGTTTGAAGTTGCATTTAATTTTTTTTCTCCTAGTCCTTTCATTTCCAGCCATGCAAGTAACCTTGGTTTAAGCTGTCTCAAAGCAAAGGTGGGCAGGCCATGAAATTAGCTGTCAGTGTTAAAACTTCAGCAAAGATTACCCGAGGCCTTTATAATGGGCTCTTGACCTTCAGTCCATCAAACTTGACTCGCCCGTTCCATCCTATTGCTATTTGTTGGAAACTTTGTCTTGTGAATAAATGGCTCATTGAAATGTTGAATTAAAATTTGTTTGTAAAGTTGACAGGATGAAACACAGACTTTACGGGCCATACTGCAGACTCCTACATCTACCAGTGAAAGTTGCATCGATGGCTCCTTGCTCCCTATAAACAACCATCCTGCATCGAGCCAGAACAGTTAATTTTATTCTTCTTTATTTGGTTTTGGGCAGTGCTGGCTTTACATTGGTAATATTTGAATTCCCCATCCTGTTGCCCTGAGGGCACAAAGGGTCAACCATAAAGTGTGGACCAGGAAAGTAGATCAGAGCAAGCAGATTAACCCCTCCACAAAGGCCATTAATGATCCAACTAGGTTTTATTGAAAGTCCGATGCTGACAGAATAATTCTCCTGAGACTATCTTGGTTTTCACAAGTTTAGAATCCAAATCCTTTACAGTGCTGACTTCTAATTTGAAGCCACAACCAATGGGATGCCAGTTCAGGCCACTCCCCGAACTGAGAAATTTGTCTTTCGCAGTTATCTTTACCAAGTATACGATGGAGTCTAACAGGACAACCAAACATTGAAACTGGTACAGTCTAAACTCCATCCCCATTATTAGGAAGGCATGGGTGTAATACAACCGTTTTATAAATATTAGTTTCTGTGCAGGATGAAAGTCAGAATCGACATCTCTTAGGTCAAAAGACCACCACTGTGCATCCCAGCCACAAAGGAAAATTTAATGAGACAACAAATTATGAAACGAGACACATACTCGAAGAATAAAACAGCATGTTTCGTAAAGCTTGTGTACAATCTAATAACATTTTATCTGCCATACATTTTAAAGAGCAACAGAGGACAGTCATGTTTGCGATTACGACCATGCGGCAAGTAGGCACTGTGATGAAAGCTGGAGAGCTTGCAATGTTCCATTAGAAATGTAATTCGGATATCACAAAACATTCTATTCCCTCTTCCTTCCAAATCATTTGGCTACAAATCTGCCATGATGACACAGACATTGAAATTACGACCTTCAGTGGTGAGACGATGTTCGTCATGCCATGTATTATTGTGTCACAATCACTCCCATTAAATGAACAAACCAAGTTATGTTTTCGTGTCTTGTAAATACATTTTAAAAACAAGGAAAAAAACACAAGGAAAAAGAAAAACTTAACACTCAGCTGGGAATTAAAACTGATACGAAGGTGAGGATAATGTCAAGCTTTTTTGTATTCACGATTCTCTTGGTATTTGCAGTAAGATTTAATGGCAAAATGGTTGGGGGGGATAGTACAATCACTAAATATATTTTAAGACGAATATAAAGTTTCTTTATTAGACTGACAATGACTTTAAAATAAAAATGCAAAAAATCAGAAAAACTGACCATGAAACAAAAATAAGGCTCAAATATTTATGATACAGGGTGTCTATAAAGTCCTCGTGCAATTTTGAACTTTTATAACTTTTGATGTACACATGATAGAGTCAAGCAATTAATGGCATATGGAAGCACAATTCATCACGTTTTGTTAATATTAATGGGGTTATCAATGTTTTTGTTACTACTGTTAAATTCACAATTTCCCTGGGTTTCTTGACGAGTTCACATTTTTGTGATGAGACAACTTCTCCATCAGTGGTAAAGTGAAATACCACAATTACCACATTTGGTTTCTGAACTACAATGATAAAATATTTCACGCATCATCATGTATCAGCAAGACTAGGCTCCCTGCCCTATGCTTCGGATGTGCGACTGTTCTTGAATGTCTTCCCAGACAAGTGGGTCGGAAGACGTGGACATATTGCTTGGCCACCTCGTTTGCATGACATATCTCCATTGGACAACATTTTATGGGCAAATGTAACACTTTTGTTTACTCATCAAAACCACATTTTTTGGATGAACTTAGGGCTACGATCACAATGCAATTCATGAAACTACTCAGCAATAACTGGAGAACGTTTTCAACAAGTCAACAAGTTGAAAAATGGCTTTGAACGATGTATTATGAAAGATGGTGGTTATGTTGAAACCTAAAACTTTGAACTGCATTGAGTAAATACCTGATAAAATAAATTATGATTTCATGTACCATTTCTAATCTGCTTCTCTCATGTGTACATCAAAAGTTATAAAAGTTAAAAGTTGCACAAGGATTTGATGGACACGATGTGCAGTATCCACATGGATGGGGTGAATTGGGGGAGGGGTTCAAGTGATAAAATGAAAAATATATGACGTACATACAAGGATTGGGTGAGTGGGCACACAAATTTACCCGAGGTTAATATGGTATCGTTAATAAAGAGGATGACTCCAAAACAATAATTATTTTAGTGAAGGATATAATTATGACCAAACTCTGTCAACGATTTTATAATTTTTGTTCATACAAATAAACTAGTCTATAAGCCTGGTGTTGCCTTTGTGGTTCAGGTGGCTGGCTTGGGATCTTAGGGTCCTTGGTTTGAGACCCATTGAGTCCCATTAGTTGCTGAATTAACACCAGGTGGGGTTAACTTGGTCTGTCATCCTTCTGAGGTTAGTGACATGAGTACCAATGTACTGGTATAGGGTACAGCATCAGTGGCATAGTTGTGCCCAAAAAAACCAAGCTGCTGTATGAAAGGCGAATAACTAGTCCATACTAATAAATGTGTCTCCTCCATAACTATTAAACTTAATGGGCTGAAACTTTGTGTGAATACGAAGGGAATGCCAAGGGAGTGCATCAATGAAAATTGGGTGTTTGGGCAAATTAAAACACCCCTTTTGAAGATAATTATCAGCCTTATTTAATTATCCTTTATCAAGGCTTCATCCTTGGTCAACCCCTTTGTCAGTCCATTCTCCCTTGATGGGGTCTTCATTTGCCATTTTTTTTGGCTTGCACAACAATGTCTTGACTTGGACCAGGCCACAATGGTTTCATAATGATAAAGCACTCAATTTTTTTTTTACTTTTCTCACTCATACCATTGCCTCACATTCACACCTACAAATCACTGGATACAACACACTGCTTATAAACATCCCGAAACACCAGTGTTCATGCCTTTATTTCATTTACACAAATGTGATTACTTTGAGAATCTCTTAACATGTCGAGGAATATGTGGGTTGGGCACCCTGAGCCGAATTTCAAAATTTGAACTGCAGACTTAATATTAGCAGCAGTTCAGACTGCGAAAAAAGAGTGTTCATTTGTCCAGTTGGGACATTGTTTGACACTCCGGGTGTCTCCGGTGTCTTTTACGCTGCTAAGCTCTACAATCTCTTAACCTGAGCCAAATTTCAAAACTTAAACTGTGGATTTGACCTTAGCAGCATTAAAAAAATTTCATTTGTCCAATTTGCATTTTGTTTGACACTGCGGGCATCTCCGAGCGGTGTTTAATATGACTGATCAGTGATCGCTAATCGCTTGCCAAGCCAGCTGTTCCTTATGAACCGTTTCATTTTAGTGCTTCCTTGAGTGCTAAAGCCGCTTGGAGAGCACTCTTATAGTTGCTTGGATTTTAGTTTGCAAGCCATGGTGATACACAGCAAAAGTACCCGCACTGTCACCCTGCACTATCACTTTGTACTGGATGGATGGAAGGGATGGTTGGGATGGAGGGAAGGAATGGTTAGGATGAAGGGAAGGGATGGATGGATGGACCAAACCGATATTGGTAAGCCATGGCGAGGCAGTAGACTGTGGTGTAAATTAATATATTTTTTTTAAATCATAGCTGAGATTGAGGAAAGGAATGGAATGGATGAGGGAAGGGATAGATGACAACAGCTGTCGTCGTTTAAAAAAAAAAAAAAATTACAAATTGACATTCAAGACAATGTTAGGTGATAATGTAAATTAAGTACATATGTAAGCATGTGTTCTATTGTCTTAGTTAAATCTGGCAAAAGTATAAAATGTAGCCTTCACCTTGGAGTGGTCATGCTGAGCACCGCCCAGCGATGCTTGGAGATACACCCTCTGGTGGAGTACTTTAGAGGTTATGAGGGGAGAGTGTTTCCAAAACCCAAGCTCATTGCAGATGCTACAGGGAATGTAATGGCAGATGAAGGAATAGCAGATTGGAACTCATTAATTCATTCATCAATCATACCTTACATTTTGTGTTCACTCTGTGAGATTGGAGTATCGTGTGTTCATGAACAACTGTGGAACTTGCTGTGAATCCAATTTCCTTCAATCCCATCCATCTCTTCCCCGCATCTCATCATTTGTCCTCGCTCCTCCACCCCTCCTTCCTCTCTCTCCTCCCTCTCTCACTCCTCTTCCAACCTTAATGAAGTGATAAATAATGGGTGGATGTGATAAATTCCCACAGGTGGTTGTGTTGTGATTTGGAGGTGGTTATGTTATGCTGTAGTATTTGTGTTGTGTTTTGAGCCCGGAGTGTCGAGGAGTATGCGGGTTGGGCAGATGGGCACTTTTTTGGCGGTCGGAACTGCTGCTGGGTTCGATTCCGCAATTTGAATTTTTTGGTTCGGCTTGGGTTGAGAGATACTCAGGCTTAGTGCATTCTAGTTGTAAAACGTGTGCTAAAATTAAATAAAGGCGCGATACACTGGCGTCTCCAGGCATTTATAAGCATTGCAGTTCAGGTGTCTCGGCCTGATCTTGGCTCTACGGTCTCGGCATGAGCTGGGTTTTGGGGTGAGGACTATGGGCTTAGCGGCAGGTCTGGCTGGGGAGGGGTTTTTGTTTGTCCAGTTCGCATGTTCATTTGCGTCCCGGGCATCTCCAGGTGATGTGTGACCCTCTCGGAGAGATCCAGTTTCAGAGTGCACAAACAAGGTGGCAGCCACAGTTTGAGTCGCATACCTCAAGGGAAGCCCATGTTCTAATCTCTTCAAAAATAGTATGTGCTGTTTGAAAGTAATGGCTGGTTTTGCCATCTTATTTGAACGTGCTACTTTAACATATCCCATTTGGGTCAATCCTGCAGTAATGCTGGGAGACAAGACCACCCACCGCCCTCCCCCCTGCTTCCCTTCGAGTCCCACAACCAAACACAAGTACAGAACACACTGTTCCCCTCCCCACCCCTCTCTCCTTGCTCTCTCACCCGTCCCTCCTGTCTCCCTCTCTCTCTTTCCCTCTCCCACCTCTCTCACCCACCCCTCTCTCTCTACCACCCCTTTCTCTATCCCCATCCCCTCTCCCCCCCCCCCATTTGAGTAGGCCTTACAAAATAAAAACCATAGGTGGTCAAAACAAAAGTAATGTTGATATTCTTTGCTGTTGCCAATGGAGGCTCCAATGGCCAGATTCCATTTGCTATCGAATGGTTACTTCCATTTTGATTCAAAATGTGCAATAGTTTATATATTTAACTACAACTCCTGGCGTGCCTTGGCCGCGTAGCTGTATCCCCAGAATCGACATCAACCAGCAGCTCGGTGCTGCATATGCATGAATGACTGAAACACATGTACTCCTCACATGTCCGGCTCGGGAAGCCTAAACTTTAGAACACATCCATAGAATTATTTTCCAGTACATAAAGTGGTGGTGCATATATTTCAGTCTGGACTTTGAAGTTTCCCAATTTCACATTCACAGCCCATGGAGACAACTTCTACCTTCTAAATCTTGCAGAGACAGGGCACACCCATTCCACAAAGAGAAGATGTTACCATAGCTCTAAAACTCATACTCGGTGCTTCGAAAATTGTTTTCGAAATGTCATAACGCAGGCAGTCGAAACCATAATGACCTCGTGCAATTTAAATTGAATCTCAACATCAATAATGGGAACAGCAAAGTAAGGCCCAATGATTCATGACATCCATCGCTGAGCACATACTGTGGACAATTTGAATAAACCATATCAAACAGGTAAACAGAAGAAAACGAACAAAATACAACACGTTATTTTGTTGTACTGTACTGTATATTTTGCCGAAATTTTTGCTTCCAAATGACTAAAATATTAATCGACTTAGTTTTGACCAGCCAAGATCAAACATCATCCTCAAATTTTATGTGCAGCTGTGGTTGGCCTTAATTGGATACCTATTACAACCTGACCTGAGGGTGAAGGCCATAGAAGGGCTAGGTCATGCTAAAGTGAAAATCGTGATTTGTGACCACACCAGGTGCTTTTGGTTTTCTCAATTAATCTCAATGGCTTATTGAGAAGATAAGGTGAACTTATTTGATGTCCATTTCAGTGTCAGCGTTTGCTGTTATATGGAATTCAAAGCCTTTTCTTTTGAAAGCACCTGATATTTGTGAGGAATAAAATGTAAGCTGGTGCACATAAACCATTTATAAATCAACTGTTGCTGTTTCAGCAGTGGATGTGAGCACCGCAACATTAAACGGAGCATAAGGTCTTCATTTTTTTTTTTTTAATTTACAATGAGCAGGGGCTACCCGGCACTGACCAGGGGAGGGATACCCAGTCATGCCCGGCTGGGTGGGCTTTTCCCAGCAATGGTTTCGGAATGTGTTGGACATTGAAAAGGTGTGATTTTATTGGCTTCCTGTTGGTTACCTTTTGCCTACAGACTGGCAGCAGCACTGCCTGACTCCACATCCCAATATACACTTTATAGCAGCCTTTGGTGGCCTCAAACATGGATGGCAAGTCCAATGTGCGGGAGCTTAAAACCTAGCCCAGATTCGGAAGTACCTGCACCCAAAATTTGTCGCCTCCAAGTGCTGCGGTTCAGTCATGAAAGAATAACGTACAAACGCACAAAGAAACACCCAAACACTTTAAAATATTCATAAGATAGAAGTTGTTTAGGGAAAAGTTGCATAAAGAATTTGTTTTTTCTTTTTTTTTAAAGCAAAAGAAAACACAAGACGACGACGGTTAAGTGGTGTGCCCAATCAGGCTTTCAAACACAACTACAGTTGACAACAAAAGACAATATCAGCGATGGAAAGTACATAAATAATTAAGGAAGAGAGGACAAGGAAGCCGAGTGTGCATGAGGAAAATATCTACAGGTCCAGGTATGAACACTGCAGTGGTGGAATCGATCAGTTTACTAAAGGCCACAGGTAGGAATAGTGCCCTTCTGGTTGTTTCTACCAATACAGTCGATAGAGATGAATCACTATGTACTCTCAGTCTGATAGAGCTTGGCAGCATTCCCATTGCATACAACGGGAAGAACCATTACAACTTGGGAAAGTAGATTGGTGCCTGGGAATGGCAAAACAACACTGGCATCGTGAGCAATGCCATTTGCTTCCACCAATGTGTTGGATGAACAAGGAGAGGCTAGGGTTCGATGAGAGATGGAGGAGGTGGACAAAAGTGGTGGTGTGGTGAAGGTAGTAGTTTGGTGAGGAGGAGTATGGAGGTAGACACAAAATAAGAATTGGGAAAACTTCATGATGTGTGTGTGTGTGTGTGTATATATATATATATATATATATATATATATATATATATATATATATATATATATATATATATATATATATATATATATATATATATATATATATATATATATATATATATATATATACACACATATATATATATATATATATATATATATATATATACACACATATATATATATATATATATATATATATATATATATATATATATATATATATGTATATATACACATATATATATATATATATATATATATATATATATATATATATATATATATATATATATATATATATATATATATATATATATACATACATACATACACACACACACACACACACACACACACACACACACACACACACACACACACACACACACACACACGTATATCTTGGAAAACCCAATCTCCGACCAAAGCCAAATACCGTGATGTCACAGTGAAGATGCAGAGCTTTGTCTGCGACACCCAGAAGAGAGCATCTTGCAGAACAAATTACAATATACACATATATATATATATATATATATATATATATATATATATATATATATATATATATATATATATATATATATATATATATATATATATATATATATATATATATATATACACACACACACACATATATCTCAAATACTGTTACAAGTGAATGAAAATGCAGTTACCAACCAGTTTCACCATTATTCGGGAGGGCATCATCAGGGCAATACAACAAGTTCCCATCAACTTGTGACAAACCTACCTGATGGTTATATTCCAATCATGATATGACTCATAACTGTGAGTGGTGCGAGTTCCGGAATCGTGTCCCATACAGCTATGGTTGCACATCCCGGGAACGATAAGCCCTGCCTGCCACACAGAAACATTATCTCTCCCTTCACCACCCACACCTGGAGGCATTAATTGAATGCGGTCGGGAGTAATGATGTTGTCAAACCCGTTCTCTGACCGAAGCCAAATTCTGTGACGTCACTGTCATGACACAGAGTTACTGCTACGTTCCAGGAGCCACAGACACAGCTAAATTCACTTTTCCATATACCGTATGCGTACTGTTGTTCAAGCAATTCATGCAGTACATCCTCCTTATGTAAATAGATGTGATCATGTTACCTCTTTATAAAGCATCTATTTATTATGCTTACCCAAAGTAGGGAGGGGTATGGAGAGAAGAAATTGGAAATGCCAACATTGAGAAAAGGAACAGAAGGGAAGAGGATAGGAATGGAAGCATCTCTTTATTGTGTGCATATAGGTAGGGAGTAAATGGAGGAAAGAAGAGAATGCATGACGCTAAGAGAAGGAAAAGAGCTGAGTGGGTTTGGGAGAGAATATAAGAAAGATTGGGAGGATATTGGAGTATGGGGATAGAATAGAAGGGAAGGAGCAGAGAAAGGAGAGAGGGTGAAGAAAAATTCGGCCAAGTTGGCATCTATCTATATATTACTAAAACTCTCATCTTGTATGTATGTATGTATGTATGTTCCGGAAATACAGCCAAAATGGTACACGATAGCACAAAAATTTTCGGCCCACCTTACTCACCATTCTCCTGTGATGTGCAGTATCAAGTTTCGTTAAAATCAGGCAACGAAAAAATTATTAAAAAATCAATTCCCGATTCAGCCAAGTACTGTTCGGGAGAATTTGATCAATGCAAACAACCTCAGCGGTATAGTTCGCTGGAGCTATCTTATTATTTTTTTATTTTATTTTTTTGAAATGATTTTTTTATCAACCGCTGTCACAGCGGGAACCCAACGGGTTTACGGGTCATATAGACCTCATATAGGTCATATAGTTTACGGGTCAAAATAGATAGATGACTCCAAAAGTGACGGACAACGGGGTAGCAGAATGTCTGAGTGGGGACAGAAGGGATGGGAATATTGGACGTGACATTAAGGGAAGGCAACTAGGGAAGATAATTGTATGAGATATGTCGCTGAGGGGGTGGGGGTTGGGGAGTTCCCCATGTACACACCCCTTAAAATAATCTATGAGCTAATGATGTCATTGGCATCCAGATTGTGGAAAAATAGAGATAAACAAGTCAGACAAAACATTCCATAACTAGAGGGGGAGCACTCGGTTGAGTGCAAAACCTCCGCCGCCAATACTGCGAGGTCACTCAAGCGAACCTGATATCCTATTCATTCAATTTGATGTCAACAGTGCTCACAGAGTTATAGTTTGCAACTTTCCCTTTTACATACTCAATTCATTTGTCATAACTAGATTCCTTGAGACAGAAATTGATTTTACGTGGGTTTATCCACTTGAAGTTCCAAGATCAGCCGCAATTATAATTTTAGCATGTTTTTTGTTGGAAATCACTTATAACATGTAAAAATGTAAAAAATTTTTTTTAAAATTTTGTTGAATAAAATTTTGCCAATTTTATTTTTTCTCGAATAATTTCTTTTTTTGGGGGGGGGTTGGAAATCACTTAAAACATGTAGAAATGCAAAAAAAAAAATCGAAATTTTGTTGAAAAAAAAGTTGCAAATTTTTTTTTCTCTAACAATTTTTTGGGGGGAGGGGGGGTTGGAAATCACTTAAAACATGTAGAAATGCAAAAAAAAAAATTCTAATATTTTTTCAAATTGGCCGCCATAACGGCCATATTGGATTCTGGACCAAGTCCAAAATCTAATGGCATGATCCTTGGACCAGACCTAACCGCCCCACCAAGTTTCATCGAAATCCGTCGAGGAGTTTTTTTCCGTAATACTGTTCACAAACAAACAAACAAACAAACAGAAAGGGGTGAAAACAGTAACCTCCATCCATCTTCGATGGCGGAGGTTAACTCGAGAGGGAGCACTCGGTAGAGTGCGAAACCTCCGCCGCCAATACTGCAAGGTCACTCAAGTGAACCTGATATCCTATTCATTCAATTTGACGTCAACAGTGCTCACAGAGTTATAGTTTGCAACTTTCCCTTTTACTTTTAACTTTTACATACTCAATTCATTCGTCATAACTAGATTCCTTGAGACAGAAATTGATTTTACGTGGGTATATCTACCTGAAGTTCCAAGATCAGCCGCAATTATAATTTTGGAATGTTTTTTTGTTGGAAATCACTTATAACATGTAGAAATGCAAAAAAAAAAAATCGAAATTTTGTTGAAAAAAAAGTTGCAAATTTTTTTTTCTCTAACAATTTTTTGGGGGGAGGGGGGGGTTGGAAATCACTTAAAACATGTAGAAATGCAAAAAAAAAAAAATTCAAATATTTTTTCAAATTGGCTGCCATAACGGCCATATTGGATTCTGGACCAAGTCCAAAATCTAATGGCATGATCCTTGGACCAGACCTAACCGCCCCACCAAGTTTCATCGAAATCCGTCGAGGAGTTTTTTTCCGTAATACTGTTCACAAACAAACAAACAAACAAACAGAAAGGGGTGAAAACAGTAACCTCCATCCATCTTCGATGGCGGAGGTTAACTCGAGAGGGAGCACTCGGTAGAGTGCGAAACCTCCGCCACCAATACTGCAAGGTCACTCAAGTGAACCTGATATCCTATTCATTCAATTTGACGTCAACAGTGCTCACAGAGTTATAGTTTGCAACTTTCCCTTTTACTTTTAACTTTTATATACTCAATTCATTCGTCATAACTAGATTCCTTGAGACAGAAATTGATTTTACGTGGGTATATCCACCTGAAGTTCCAAGATCAGCCGCAATTATAATTTTGGAATGTTTTTTGTTGGAAATCACTTATAACATGTAGAAATGCAAAAAGAAAAATCGAAATTTTGTTTAAAAAAAATTTGCCAATTTTTTTTCTCCAACAATTCTTTTTGGGGGGTAGGGGGGTTGGAAATCACTTAATACATGTAGAAATGAAAAAAAATCGAAATTTTGTTGAAAAAAAAAGTTGCAAAAATTTTTTACTCCAACAATTTTTTGGGGGGGGGGTGGAAATCACTTAAAACATGTAGAAATGCAGAAAAAAAAAATTCAAATATTTTTTTAAATTGGCCGCCATGGCGGCCATATTGGATTTTGGACCAAGTCCAAAATCCAATGGCATGATCCTTGGACCAGACCTAACCACCCCACCAAGTTTCGTCGAAATGTCAAGGAGTTTTTTTCCGTAATACTGTTCACAAACAAACAAACAAACAAAAAATAAAAACCAATCTTAGGGTGACCCGTATCTTGCCAAAAGGTGACCACGTGTGACTTCTTTAAGGTCACACTGAGGTGAACAGAGCTGCTATTCACCAGGAGCGACTCCTTGAGGAATATCTGCCTACGAGAGATTCCGATGAGAATCGTTCTACAGAGTAACCATGAAAAATATGCGTTTGCTTCATAACGTCACCAAATGACGTCATAATGTCTCAAGCTTGACATATCTCGAAAGCACTCATCGAGGTGTTCAATTTGAGGTACTACACGATATGGTTCCTAAAACTTGAAAATTTGACCTTGGGGTTAAATATGTTTGACCTCAGGCGATAACCATGAAGCTCAAGGCCAATCGCCACCAAAAATTAATCAGCTGAGCGCCAGACCATGAACTATATTCCCATGAAGTTTGAAGCCGATCTGATCAAAATTACTCAAAAAATAAGGGTTTCGTCGACTCCCCTGATTTGCGACAAAGTGACCTTGACCTTTGACCTTGACCTTCAAAATGTTGTGCACTGAAAGGGACCTCTATAGGCCTCTGATATGCGAAGTTACAAAAATTTCCGATGATAACTGTGCTCTGCAGAATTTTTTATACGTGATTACAGACAAACAAACAAACAAAAAAAATCATACAAGCTGACTAACATATCTTGCAAAAACTTCGTTTTGGCAAGATAACAAACAAACAGAAAGGGGTGAAAACAGTAACCTCCATCCATCTTCGATGGCGGAGGTTAACTAGAGGGGGAGCACTCGGTAGAGTGCAAAAGCTCTTCTTCTTCTTCTTTCGGCTGTTCGCGTTCGGGGTCGCTACAGCGGATCATCCGTATGATCCGCATAGTGATTTGGCACATGTTTTACGCCGGATGCCCTTCCTGACGCAACCCTGGTCGCCTCTTACGACACAGGAATATGGTACACCTATTTTAACCGGGATATACACCGGCCCAAGACACTGGTACTCATTTCGCCAACCTCGGAAGGATGACAGGCTGAGTCAACCCCCTGGCGTATTAATTCAGTGGCCCAACGGGGCTTGAACTCAGGACCTTTTGGATCCCAAGCCGCCGCCCTAACCACTGCACCAACACCAGGCTTATTGGTAGAGTGCAAAAGCTCCGCCGCCAATACTGCTAGGTCACTCAAGTGAACCTGATATCATATTCATTCAATTTGACGTCAACAGTGCTCACACAGTTATAGTTTGCAACTTTCCCTTTTACTTACTCAATTCATTCGTCATAACTAGATTCCTTGAGACAGACATTGATTTTACGTGGTTTTCTCCACCTGAAGTTCCAAGATCAGCCGCAATTATAATTTTGGCATGTTTTTTTTGTTGGAAATCATTAAAAACATGCAGAAATGCAAAAAAAAATCGAAATTTTGTTGAAAAAAAGTTTGTCAATTTTTTTTTCTCTAACAATTTTTTGGGGGGGGGGTGGGGGGGTTGGAAATCACGAAAAACAAGAAGTAATACAAAAAAAAAATTCAAATATTTTTTCAAATTGGCCGCTATAGCGGCCATATTGGATTTTGGACCAATTCCAAAATCTAATGGCATGATCCTTGGACCAGACCTAACCCCCCCACCAAGTTTCGTCGAAATCCGTCGAGGAGTTTTTCCGTAATACTGTTCACTCACTTACTAACAAACAGAAAGGGGTGAAAACAGTAACCTCCAATCTTCGATGGTGGAGGTTAATTGCACCAACCCACACTTCACATCGACAACTAACTCTAACATAGACATCTTCACACAATTGTTACTATTGCCACCTAGAAAGAAAATGTCAAAAGATCCACAAGGCCAGTGTCCCCTTAGATATTTTAGATTTTATACTCTCACAAATTCAAGTAGAAAAGAATGAAGGGTTTGTATTTGGATCAGAAAAAGGTCGGATTTTGATGGGTTTAACCATATTATGGCCTTTGTAAAAGCAAAAAAAAACACAATCCGCTATAACAATTTAATTCAATTTAACAAAACCTTTTCAGAGTTGTCACTTGTCAACCTCTCTGACACGTCACAAAGTTCGCTCGAGATTTGCATTTCATTTGACGATGCACACAGTATGTTTTCTCCCAACCTCCATCAATCTGAATCCTACAAACTGATAGTTTCCTCCCAAAACACCATCTTGGCAGTTTGCACTTTTGATCTAAAAGTTATTGAAGTATATGACTCCATAACAGGCGATTTTTTTTTACTTGCAGACAGCTTGCATAGAATGCACAAACAAGCACTAGTAAAGCCCCTCGATGTGTAGAATCTAGGTTTGAGTGTCGAGAAAGAGAGAGAAAGAGAAAGAGAAAGAGAAAGAGAAAGAGAAAGAGAAAGAGAAAGAGAAAGAGAAAGAGAAAGAGAAAGAGAAAGAGAAAGAGAAAGAGAAAGAGAAAGAGAAAGAGGAAGAGAGAGAGGAAGAGAAAGAGAGAGAGAGAGAGAAAGAGAAAGAGAAAGAGAAAGAGAAAGAGAAAGAGAAAGAGAAAGAGAAAGAGAAAGAGAAAGAGAAAGAGAAAGAGAAAGAGAAAGAGAAAGAGAGAAAGAGAAAGAGAAAGAGAGAGAGAGATTTGGGTCGACCTGCTTTATTTAAAACAATTTCCAATGCCATCACTCGAGTTTTGCAATGTTTTCAAACTTCTACATTTCATCACCATTAGTCAAGATTGTAAAAATGCATTTAAATGTTCACCTCCTGCCTCATAGTGAGAAAAAATGCACCAGAAAATGTGTTGGCCATTCTTCCATTGAAGCAGTGAGAGAGGAAGGTGAATGTGAAGGTCGCTGATGTTATTAAACTTGAAAATGAGGGGTGGGGGTGGGGGTGGGGGTGGGGGGGGGGAGGAAATAGCTTAAGTGATTGAATAGTCACAAAAATGTTTTCATGAACTGAGAACCAAATCTGTAGAATCGTAAATATGCAAAGAATTATAGTTATCACGATTCCATCCCCAGATCAGCAGGAGATTCCATCCCCAGATTCCATCCCCAGATTCCATCCCCAGATCCCCAGATTTTGCGTGTGTGCGTGTTCGTGACTGCTTTACCACGAGAGTTTTTATGATCAAATTTCCAACAAAGCTTTATTATCCATCCATCGGGATCATACTCTGTGCAGAGCGTCGGTGCTGCCTAAACAGTCTCCTTGGCTACTGGATACAATCCTGGACACAATCACCACTTCGACACAGGATACCAGCAAGCTGGCAATCATTTTGCCAACCTCGAAAGGATGTCAGGCTGAATCAACACCCTGGTGTTAATTCAGTGGAAACGGAGCTTGAACTCAGGATCCTCGGATCCCAAGCCACCACCCTAACCACGAAGCTGATGCCAAATTATGAGATGCTTTATTATGAGAAAAATGGAAAAGACAAATTAATAATTTGGTCAAAAGGTTAAAGGGCAACGCCACATAAAATCGTCAATTTTCATTCAATTGATTTGAAATTTAAGGAATTTGCATACTGGCTCACCAATCAAAAGCTAGAAGCTGATTGTTTTTCAAATCAAAATGTCAAAGGTCAAAGGTCAAGGTCGCATAAAATCGTCAATTTCCATCCAATTGATTTGAGATCTGAGCAGGGTTTGCATATGGGGTCACTGAAGCCTATTGCTTTTGAGGTCAAAAGGTCAAAGTCATCGAAAATCATCAAATTTTTTTTGTGTCTTTACCTCCACCACTGAAGGTGGATGCAGGACATGTTTTCACCCTTGTTGGCTCACCAAAATAGGTGACCCTTATTGTCAGTAATTCTGTCTGTTTGTTTGGATGTTTGTTTGGATGTTTGTTCGTTTGTAATCAGCATAATTGGTCGTAAACGTGGGCGGATTTTGACCAAACTTGGGTGGTAGGTACATCTTATGACCTAGTGCTTTGGAAATTGTGATGGTTGCTAGGGACGCTTTGGTTCCCTAGCAACAACCGAAAAACCTTCAAAATCGGTACCGTTCACGCGAAATCAATTCCGAAAGCCATTATCCCATGTAGGGTTATGAAATTTGACACGAATGATCTACAGGTGATGCTCTATCAAATATATTCCGGTTTTTGTGATATATGGAATACTTTACCCGCAGCGCCCCCTACAATTAGGGTATGCGCGAAAATTGGCGAAATTGAAGGCCCCCAAGCGACCAGGTGAGTGCATCAATACGAATGAAACTTTGCAGGTTCATGGTACTCAATGAGTACTACAACTTTGCTTCAGGACATATTGACCGATTTCGCTTCGGTCAGGGGTCAAGGGTGAGTTAGTGCAAAAATCGATAATATGCGAGAGCTGGAGGTGCCTTCGCGCCAAATGCTACTCCTCCTAGGGTTATGGTCGGATGATCATGAAAATTCACACTAATCGTCTGGAATATTGTGCACAAACGATCCAGCCGGATTTTCGATTTAGATCTTTGTTCACCCACAGCACCCCCTCGAACTTTGGGGATTTCCGATTTCAAACCGCATTTTCGGTACTTTTCATTCAAATGGATACCGAGTAGTTATTAGCAGATGGAACTGGATGAGATTTGATATGCATAACCTTAAGGTGATTCCCTATCCAATATATGATATCCATTTTGCTCTATATCTTGTAGTTTCCATGCTCGGCGACCCATCGCCGCCTACCGGCTCGTCTGTCTATTTGTTTCTGAACAAAATATCTCAAAAAGTTGTGGAGGGATTCGGCCAAAAACTTGTGGAGAGCTTGGGTGTGTGAAACGGATGAAATGATTAGATTTTAGTGAAGATCCGAATCCGGATCTGGATCCAAGAACTTTTAAAGTGGTTTTTCACCACCGAGAGAGAGGGACAAAAACGACATGTAGCAATATATCTCAAAAAGTTGTGGACGGATTGCGACGAAACTTGTTGGACCGGTAGGGTACCAAGGAATAATTGATTCGATTTTGGTGAAGATCCGAATCCGGATCTGGATCCGAGAATTTTTAAAGTGATTTTTCAACGTTGAGTGATAAGGCCAAAAACGACAGATAGTAGGATATATGAAAAAGCTATGGATGGATTCGGATGAAACTTGGTGGATAAGTTGTTTAGGTGACAAGAACAAGTCAATTAAATTATAGTTCAGGTCCAAATGCAGATTCGGTGAACAGTGGGATACAAAATATAAACTAATCAGCCTGGCGTAGGTATTCACTCTCCCAGAGTGGCCGTTCTTGTTAACCTCCACCATCGAAGATGGATGGAGGTTACTGTTTTCACCCCTTTCTGTTTGTTTGTTTGTTGGTGAACAGTATTACGGAAAAATTCCTCGACGGATTTCGACGAAACTTGGTGGGGGGTTAGGTCTGGTTCAATGATCATGCCATTAGATTTTGGACTTGGTCCAAAGTCCAATATGGCCGCTATGGCGGCCATTTTGAAAAAATATTAGAATTTTTTTTTTGCATTTCTACATGTTTTAAGTGGTTTCCAACCCCCCCAAAAAAAATTGTTAGAGAAAAGAAAATTTTTGCAATTTTTTTTTCAACAAAATTTCGATTTTTTTTTTGCATTTCTACATGTTATAAGTGATTTCCAACAAAAAAACATGCCAAAATTATAATTGCGGCTGATTTTGGAACTTCAGGTGGATATACCCACGTAAAATCAATTTCTGTCTCAAGGAATCCAGTTATGACGAATGAATTGAGTATGTAAAAGTTAAAAGTAAAAGGGAAAGTTGCAAACTATAACTCTGTGAGCACTATTGACGTCAAATTGAATGAATAGGATATCAGGTTCACTTGAGTGACCTAGCAGAATTGGTGGCGGAGGTTTTGCACTCTACCGAGTACTCTCCCTCTAGTTTAAATCTGTTTTTGTCATGTTTAGCACATGGCAGAAGAAGACGTCTGAATACCAAGCGGATGTGGATGAGTTTGGTATTTTCAGATGCTTTCTAATTATTTATACAGTTAAAGGTACCATAGCTTGACCGCTGATTGAACCTTGCATTAAATTGGTGCCTGTTTATAGCCATATCCTACCTTACCTTTTTCATAGAACACACAAACATGCTCGACATCATTAGAGCATGCTTATTGCTATTGGACCTGTATTAAATTATGAACTCAGCTGGCTGTGTGCATCATAACTGAAGAGCAGTTGGCATGGTCCCATATGCCAGCATTCGGTGGTGGACATTAAAGATCCACGGTGTCCTTCCTGAAGAGGAGGCGAGCTATCGCTAGCACCATCACAAATTTCCAAATTCCTGCACGAAGCAGCAGAGGGCACTGCATGAGCGGTACAGCTGTGCCCTCAGCCAATGATGCTAGCCCGCTGTCTTCTGCTGCATATAAATGAAAAAGAAGAGGCTGTGACATTAATGCATTGCTCCTGCACATTTGACCAGGAATTTGGAATTTTGGTCAGGGAGTTGGCAACAACAGCCGACCCTTTATCAAAATCTACCATTGGATATTTAAAGACCAGCAGCTATAAGGCTAGCATACTGGTCCCCATCTGTCTATTTGATCGGTTGCAATGCCCTGCCTGCGATCAAAGCATCGCAGCCTGATGCAGATTTAAAGTGAGGTTGAGAATTGAACTAGAGAAATCTCAAGTACAAGTATGTAGTCCCTTTACCAGTCTGTGAGACACTCGCATAGCTGGAAATGTCATGTTTTAATAACATCGAACAACTGCATGGATCAATGCATATAGTTTTCCCATATTTGCATATGTGCACCTCCGTATAATGACACCATGCACATGAATGCAGTTATAATTGACCATCTGTTTTTGAAATGGTGTTCTCTGCAAATGATGCAGACTTTATCATTCCTCTCCAAGACATGATGGGGAAATTAACAAACAGCATGAGAATTGTGAAGCAGGTAAAGCTCCTTGAAAGTGACATACATGTATCTTATGGCATCACTCATTCCCCAAACTATTCACAGTTCAATACCCTCCTGTTCTCTTCTGTCATACACAGGAAAGCAATGTGAACATTACTTGATGAATACAACAGCGCCTCACGCACGTCAACCCAAGGTGATCATTGAAGCGGTGCATAAACACAGGTGGAACACAAACTTCAGTGTATATAAATAAAAGGGGGGCATCTATGTATAATGAAAGCAGTGGGAAGGAAATGATGTGTTTGGAATAAATGGAGAAAATGAAATAAAGAGGGTGATGGGAATATCAGAAGAATGGGGAGAGAAGGGAAATCATTTTGAGAGGAGATATTGTTGCAGGCCGGGTATCGGCTGTGAGCACGACCACTAGTTGGAGCAGTAGGGTCGACTTGACCGAACACGCAGAATCTAGATCGTACCTTTTGGAAAACTCCGGGGGTACGGATCCCTTACCGGACTATGAATCGTCAATAATTCCACCACGTGGTACAGGGTTATTTGCCAAACTTAAAAATACCAACACCCACGTGGCGAGCTCCCGAGTATTCACACCCTCGACGCACTCGTACGGGACGAGCCGTATGCGGGCTCTGACTTTCTATAGGACCTGTATGTTGAGTGCTCATGCCTTCCAGATTCGTAACAATTTTGTCGCAGAGATATAAGAGGGATTGAAGACATCAATTATCTTCTGGTTGAATGATCAATCATCATCATCATCATCATCAGGACTGTTGGGCACAGTGGCGAGCGGTGGGTGCTTCTAGGTTCTTCCGGTATTTGGTATTATCTACAGTCTATTATCCACATTCCGGTGTTCTTTTTGATTTGTCATTGGAAGGTAAGGGCCAAAGTTCGCTGTTGGTGATCCCTATGAGGTGTGTTTAAATGGAGGGTGGAGTGGGAGACGACGACTGGACGTGTCCTCCGCAAGGGGTTAGAGCTTCCAGGGGGTGGGGCACGAAGAGGGTTAAGCCTGTTGAAGAAAGCAGTGAGGAGTCTGAGGTGTGTAAAGGAGTTAAGGCCCAAGAGGAGCCAGATGATAAATTTCCAATCATAATCTCGACTCTGGAAGGACCCAAGCCATCGATTTTCGGCAACTCAAGCCATAAAATTGGCAACTTTAATTTGGAAAGAATTTGGCATTGTTCTTGAACATTCAAAGTGCTAAAAAGCTTAGATCAGGGGACCTAGTGATCCAGGTTAAATCAGTGGCCCAGTGGGAAAAAAATTCTGAGAGTATCTCTCTTTGGTGGGATCTGAATCTCTGCGCTCATCCCCAGGTCATTAAGGGAATGCCGGGGAGTAATTTATGGGATAGACCTTGACATTAGTATGGATGATATCAAGAGTCATTTGGTAGATATGGGAGTATGTGATGCCTGTCGCGTCACTACGGTCAGGAACGGGGTTTAAGTGAACACCACATCTGCAGTGTTGTCCTTCTCAAACCCTGTTCTTCCTCCTAAAGTGTTTCTGGGCTACGAACCTTTTCCTGTTCGGGAGTACATCCCTCCCCCCTTAAGATGTTACAAATGCCAAAAGTTTGGTCAGACTGCACCATCCTGTAGACGTCCTTGTTTTTGCCAGCAGTGCAAGGGACAAGCACGCCATTTATGATTGTCAGTGGGTCGACTCAACAGCATCGTCTGCAGCAATAAATTGGAGGAAAAGTTCTGACCTTTTGATTGGACCAATACAGATCACAGAGTTCCCAAAACTTTTCAAGAATTGACATGGAGTCGCAATGAGCTAAAATACTTGGGGGTGCATTTGTCCACCTCAAACAGGTGTTCACCACTTGTCAACTGGAACACTTTAGGGGGACAAGATAGAAGCAAAGTTGAGAGACTTGAGTGGGCTACTAAAAGTCCTGTTACTGAGAGGGAAAACACTCCTCATTAAACAAATTATCATTCCAAAGTTGATGTTCAAGATCTCTTGCATAAGCATTCCAGAGGGTTTTCTGTTTGAGATACAGAGGAAATTGTTGGACTACTTTTGGAATGGCAAGCACTGGGTTTCCTTGGGCATTCTTAGCTTGCCCTTGGACAAAGGTGGACAGTCTTTTCCCTGCCTTCGAAGCCACCACCACACATCCAGGCTGAAGACCATTCAACGTGACCTGTATGCAAATCCTGCACCGGCAGCGTACTCTTTGGCAGCGTACTTTTTAAGCAAAGTGTTAAATCTTGGGAATGAAAGGCATATTTTTACCATTACTTCACACAACCTGTCAAGTTTGACAATGCCTCTCTTTTATCAAGAAATGCTGAGGGATTGGCATGTTTCTGACATAAAAAGAGCAGATTCTTCTCCAAGCAAAGACTTCTTTGAAGAACCACTCTCTCTCAACCATTTTCTGCAAGGCCCAACCCTGGCTCCCTGCTCATTAAGAAGGAAGCTCTTGACTGGTAATATATCCACAGTGGGAGACCTTCTGAAAGATAGGAAGAGGCCTTCTCTCATCAGAGGAACTCGCAGTGAAAAATAACTCGCAGCGCACAAACGAAATTTCCATTAGACAGAAGGACGGGATCCTGACTATAAACACATACTTATCAAAATAAATAAACTGCGGGGGCTGCTGTCTGTCTGCGTGAAAATGGCTTCCAGATTCGTAACAATATAACATGCTTTGGAGGTGAGATACATATAAAATGCAGTGAAACAAATAAAAAATTAAACAAAGAAAAATATCAGATGCTGATTGGTGCATCAACATAGCTGAACTGTATTTGTAAAATAAATTAACAAATATAATTGAATAAAATCAAGAAAATGGGCTGGAGACAGAAATCAAAACAAAATAAGTGACTCAATCAGTGAGGAGAAAAACAAAAACACATGAATATTAAAAAAAAACACCTGTAGAAATTTGCCAGGTAACCAGGCCAGTCTGCATAGTCCAATAATAAAGAGCAATCGGAGATTGCAGACCCTTGCCAGGACTTCTTTTGAGTGGTGTATTTTAGAGGTTTGAGGGTAAATCCAATATGGTTGCCAAAACATGTCACCTTTGACGTCATATGTGTGAACCTTTTGTTCCTCATGGACAGGCGGTCATACGTGTAAAGTTTCACCTGGATTTGTTCAACCACGTCAGAGAAGAAGATTTTTGAAAGTTAAAAAATATACATATTTGGCTGCCGAATCATGTGACCCATGACGTCATGATTTTTTTTTCTGTGGACCATTTTATCCCGAGATGACCTTCAAAAATGTTCATACTGATCAGATGTAGCGTTCTACATATGCAATTATGACGTCATAACGAGGGCACCTACCGCATAATTAAAAATAACCCTCATTGCACATGAGGAGTACTTGCTTTGTGTCAAGTTTCAAGTTTTTTTCCTTGGTGCGGTTTCAGAGATACAGAGGTCCAAAGTTTTTCCATTTTCCCAAGATGGCCGCCACACCACGTGACCTACGATGTCATTCTTATGAAAGCATTCTACATGAGTCGGCACAGCAATGGTGAAAATGTCGTCTCAATCCGACAAGTGGTTGCAGAGAAAAACACTAAATTCCTGTGTGGACAAACAAACGGACAGACAAACGGACCCAAATGCAATAGCCTCTCCTTTGGTGGGGGTAAAGGCCCTGTCACACCTTGACGATGTAGCCAGCGTATGCCGACGGATGAAAAATTTGTCGAAAACGCTGGCACACGTCGAATACGTTATGGGTAAGTTTTGTATACGTTAAGACCGAGGTCGGCAACCTGCGGCCCGCGGGCCAAATGCGGCCCGCGTGCTCCTCCCGTGCGGCCCGCGGCACCTTGTCCGGATTTCCATTAGGTGCGGCCCGCGAAACATTTTTCTGAACAGACGGAAAATTTAACATATGTGGACATATGATTCTTCCACATATATCACAGTCTCTGTACGTCACAATAAATTATTTTCGCTTCTAGTCCACTTAACTTGATCTTAAATATTTTTTCATTGTTGTTTCAGATGGCTGAAGGTCTTAAGGTTCAATTTACAATTACATTTATTATCATTGATTTTAGGTGTGTATGTTATTTTTTCGGGTTGGGAGGGGGAGCGGCCCGCGAGGTGGCCTGAATGTGGCCCAGTGGCCCGCGGCCTGGTTTAGGTTGCCAATGCCTGCGTTAAGAGCACGCTGGCATACGTCGTAGTACGCCGAGCTCGTCGACAAATTTTAACATGCTTGAAATTTTTCGACGTATGCCAGCGTATGACTCATACGTTCCGCATACGCTGCCCATAAGTTGTAGGCACATTACGCGATCATTGACACACGTTACTTGTAAGTTACTCATAAGTCAAAACACGTCAAGGTAATGTTTAGCGTCAGTGTTCCAGACATCCTGGTTTTTTTCTTTTCTTCTTCGGTGTGACGGTGATGTTGACACTTCGATTTCTAGTGCAGTTTAAATATAATATAATGAATAGGCTGCCGCTCAACGATTTAAATCATAACCGCACAAGAAATCGAAGTGTCAACATCATCGTCATGCCGAAAAAAAAAACAAAAAAAAAAAACAGGGAGTCTGGAATACTGACGCTAACCATTACCTCGACGTGTTTCGACTTCTGAGTAACTTACAAGTAACGTGTGTCGGCGTGTGTCAACGATCACGTAACGTGCCCAGAACTTATGGCCAGCGTATGTGGAACGTGTGTCATATGCTGGCATACGTCGAAAAATTTTCAATATGCTGAAAATTTGTCGACATACTCGGCGTACTACGACGTATGCCACCGTGCTTCAGCGTGCTGTTAACGTATACAAAACTTACCCATAACGTATTCGACGTGTGCCAGCGTATTCGGCAAACTTTTCATACGTCGGCATATGCTGGCTAAAACGTCAAGGTGTGACAGCGGCTTGACACTTCGATGTCTAGTGCGGTTATGATTTGAATCGTCGAGCCGCAGCCTTTAAATAGGCTACGCCACGTGATCGTCGGCGATACGCTGCCGCGCGCTATGCATAAGTTAGACTATCGTTGGACATAGGTTGTGAATGCCGACAACACGCTCAGCATTCGTTGGTATAAGTTATCTATATGTTGTCGAAATGTTCTGTGTACGTTACTAATAACATACGTCCAACTCGTTATGAATACGCCAAAAACTGAAAAAAAACATCAATAGTTCAGCGTACGCCAGCGTTTTACATACATTTTCATACCTTGCCATACGCTGGCTAAAATGCCAAGGTGTAACAGGGCCTTAACAATGATCCAACACACTGCAATCCTTCCTGTTTCATTGGCTTGGTTGTGGAGTAAGCCTTTCTTTCGGGAACTTTGAGTTGGATGGCCTATACCTGCATACACCTGTGTACGTATGGAATTTTTTTTTTTTTTTTATAACTTGGTGATCAAACAATTTCATTGGCTGGCTTTCCTGCATTAAGTGTCCCTTTTTAAAGATTGGGGACTTATAAACCATATTCTTTGTTTTTGTTTCGAATTTGCAATCTTACATTCAAAGGGGAGCCATTGTGGATATTGGTTCACGAGCACCAGCCAGAATGGCAACTATATTCGTTTTGTGTCTGTCTGTCTGTCTGTCTGTCTGTCTGTCCAGAGCATAACTCTGTGGACTTTGATCCGATCTTGATGAAACTTGGTTATGTGTTCGATATCAATGTCTAGTTGTGTTTTCCTGGATGAGGGCGTGCTACGCCCATTGTGGGCAGTGTCATGCCTAAAAAATAGCCATTTTAGGGGGTCGTCATTTAATCTTGATAGATTTAAAAAATCTATCTTCTCTGAGGGAATTGACTGAATGGAATGGGTTCTCCGATACTTGAATAGCAAAATGAATTATATAAAACTTGTCGTCGTCCGATTTTTCATTTTCGTCCCAAGGTCAAGGTCACAAGGTCAAACACTTAGAAAATTGCGAATTTTGACATGAAAATCATACGACCGCCCAAACTTTGAGAGCTAGGATGACAATATTTTTTATGCATAATCTTGAGGTCATTCCCCACCTAAAGTCTTGAAACCATTTTGCTCTATCTTGAACACCTTGCCCGTGGCGCCCCCTTCAAGTTTGTTTTTACGCTGATTTCATCAAAGTATGGATAATCCGAGGAGTGCGAAATGCCATAAAGCCTATATGACGTTATATTGCTCCTGGAATGTTCCAGAGGAAGTTTTGCACCAAAGGAAATAATCGTTGACCTTTGACCTTTAAAGTTCACAAAGGTCAAATTTTCAAAGTTGTGGGAATCGAACCGGGTTTTCGACCTTTTTCGACGAACTAACTCCAATAAGCTATATCACGTATCTTGTTTCCTTATTTTAATGTCCACAACATTGTTTTGTGACCTTTAAAGGTTATGCAAAGGTCAAATTTTGAAAGTTGTTGAACGAAACCGGGTTTTCGACATTTTGCAGCTGTTGATTGAAGGCTACTATAATTAATTATAACTTGGTCAAAAATTATCACATCATCTCATCCTTGACTTCTGAAACAATCTACATCGTCAAATACCGCTCGTGAACCATCGTCGTCTTCAGACTTTTCTTCTTCTTCTTTCTTATACAGTGCAAGACTGTGAGCAGCACCATTGGCTGAAGGTGTGGCTGCACGTGCTGCTGATGCAGGTGCCCTCTGCTGGTTATGGCAGGAATTTATAATTTGTTCATGGTGCCGGCGATGGCTCGCCCACTCTTTGCGAAGGACACCATGGGATCTTTAACGTCCACCTTCGGTCAGGCAAGAAAGAATGGGATCTTTAACATTGGCCAACTAATGCTGGCAGATGGGAAGCCCAGTTTATCGTCCATTTGAGGAATGGCACACACACTGATGAATCTCCCCGCATGTGAAACCTCAGCGTTACAGTTTCTAGCTATGTCGAGATTTGGACCCAGGTTAGACAGTTTCGAGGTGGATAGGCATTCCTCTGGGAGACTAGGGAGTCGAGGCTATCCTTACAGCTCACTGGAGATTGTAATTCCTCTGAATCAATGTTATTCACATTATTCAGCCCTACCCAAGGACCCAAGTTCATTCACGTAAATATTACAAATTAACAACAGAGGATTCTGTTATTTAAAGCTGGACATCAAAGCCAGCCTTTCTGAAATAATTCTGCAATCGTCTTTTTCGCTCGTATGCAGCAGAAGACTGCGGGGTAGCACCATTGGCTGAGGGCATGGCTGTGCTGCTGATGCAATGCCCCCTGTAGGTTAGGGTAGGATTTTTGGACATGGTGCTGGCGAGAGCTCGCCTACTCTGTGTGAAAGACACCGTAGGGTCTTTTAAGATCCACCAAATGAATGCTGGCAGACGGGACAACCATTTAACGTCCATCTGAGGGATGGCACACATATTGATGAATCACCCTGCCCATGAAACACAGGGATGACAGTTTATAGCTGGATCAGGATTCAAACCCAGGCAAGACAGCTTGGAGGTGAGTGTGTGTCCCTCCAGGCGCTCCTGTATGCAATCAAATGCATGTAAAAACACTCCATCAGCATATCCCTTGAGTCCAGAAGCCTGCTGTAGGAGCAAGCCTTTGGACTGTTGGAATGTGTGTCATCATTACAATGTAATGTTGCAGTTCAGTGCAAGTTAGATGAAATAAACAGGTAATAGGCATCCACAACCATCCTTGACCATATTGTGGAACGTCAGCGAAGCCCCTCACTTTTTCACCTTTAAACACGTTTTCTCCACAACCTCTTAAGCGAGGTTGTGGAGCTTTCAATGCATGAGCATTTTTCATGAAACTTTCAATGCATGAGCGCCGCCAACCCATGGAGAATCATTGAACAAAGCTACATGAAGATTGAATGGAAAATGCGGCTGGCATTCCAAAAAGTCTGTTTTCTGCAGGCATGTGTTGCAGGGTGTTTCGAGGAGAGAGGAGAGAGAGGAGAGAGGGAAGACTGAGAGGGAAGATTGAGAGAGGTATATTTGTCTAATTATCACACCAGGTCACAAACCAAGGTTTCATTATGTAAATGGTTGTGGATGGAACATTCATGGTACTGATGAATTGAACATTGACATTGTTCTTTGAAGGTTTCATTCTGGTCAGATGGTCAGCTCGTGCTGTAGAGCACTTTGAAGGTGGTGTGGGTGGATGTTTCAAGGCTTGGAGAAAGTGGGTGCATGATGGTTTACACCTATCCAGTGGCGTGGGTGCCTTTAACCCGGGTTTTAGCATACATATGAAAAATGCAGCCACGAGCAATTTCTCGCGCTCCTGGAAAAATTCAATTTGGAACCTACAAGTGGAGGTGCAAGTTAACAGATATGATTGAAACTCCCATGATTGGCAGTTTGTCACTATGTGGCTGAATTTGATATGCTTTTTCCGCTCATGTTATGCTGTTTTCTGTGAGTTCACACGTACCAATGAGTTGTTCTTTCGTCATGAAATGAAAGGGGCCAAAATGGCCTGGCGCGGAAACTGCATGTCCCACGAGTTTGACCTCAAGCTCTTTGTATTGGGGAAATTGCTCTGCACAAAAATAGGACACAGGGTTTTTTTTATTTTTTTAATATTTTTTTATCAATCAGAGGTTTGTGATCTTTATCGTACCTTTCTTTGAAAAGGCTAATATGGTTTGGTGAAACTAATGCCTCCACATTGTGGCAGATTACATTTGATATACTTTTCATTCTGTTCTCGAGTGCAGCTCTTTGAGGCAATTTCTGCTGCACTTTCTTGCAACCTGATTTTTCGTTCACCTTCTTGTGATGTAAGGGTGCCGAGTAATGACAATATTTGATCAAAACACTACCAGTGAGCCCCTGCATGGAATGTATTCATGAGTATTCTCCTAATCGTCGAATTTCAGGTCAACGAACAAGCAATTACTTGTAATTAAATACTGTACATTGTCTTATCCAGGATGACGACCATGTCTTGTCACCCCTTTGTAAAAAAAAATTGTGACATTGCCTTTGTGTGCAGAGTGTTAATTGGTTTCTTTTTTCTTTTTTTGTTTTTTTCATCAAAATGAGTGCTTGATTTCTTTTAATTGTATCACTCAACAAATGCTCACAGAACGTGGTGGAAAAAATATTCTCTGCAATAAAAATGGAGTACAAATGGATCCACTGGACACTTAAGACTTGTGTCATATGATGTAAAAGGTGTAATAAAGGAAAAGAGTACTGCTAGTGCATGCAGTATAACTTGTAGCACCCTTCAGTGTTGTCAGCTGATATGATAAAAGGCAATGTCAATTTTTATAAAGGGTGACAGGACATTGTGGCCATCCTGTACAACCTGGATAAGTGTCTGCAATTGGTAATTATTTTTCTCAAACCAAGTGAATTTGACAATTGCACTGAAAATATCGTCATCACAGACGAAAACCAAAGCGACAGACATACGGTACATAATATATTACCAGGAGGATTGAACACTCTCTGCAAATGATGCATGTTTTTACCAGTAACCACCTCCTGGTTAAACTCTCAAAATCTAGGCTGAATGCGCACCTCAACTCCTTTGTTCATCACTTCTTCTTTCTGTGGAACTGCCTTCCAGAAGCCGTTCTTTCCCACTCTTCCCACCTTGGCTTCAAGCAAGCAGTCAACTGTCACCTCATGTCATTCCCCATCCTGACCAATGGTCTTTATCACCCAAATTGACCTTTCTGAACCCAACCCTCTTGCAATGCTGATTTCAGTGTTTTCCCATTCTTCTCTATCTCTTCCTTTCCTGTTCATTTATTCTCTTGCTGGTTCTGCTCAATTTTTGCCTGCTTTCACAATTGTCAATTTTGTGAAATCTTGAGGTCATTGCAGAGAGAGAAAAAAATAAAACCGAGTTGACACATTGATGATTCAAGTCTATGCTCCGACTGTCAATGAAAACTGAGAAGACATGGAAAATTTGCTATGAAGACAAGGATAAGGCGATCAAAGAATATAATAAATTTAAAGACATTGTGATTGTGATCGGAGACTTCAATGGAAAGATTGGTTTCAACAGAAAAGATGACATCATTCGTCGTTTCTGACATGGAGAAAGAAATGACTTAGTGAAAGGCTCCTTGATTCGAGAAACAGCATGACCTCTGTATAGTTTGAGTGGATATTAAATGCAAGCCAAACTTGGTTATCATCTAAAATGAAATTGAAAAACCAAATCAACTTCGTAATAATAAACTAGAACAGCACTCGGTGGAGCGCATACCTCCACCAGGCTGACCAGGTTATACATTTTGCATCCCACTGATAGGCCGGATCTGGATCCTTACCTGAACCCAAATCGAATCGGCTTGTTCTCGTCACCTACCCAATTCATCCACTTAGGTTTGTCATAACTCATCCACAAATTTTTGATATATTGTGCTATACATAATTTTTGGCCATATCTCTCCGAATGGTGAAGAATCACTTAAAAAATTCTCAGATCCAGATCCGGATTCGGATCTTCACAAAAATGAAATAAATTTGTCCTCTTAACACACTCAACTCAACTTGTCCACCAAGTTTTGTCCATATCCATCAAATAGGGGTGAATACATAACCTCAGTACACCTTCCATGGCGAAGGTAATAATTCCTGTCAAGTATGATATAATGAACAAAGACAGTTCTTAATGTTATGAAATAATTTGTCAATACTTATACTTAAGACTACATCGAGATACTAAATACTGTACCTCGAAAATGTCCGAAAGGGTAGTGCAGAGGTAGAGCACTTCCTTTGAGCTGTCTAGTCTGGGTTTGGAAGAGCACTCAACTTTTAACTGTCGGGTTGGTGCTTCGTAGTCTTCACATTGTATCACAAAGTACATGCCCCCTCTCTCGGATGGACCTTAAACTGGGCATCTCGACTGCCAGTATTGGTTGGTGGACGTCAAAGATTCCACGGTGTCTTTCGACGAAGAGTAGCTTCTTACTGGCATCCAATCTAGGTATTCTTACGTGAACCTACAGGGGGCACTGCAGCTGCACAGCCATGCTCCCAAGCAAAGATTCAAATCAGCACATGCACGCTCATATGAGAGAATAACATCAATTGTGAACATATAGGACTTTCTCTGGCATGATGGCATTGCAAAGCTATCTAGATCAACTTGCTCTTTCCTGAGACAAAGCCACCCTTACTTTACCTGCATTAAACCTGACCTAACCGAGGATAAACCTAACTCTCCGAGATAAAGCTGTTTCCATCAAGGAGTGACTTATTTCAATTTGCAAGAAATCTTGCCTTTTGCCAGTTTTGGGTTGGGTGTTAAATTTCTTGCCTGGAATTGATCCTTGTGCTTTCATTGCATGGATTCTACTCTGTTTTTATGAATCCAGTGGTGAAGCCACGTCTTGCCCCCAGGTACAAGATGAACAATAAAGTCATTTCAATTTGCATCGAAAAGTTGAGAAGTCTTGCGACATGAAGGTAGCCGTTGGTTTCAATTGTGAGTGCTGAGATTTCAGGAGACCCATCTTCTAGAGACCATGGAAAAGTTAAAATGTTTGAGTGTGATGCTGAAAATGCTGCCTTGAAAAATTGTGTGCATATTTTGATGACATTAATGTGGTGATTTTCCACGATGGTGATGTGGTTAATGGTTTGTGGGTCAGTCACATCTGCCAGCTATTTTGACCTGGGGTCACCCGAATGCCACTGCGTTTTTGAGAAGGTGTGAATAAGGCTTCATTCTTGGGAGTGATGCCAGTGAGTGTGCTGTGAGCTGAGAGATGGGTAGGCCATATTAAACATCCTATCAGACCTCAAATGGTCATGTCTTCCTACATGGTATTGTTTGATGGCATAGTGCTCCAAGGCAGTTGGTAACAGACCTTATACACGGGCATTGCACTTGGGAATGTGGTAGATCACACAGATAAAAAATACATTGCTGCCAAGAGAGACACCGATCGAAAGATATTCCTTTGACATTGAGGAGGGGTGATGGGGGAGGAAGTGAAGGGGCTATTGGAGAAGAGGCTTCTGTCAGAGATAGAAAACTGTGATATCCTGTGAAATAAATGTTTCTGTTCAACAGATGATGTTTAGGAATGAAGCATTGACCTGTACAGAGAGATCAATGACAATGGCCAGCATTGGCCTCTGATGTTCGTGGACAACCAGATGTAGAGAATTGGGTGTCGCATCGCTGAGTGAATATAAATGGTGGGAAGATTAAGGGGAAGGGTTGTGGAGAGGTTGTGGGATTGGTGTGTGAGCAGAGAGTGGGTAGTTGCACAAGAAGGAGTAACACCTGGAGAGACAGAGACAAAGACAGAGACAGAGACAGAGAGACAAGCAACCAAACCTGCCCAAAAATAGAAGAACACAGTATGTCCAATTTTGCAATTTTGAGATTGTGTGTTATTTGTTCAGTGCCCACCTCATGCGGAGTTACTGTATTATTGAGTCCGCCTATCTAGGGAACTACGCTTCTCTGAAAGCCATGACTTATCTGGAGAGATAGAGGATACTGCAGATGCAATTTCATGTAAAAGCTGAAATTTGACAAAAATGTACATACAGTACTGCGTTCTTCCATTATGAGCAGAAAAGCACTCGTTCGAGTTTGAAAGCACACTCGTTTGAGAGTAGCAGTAGTTTATACTACGAGGCATAAACTACAGGTTACACACTGCAACGATGCCTTCCACATGTAGATTTCTTGTGCATTTCTGAAATAACGCACAGCTCACTCTCATCCGATTGAATATGCATCCATTACTCTCAAACGAGTGTGCTTTCAAAATGAGTGCACTATTTTCGTTTTTCTCAACCGGCAGTCATTTTTCTTCTTTCGACAAACAGTAGCACTTTTCATTATAAATGCATTCCCAACCTCGCTTCTCTCTCGCTCTCTCTCTCTCTCACCAGGATTTAGCAGGTGTAAGATTATGCATCGCTTTCTACCTGGCAGGGTCACAGTGTGTGCATTGCTCGATAAGAAAACCAAATCTTTTTTGTGCAATCATTGAAGTTACACAATATCGACTCAAAAATAAATGCATTTGTACCTCAATGTTGTCAACGTGACATTTGCTTACAAGTCCGTTTCAGAAGTTCTGCTGGAACGACATCACATCGACCGGGAATATATAATGGCTTACCCTCCCTTTCAGCTTGCACCGTGTATTCGACCGAATATCATTTTGATATATGCAGGTATGATGTGCTTGCAGGAAATAGTTTTGATTTGGGTTTTTATATAAGGTGGGGGGGGGGAAGAATTTAGGAATGGGAAAGGTGGTTTGGGGAAAGAGGAAGGGAGGTGATCTGAATATGTATCCCCACTTGAAAATTATACAAGGGGAACACACTATATAACATCTGCATGGTGAATTGGGAAACTACGTTATACCACTTTCATGGCATCATATCAGGAGAGGTCGATCTACAATTATAAGAACCTTGAACTCTAAAATCTATTCAATAATTGCTGTTTAAGATTTCTTACTTTTATTCTTCATTCCACAATTAAAACTAATAACTAAGTCATGTTTTAAAGTGACCTGAATTACATGCTTGCACTTGCCTGATGTAAAAATGCTTGAATCAAAATACCGAACAAATGCCCTCTTTCCACACCGTTAAATGGATAAACACTTTATAATGGGAAAGATATACTTTGAAAGGTGTTTATATCAGAAATACAATGTAATACAGTACCAAGGTTCTTCAGTTGATCAATATCCATCCGGTCGGTAATAAGGAACTATGGCACCACTGTCCTAACTCTCATCTTCTTTACTTTCAGGCTATGGACTGTGGTCCTATCACTGTCTATTTTGATGAAAAAGTCGGCTGAACTAATTTTGTCTATACCTTTTATTACCTTAAACATTTCAATCAAATCCGCTCATAATCACCTCCTTTCTAATGTATAACAACAACGAACTAAAACAAGGAACTAATCAGTTGAGTGTGGTTGAAATTTAATTTCTATCAACAGGAAAAAAAAAAGACACAATGATGCTAGAATAAGCTAGATAGGCCAGCATGCCTGCTGAAAAAGGATGTGAAAACAACCTTTACACAGGCAGACGCCATTTTGGCCCATGATGGTTGCATTCCATCAAGGCCATGCCCATATTTAACAAGCTTGCCCTTCCTTCTCTTTAATTGACCCTCCTTTAGCATTTTTGTACTCTCACCCCCATGGCATATCAAGAAAGTCCCTCACCCTATCACTAGATAGTGCCAATAAAATTAAAACACTTGTGGATCCTTCCACAAGCAAAGGAGAGCTATCCTCTCCCACACAGCACACCGGTGTTGGGACAACATTGGCAAGAGGTTGGAAAATGTCGGAACGGTCGCAAGCGGATTTCCATCGGCAGTGCAACGTTGGTAATATGGAGTAGATTGACGTCAATCTGCCAACGTCTATCTAATGCTGGCAATTTGGTGTAAAAGTGAGCTGTTCGGTTAGAGTTCGGGCTACAGAACTAGCAGGGAGGCTAGGGAGTGCTCGTCACAATCCGCATGTTTCGATGTATATATGTATACATGTGGATATATATATATATATATATATATATATATATATATATATATATATATATATATATATATATATATATATATATATATATATATATAGTTGTGGTTCTGGAAACCACATGCCTCTAAGGCAATGGCACCCAACATACAGTGATCCCTAGACAGTTATTTCTTGAGTATATGTGCAGTAAGACCTTCCCCTCATGAATAATGGGTTAATGGGATGAAGTGCGTTGCGTGGGTGTTATAGCGAGGTCTAATGATATCTCTATCTTTTTTTCAATCCTGATTTCATTCCACCCCTTTCCTTTTATCCATGAAACAAATTAAACCAGGCACCGCACTCAGACGGCCGTCTGTGAAAATCACAACAATGAAAAACCCTCCACCAATACTGTACAGGACGCGCGTGGTGCACCCTTTCATTCGAATCTGCATTGAATAATTATATCTGTCCTCTTTTTAACCCTGATTTACATCCAACCCTTTCCTTCAATCCATGATCCAAAGCGAAGTAAGTGCAAATGCATGATAACAGACATGCGTGCAGCCCTGTGATAATCACCACTGCACTGTACGGGACACGCATGGCGGACACCTTCATACAGGACTGCACGCCGACTTACAATGGCGTCTCACCTTGCCTGCTGAGTCCGCCTGCCTCGCTTGCTTGAGTCCGCCCACTACACTGCCTTACTCACCATTCGCCTGCTGACTCCGCCTTCCTCACCTGCTGGCGTCCGCCCACTCCACCCACATGACTCGCCTGCTAGCTTCGCTCACTCCACCCACCTTACTCGCCTGCTGACTCCGCCTGTATCACCTGCTGACTCTGCCTTCCTCACCTGCTGGGTCCGCCCACTATGCCCGTCTTACTCGCCTGCTGACTCTGCCTGTCTTGCCTGCCTGCTCCGCCCACTCTCTGGACCAGTGTGGAGCACGCGCTTCCACAAGCCCCGGCACAGCAATTAGCAGGAGACAACGCACTGACTCTCAAGGTGGGATTGCTCAGCGGAGTGTTCTCCAAAGTGGACTGGGTAGCGTGGTCGGCCAACCGTGCAAGGTATTGTGAGGCCATTCGCCCTCATCTCCTCTCCTTCCTTCTGATTATCTCATCATCGGGTTTGTGTGTGTGTGTGTGTGTGTGTGTGTGTGTGTGTGTGTGTGTGTGTGTGTGTGTGTGTGTGTGTGTGTGTGAGATGGCGCCTGTCCTAGCTTAAGTTAAGAGTGTAGAAGAAATAACATGCAAGTCTGCTCTGTGTGTGCTTCAGTATGTTGCTTGCCTTTTTGTCGCACCCCACAAATTCCTTGTCACCCTTTTGTACATAACAATAAACCCCATTTACCGTGCCGCATACTTTTCCTCATCTGATTGTCAATAGATGCTTATATGGAAATGTTCCCAGCTCGTTTTCGTCTTTTCCTTCATTGGTCCAGCATGGTCCTTATCCTAGCCTAGCCGGAACGTCATCTCCCAACGATCCGTTCTTCTAGCCAGTAGCTTCCTTGGCAGTTACGCTGGGCTGCATCTGATCCAGTAAGGTGACCCGGTTTAGACAAGGCGTACCGAGGGCGTGTCCCCTGGTAATTAGGTCACATGACTATTTTAGGTAACTGGTTAACCTCAGATGGAGGACCTTCGGTCACGTGGTTGAGTTATTGGCGTTCACAACATTTCATTTTTCAAGCTGAAAAATATTGAACAGCTATATCAACAAAATTGAACATATTATTGCAATGTTTTTGGTTATGCAATATTGACTGTTTTTCCATCAAGGGCCAGAACATACACTATAAATTGTTTGCTTTTCCAAACTACAGCAACCCATATACAGTATAGTTGATAATGTGAAAAACATGGAGAAGACAGATATAAGCCAGTAACATTCAGTGATTTTTGCCTTGTGTTTTGTTGATTGACATGGCAAAACTGAGACTCACTGGAAACTGAAGTCTCTTGAATTGAAATGGCACATCAGTTGGGATGATGAGGATTTTTGGTTTAAATAAATATTCTCCTTTGGCATTTCCAGTGATTATGGTGGCTTCAATCATATGGGGCACAAACTGTTTCAATTATTCCTGTTCCATTACAAAGCTTTGTAGCACCCAAGTTCTGAAGCAACATGAAAGGGGACCCAATTTTGAGTAGCAATTTGTGAGGTGGCATTCCAGGAGGTTCCATTGAGTTGAGAAATTCATCAGATAATGCAAAGCTTGGACCAAGTCAACAAATTTGTACGTTCTTGAATCACCTGTTATTTTCTGCAGCATCTGGGTATTTATGACATTCAGTTTTATTCTTTGGAGAAAGTATTGCAAGTCCACATAGCCATTTGGTATTGGTATAATGCTGGGCAATCATTGGATAGACTTTGTCTTTCAGCTGTGCAACAGATCGTACAATATTGCCACAGTCAATTGGGATTGATATCTTGCCATCTGCAGGATCAACTGTAATTTTTCCATTGCCAATCTGGTCCTGCTGTGTGATCTCTCTGAAGGTGGACTCACATGTTTGTTTCGAGTATAATTAAGGTTTTCAATATTTTGCCACACAAAAGATGCTTTGAGGCATACAGTCAGTTCATCAGCAGGTGTGCCATGGGGAATAATGGGCAATGTTTGCCAGAACTCGCCTGATAGAACGACAGTAGCTCTACCAAATAACTTATTATTGCACTGAATGTCTTTCATTGTACGATCCAGAGCTTCAAAAGCCAATTTGTGCCACATGGTACATTCATCCCAAATCATGAGCTGACAGTCTTGCAAAATATTGGCTGGTCCAGTGCTCTCTTTTATATTGCACAGTTGGCTTTCCATATTTGTAAGATTTAGTGGTAGTTTGAAGGCAGAGTGAGCTGCCTGTCCACCATCAAGTAAAGTTGCTTCATTTCCAGATGATGCAATCACAAGGGCAATCTTTTGTTGCTGGCCTAATTTAGCCAAGAGAAGGTTCAGTGCAAAGGTTTTTCCTGTTCTCCCTGGAGCATCCAAAAAGACAATTTTGTTGGTAATCTTTTCCAAAATTAGTTGATATGCTGTAGCTTGATCGGGAAGCAATAGAGGCTCATTATCTTCAACAAGTTTGTGAAGCGTTTCAATGCTGTAGCTGGTTCTTCCTCAAGACTTCTCTGGAAAGTGTTGAAATTTGATTCCTGGTTGGAGTAGGTTGACCAAACTGCCCAAGTTCTTTGCAACTCAGTAGTAATATGACTTTGTCCTCCAATAAAATCAAAGCTTCATTATATATATCAGGAGTGTATTCGACATCCTGGATTTCCTCTTTGTGCCAAGATGTATCATCTTGACATAGTTCAAAGAAAGCTGTCAAAGTGGCATGTGGAGAATCTTGAATACATTGGTGGACATTTTGCCAAAATTTGCTTGGCCACTTCCTTTGTTGACATATTTACAAGTGCACTTGATGGACTTCACTGAGTGCATAATTACACAATGATATGTGCACTGAAGGAAGATCTTCAAGAGCAATGGACAGTATGGAACAACTCACTTATTGTCAAAGGTGACTTAACCTCTCCCAATCATTTTGATTTTTGCTGTGAATGCATCTTCAGGATTTCTCCTCCATCTGCGGATAGGATATCCATCATCACCAGTCTGCGTTTCTGGAAACAAATTCCTGAGATATCTTTTGGTGCATTTCCCTTCCGTCATGCAGGGTCTATTTGATTAATGTGGCAACACGAGCCATGTACCATTTGTTTTCTTACAAATTCAAAGAGCTGAGGGTGTTCTTCTGGATTGTGAAATTCAACACTGATGAAGATATAAATCTGGTTTAGTCTGATCTTATCTTTGATCCAAATTAACACACGAATGTGTGGCAATCCACATTTTTGCCACTCAATGGAAATCGTAAAACAATGAACGGCTCCAAATATTTCACTCTTGTACAATAATTGCATGAGTTTGATCACTTTTTGCCTTTTGCACGAGACTCTTTCTCTCAGATCATGTCTGTCCTGCACAGTTTGTCCACTTATCTTGTATTTCATTCCATTTTTGGTTGCACATGAAAGTAATGAAGACATCTGGTTGGCGATACTTGCAAACATAGGTAATAGCACTTCAGTTCGTTCAAGCATGAAACATGGTGCCCGATGAATGAAGATGGTAGAATTACCAATTGGCCAAAGTTGTTTGCATTCCCATCATTAACAACGGCTCTTGTTGATCAATGTCGTCATCCACTCACAGTTTCTTTTTGGTTCAAACGAATGAAAAGCAACTGTTAACTTTCTATTTTTGCATATGGTTAAATTGATTTGCTCGCAACATCATTATGTATGAGTAGAAATCTTTTATGGAAACCTTTCCAATGACATTCTGCTGGTGGTTGGATCAATTTGCATGATAAAAAATTGTCACCATCTTACCAGAATATTAGTGGATATTGCAGAGGGTCATATGCTCTGTGTTTCTGCTGTCCTCTGATAATGGTTGTTTCTTTGTTGCAGAACTATGTCTCTCTTTTCAAACTCTTAGCCCACAATGAGGATGGCAACTTCATTTGTAAGTGGGACATTGAATCGCTGCCCACGTTTTCCATCAGGAGTTTTGTCTGCTTTGATGACCACTTTGAGATCTTCAGAAATTATTTGTTCTATTGCAGTTTTGAACATTTTGAGATAGGTATTACTTTCATGCAACATTTCTTATAAAATCAGGACAATATGGGACTCGACACCTGGTATGTTGTTACATCATTGTTCAGCTTGTGTCCCATAAAATATATTTGAAGAGCAACATGATGGTAAACTTGGCCTTGGACCTAAAATGTTGGCATGCATCATGGTAAACATACTTCAATTGCATCAAAGGAAGTCATTTATAAAGAATTGTATTTCCATATATTTCCCAATGAATGTGTGGAATCGTGTGTTTCTCCAAGAAGTAATGACTTGAGTGGTTCAGGAGGGTCTTGAAGTGAAGTAAGAGACACCTTCCTCTTTGAACAACACATGCCAGGGCTTTCATAATTCCATTTTTTTTTTTGCACTACAGTGATAACAAATTTCTGACATTTTGGATATCCATTAATATTTATAGTTGAAAGCAGCATTCTTAATTTCAATCCATTTCACACCTCTTTCTAAATTTTGCCTGCTCATTTTAGCTCCCTGATGGGCATCTCTTTGTGCAGGGAATCTCTTCCATTCCTCTCGATCTAGAACAATGAATTGTACCTGCCTCTAGACGTACTGTTTTTTTAATGGGAGATTCCATTTCTGGGGACTTTGAATTGTGTGTCCTCATTGCATTCAGAGGTGCTTATTTTTTGGCTGGATTTCTCAGGAATGTAAGTATCGTACATTCATTGCATTCAGGAAGGCTTCTCTTTTGGCTGGTGATCAGTATTTTTTGTACAAGATTCAGAAATGCTCTTTCCAATACTTGTTGATATTCTATTTAATATGTTTTGGTCAATCCAGCGACCTGGAATTTTTTTATTCAGGACAGCTCGAATGACTGAGGCCCAATGAGAGGGAGTGCCATCCGATTGAAAAATGATATTGGGTTGCAGGTCTTTAATCTGTGGGAAGGCGAATCCTTCCAAAATGTTCATTTAAATTGTTGAGGTCATTGTATCCTCCGCAAAGAAAAACAGACCCAACAAGCGGTCATGGAGAAGGCCACAACACACATTGACCTTTGGACTGTGTTCAATGACCAGGTGGGGGTTTTCAGAGCCCCAGATCCTCACTTGTGCCAGTTGACCTTTTCCAATACATGAAAGCAAGCTTTGTCTGTGAACATGACCTTCTTCAGGTAATCTTTGTCATCCTCTGTGCGACGGAGGATTTCCAAGGCAAACGCCTTGCGTTTGGGTCCGTCATTTGGGGTGAGTTCCTGCAGAATCTACACCTGAAAGCATAAAGCTTCAGTCTTTTGTGCAAATTCCTGTGTACAGTGGTGATTGGTAGCCCCAGTTCACTGGATGCACATCAAATTCATGTTCTGGGACTTTGTTGAAATGATTCACACACTCGTTCAACATCTGCTGCACTTGTGCTTGGTCAACCGGTACTTTTCTGTTTCTGACAACTTTCAGTTTTCTTTAACCTCTTGTAGCACTCTCTGATACCAGTCCGCAATGCCAGATTCCTTCCATACCTTGTTCGGATATTATGCTGAACTTGCGTGTCGGATCTCGTCTCGATGAACCATTCGACGCATTGAGCGTTCTCCTGTGGGGTCGCCATTTTCTTTTTCATTAAACCACCAGACCTGAAAATAAAGAAAATTTCATGAGTTTTTGCATCATATAAAATAAAAGGTATCATTGTACCATTTGTGGTACTAAATATATTAACAACCAAAGTTTAAGGTATTTTTGGAACACCCTGTATATTTATTTTGCTTCAGTGTTCATTCATTCATGGTCATTGTCAACAAGTCTACAAGGTCAAGTCTCAAGTCACAAAATTGACAACTCGAGTGTGACTCGTCTAAATCGCCGACTTGAATCGCCATCCCTGCCTCTGAGTGACCTTGTGTGAGAGATATAAATTAACATAAAAGCTTGCAGCTTCAAGAGGGAGAGCTGATGTGAAGCAAGAAGAGGGACAGCTATGTGCTGAGGAACATTGAATTTTAAAACCGGCATTCAGTCACGAGGGCATCAGGAGTTCTGCATGTGAATCTGGACTGGTTCTGCAACTCTAAAGCCCTGACTGAAGAACCATATTCACCATGCAATGAGCTAGTCATTCTTAGCTACTGGCTGGTAGTGGATGAATCTACTCCTTGCTGATGTCTCAAAGAAGACATTCAAGAAGGCATAAAACCTCTGATCACATCGAGACGGCAAACTGCCTGTTAATCCATTCTGTCTCTCGTCACTCTTCAGCAGCCAGTACGCATTGTTCCTTAATGGCGTGCAGTGGACTCGATAGATCTGCTTGCTTTGGTGATACCAAGCTCACCCTCTGGAGACTTGCAACTCGAATGGTTGGTCAGAATTCAACCTTGGCAAAACTGCTTCAAATGTGTTCACAACAGACTCTTTAATCCTTTGTAACCTGCTGAAGTTTATTTTAAAAACTGGTTACCTGAGATAAGTTACCCACTCAAAAGTCATGAGTTAATTAAAAGCTGCATTGAAATCTGTAACATTCATATTATTTTACTTTTGGGGTTCTGGGGAAAATCATGATTATGGGATGCTTTGTAACAGTATTAGTGTTTTAAAAGTAGACAGTAAGGATTAATAAATTACTTATTAAATATCCTTCTGTCTTGTGTTGTACATTGGTTTCACCTGTTAAACAATAGACGGGCCATATTATTGTCCATAAATCTATTCTTCCATGCTTCCCTCCAGGTAACTGGTGCCCCGAGGAAGCATGAAACATTTTGTTTTCCAGGATCTCTGTGCTGTGCATTTTTGACTGAAGATGTTCACATCTTCTGCAAAAAAATCGACACCACAGCCACATTTCTGTCAACATAAACACTAATGTTCCTTTTTTCTTCTGTTTATTTCCCAGATGTATACCTTCTGTATATTTCCATGATGTATACTGTGGAAGTAAAGTAATTTAACCCATCTTGTGAAATGTGTATAATGTGCTCCACCAACAATTTATAGCCATATAAGATGATAGTAAAGCTCTGTGGATCACATGACTATCACAAAGCATTGGTGTTCTGTATTAATCATGCTGAAACAAAGTTTTTCATTGTGGGATTGGTGCTCTTTGCCCACAAATATTACTACTCATTTCTCTTTATGCTTTCAAATGCTTTCAAATAATGTGGAATTGTAAACAATTATATTAAAATATAATTGTTCTTGTCACTACAACTATGAGCACCTATACTTGAGCCAGTAAGTTTAAGTTTTCACTGTGCTGGAGTAATAATATTAAAAAAAAAAAAATTCAATTTGTTTTTGAAAAAATATTTTGTGGAAAACTGAAGTAGGGACCCCACGAGTATAGCCTGGAAATTTGGTGTCACCTAGCTCAATTATCTTGGGGTAGTTATCTGATAGAAAGACATACAGACAGACACACTTTTGCTTTAATTTTGTTATACGAATAAAAAATTAAAATAATAATAATAAAAAGCAAAAATAAACATATATATAATACAGCATTTATATATATATATATATATATATATATATATATATATATATATATATATATATATATATATATATATATATATATATATATACATGTATGTATATCAAATCTATTTTTATATATAGAGATAGAATTGGGACCCCATTATTGTAGTGGGTACCAGGAAGCAAATATCACACCAGCTTTTGCTGCATGCATCCTGACCAACAGGTAATGCCTGCCACACATTAACCTCTCTGTGGTACACAAAACAGTTCTCGGGGGCAGCCAGGAACAATTTATTATATTTTTTGGCGTTTAAGTTGATGTGAAGCATAAATCGAATTGGTTAATTTTCACATTTCTCTTTCCTTCATTCATAGATAAGTCAATTTGGAGTATAAAGTTAAGCAAAATCAACAATGGTGATAAGCAAAACTGTCAATCAGTAAGGACAATACATGTGTTAATTCCTCCATGACACTGTCACAACGCATTTCTGCCTGCCTACGGTACTTCCAGGGTCATGAATATTATGTAATGAGCTGTTTTGTGCATATTATTTCAATTGCTTTGTGGGACGACCTTTCAGATAAATTAGGAATGTAAATAGTTTTTCAACATATTTGTTATCATATCGAGGCACAGTATTTAAAACAAGTTCCAGAATCGTTATCAACACTGGCCCACAGCACATTACATTTTGCCAATCCCAAACAGATTTCTCGCTGACACCGCACTTCCTGCGTGAAGCCATATTCCCACCATTTTCCTAAGCGAACTTAACTTCCAACTTAAAAGCTGCCATGTATGACTTGTGTGACATTGTGGGAGCCATTTTGAGATCATGTTGTAAGAATGGATACATATCACTGCGATTGAAAGGGATGGATCAAACGTAATTGGTGAGTGCATGCTCGTTATTGATTGGATAATTTTGCATTTGTCAGTGAGTTGATTAACATTTAATTACTCACCGAATCACCAAACGTTCCGGGTAATGATTTCTGTCATGTATTTTTAATTAACAATTATACATTTTATATCAGAAAATATCACACATTGAAATTTTTTTTCATTCATGCAATACAGCGAATTTTGGCTAACCAAAGAGTTTGCATGGGTTCCGCATATTAGCTTGAGCTTTGTTTAGCAACAGCCCCCAAATTTCCATAGAATTGTACTGCAGCCAATACTGGGAAGATAATTGATTTCTCAATTTTATAGACCTTTGTAAATGTCTTCGTGTCTGGGTTGGACATGGTGAAGTATGGGTGGTGTAATTGGTGGAGGTTTAATTAAGTGTTGTACATGTATGGGTGTGGTGTGGTATTGGGGATATCAAACAAAGGCTGGATGAACATGACAGAGCAATTCCACTTGGGAAGGTGAAGCAATCAGCCATAGCATGTCATTGCCTACAATCTGTTCACAAAAATGACTTTGATGGGACCCATCTGCATCTCCTAGACATGACATCTAACAAAAACACATTGATTCTAGAGGCATGGCATGTCAATATCTGAAAGGGTGGCCTAACTGGGGAGATCATCCAATCCATTCCATCAGGACCATGCTCTGCACAGAGCATTGGTGCTGCCAAAGCAGTCTCCTGGGCAGGTCACTACTTCTACACAGGATACTCAAATGGCTTAATCATCCCAGCAAGCTGGCACTCATTTTGCCAACCTCAGCAGGATGACGGGCTGAGTCAACCCCACCTGGTAATAATTCAATAGCCAATCAGGATTGGAACTCAGGATCCGAGGATTATAAGCCCACCACTTTACCATTAAACCAACACCTGGCATGGGAGACCATGCACATAGATATTGTATATAATTTGAAGAAGAAAAAGAGTCCAAGATTTGAAAGCATAAATAATGATTTATTGAAATGTTATTTTAGAAATTGTCAACCCCTTAACTCACACTATTAACATTTCTGTTGTTAATGGTAGTAGTAGTAGTATTGGGACTATCCTCTGCAGAGCGTTGGTGCTGCTTGAGCAGTCTCCTTGGCTATTGGGCACAATCCTGGACGGGTCGCCACTCCGACACAGTATACTAGCATGCTGGCACTCATTTTGCCGACCTCGGAAGGATGACAGGCAGAGTTAACCCCACCCGGTATTAATTCAACATCTGAGCGGGTTTTGAACTCAGGACCCTTGGATCCAAAGCCTGCCACCCGAACCATTAAGCCAACACCAGGCATATTGTTAATGGTATTGTTCCTAAAAATATGAAAATGGCAAAAGTTGTTCCCATTTTCAAAAAGGGAGACCCACAAGATTTGAGCAATTATCAATCCATTTCTCTTTTGATGCCATTTTCAAAAATTCTTGAAAATCTCATCTATATGCGCACTTTAATCTTTTTTTTTCAAGCATTGTAATATCTTTGCAAATTCCCAGTTTGGTTTTCGTGTAAAGTACACTACTTTTCACGCCAATCAATATTTCATTTATAAAGTTGCTTTTGCTATTGATAATTGCATAAAGTCGGTGTTCTGCCCGGACTTTGATCTTCATGGCCTTGAACACTATTGAACATAATATCTTATTACATGAATTATTTCACTATGGAGTCAGGGGAAGGCTTTGGAGTAGTTCAGAAACTACCTTAGAAAACAATTAGATTCTCTAAATGGAACAGAATCAAGGATGAAGTCTGTCTTGTTGTATGCCCCTTGGATCTGTCATTTGGCCACTTATTTTTTTATCATCGATATAAATGATTTAAATATAGATTATTATAGCTCTTACACAAGCTTTGACGATGTATGCAACAACAAAAAACCAATCCTCAAATCTATTGTCATTTATCTTGTATGCCGATGACTCAGAGCGTTTTCTTCTCATAAAAATTGGCAGATCCTTCTTGATATAATTAATTCTAAACTTAATGTTTTTGAGTGGATCATCATTCATGCATATAGATTAATTATCAATGAATATAAAGAAAACCAAACTATTTGCTCTGCAGTATTACCATATCTTATTTCTTGTTTTTCTTGTTCTTCTTTAACGGCCACAATTATTCCCACATTCTTGTGGGGTTTGCCAGGAGAAGGAAGCTTGGCCCCAAGCCTTTCACGAAACAGCTGACCAGGCCTGGCGTTAGAAACTAAGGTTAGGACAGAAATTTGGAATTTGGATGTGGTTCTTCTACTCTTTGTAAAAGACACCATGGGATCTTTAACCACCACCAACTAACGCCAAAAGATGGGACGCCCTTTTAACGTCCAACCGAGGGACGGCACACACATTCCACCGGGATGACAGTTTATAGCTCAGCTTAGTTTCAAACCCAAGCTTTATAACAGTTTAAAGGAGAGTGGGCATATCTCGAGGCCGTCCTGCCAGCCCAATCCCATATCTCCTTTACCTGGTCATATGCGATTTGTTAATGTTAATACTGTATCGAGAATGTGAAATCAACAAAATTTTTAGGCTTGAATGTTGATGTAAATTTGACATGAAAAACACATACAAATTATAAACTGCTTTCAAGAAATATTGTTAATGTTTATAAGTTTAAATTGTCATTTCCAATAAATGTATTACATGTGTTGTATTCTACTTTTATGCTACCTTGTTTAAATTATGGTATTCTTGTTTGGGGTAACTCACAGAAACTCCAACTGGATAAAATCTTCATCACTCAGAAAAGAGCCGTCACGATTATCACTAATGCAGCTATGCATCACACACTAATCAGTTGTGTTTTAACATAAGATTTTTTTTAATGTAGAAGATTTATATGACTTTTGCTGGTTCCAATCTTGTGTTCTTATCGAGTTGAAATGAATTGCTTCGGGCGTTAATTTCAATGTTTATCAAAAACCTTGATTTGCATAAATATCCAACGAGAGAAGCATTTTCATTCCATCCTCCACTGACGAGAACACGATTTACATACAAAACTCTTATTTATACTGGACCAAAATATTGTAATTCCCTTGACCCAAGCATTAAAGAAGCCATAAGTGTCACTGTGTTGAAATGTAACTTCAAAGAGAAACCCAAACGCAATTTTTTTTTCTTTTGAAAACCATTGAAAATCATTAATCATGGTCTAATTTGAAGTGTAAAATTTTTTTGAATTATTTTTTTCCAATCACAAAAAGCCCTGGAGTATCGATTTTCGATTTTCGCCAGTGACGTCACATCTTGAACCGACCATGATCCAAAAGCTCAGCTTACATGGACAAACCATGTAATTTGAGCTCGGATTCAGATACCAATTGACTCTGAAGATACTAATTGGATTCAGATACTGATTGACTCGGATTCAGATACCGATTGACGCCATCATTGACTCTGAAGGTTCTCAGAATGTTGAAACTGATATGGGGGATTTTGAAGAAACTGTTGGAGACAAAATTAGTGATGGAAACACTTTCGAGGGAATTAGGAGCCGTATCGTTTCGAGCCTCATGCGAGCCATTCAGCCGAAGATGGTGACATGGTGACAATGGAGGTGTTAGTGAAGATGAAAACGTCAGTTGGATGTACGCTACAGATTGGTCGGTTTTGTTCTTCTGTTCAATTGTTGATTTATAAGGGTTTTTGTATTAATTGATAAATCAGTTTTTTTACTCCAGCAGAAATACCCGTCATTGCATGACAGCCGACACCACCCAGGCACCCTCAGACACCGCCAACAAAATGAGCAACAAATGCTTTGTCCCACTGTCGCAGGCTGACGAGGTATCCTGTATGTTATGGGATCGTCCCGTTTCATACTTTCCCTGGACGTCATTTGTGTCTATGGTCATGCCGTACCACATTCCACCGTCGTGTCTGTGTTGTGTCGTGTCATACCATGTCCCACTGCCGTGTCCGTGCCATGTCCCACTGTTGTGTCCTATTATCATGCCTGTGACATGTCCCACTGTCGTGTCCGTGCTGTGTTATGTCCATGTCATGTCCGTGCCTTGTTCCACCATCGTGTCGTGTCCCACCGCCGTGTCCGTGCGGTGTCGTGTCCATGCTGCGTCCCACCATCGTGTCCGTGTTGCATCTTTGCTGTGATGATGTCCCACCACAGTAGATGGGGGAACGGTGTTAAAGGCGAGAAGGGGGGGGGGGTTGGTGGTGGTGTGTATTGTTAGGTTGAGGGTTGATGGGGGATTATGGGGGGAGGTGTGGGGTTGTGGGGGTGATTTTTGATGGGGGATTGTGGAAGGTGGGATGTGGGATGGTGTATGATGGTGAGTTGTGGGGGATGGTGGAGGTGTGTGGGGTGGTGGTGGGAATTGTTAGGTTGATGCTTGATGGGGGATTGTGGGGGATGGTGGAGGGGTGTGTGGGATGGTGATGGGTATTATGGGGGGTGGTGGTTGATGGGGGATTGTGAGGGGATTGTGGAGGGTGGGTGGTTGGGGTGGTGGTGGGTATTATTAGGATGATGCTTGATGGGGGATTATGGGGGGGGTGGAGGTGTGTGGGGTGGTGGTGGATATTGTTAGGTTGATGGGGGATTGTGGGGGATGGTGGAGGGCGTGTGTGGGATGGTGATGGGTATTATGGGGGTGGTGGTTGATGGGGGATTGTGGTGGAGGGGCGGGGGGAGTGGGGTGGTGGTGGATATTGTTCGGGTGATTATTGATGAAGGAGCCAGCTCGTTAAATGAGGTGGGACTGGTTTCCGGCACGCCAACAAAAGGTGTTTGATTCTCCGCTCAAATTGTCCGTGAACATATGCTGGTGGCTGGGTAGAGATGGTGTTACAGTTTTGAGCGATGGCTGGTTCTTCTGCTTAATTGTGGGGATGGCATCCTCTCTCAACTGTGGTGGATAACCAGGTCAAGCCATCTCTGTTGTTTCATAACAGCGCTCTGTAAAATATTCCAAGCTCAAAACCGAACATTTTGTAGGCCCGATCCACACTCGGGTGTTTTAGACAAACCTCGTCCAATTTCTGGCAACCCTCATAGTCGGGTCATTTACAGCAATTCCGTGACCGTGAAGAGCATAGGTTCGTTTCTCAGTGGATTTGTCTTCTATGAGGGTCAAATACAAATTTTAGCCCCCATGCCCCTCGCAAAAATGCGGGCTAACTCCGTGAGAGCCCCAAATCCAAGATGGCCGCTGTCGGCCATGTTGGAAATTATCTTTCCAATGGTTTGGCCTACAATGCTACACAGTATATGTATTCTGGGACTTTTTGGGTCAAGGAATTCATATTTGATGTTGGTTTGATGATTTGACCTACTTTTGATCTTCAAATCCAAGATGGCTGCTGATTTTCAGCTGGGAAAGGTCAATTTTTCAAAGTTGTCCTAGAGCCTTCATAATAGGCTGTAATGAAAGCTATTTTCATGCTGAGTTGAGGTATGGACAGTAGAACTACAAGTAAATGCACAGAGGTCATCTCAATGGTAAAAAAGATAAGCATTTGTGGTTTATGAGGAATGAACCATTGCTCTCCATTGTATTTATCTAACTGCTAGGGCAAGGATAAGTAATGACATCCCACAGTAATGTGGGATGTAATTACTTATCCATGCCCTGGAAACCTCATTCTGGTACTCATGTTCACATATTTTAACTTTATTTTGTCTTTATTTTTTCAGGCCTACATGTGTGCTGCTCTATACTTCGATGGCATGAACTGAAGATCAAGGTTGAATGAATGCAGCATGAAAGACATTTGAAATAGATAGTGTGGAGTAGAAGTATAGACTGGTGGTGGTATATAGATCACTTATAATAGTGCTTGTTTGTTACCTAAAGCAAAATGCCTTATGACTGTGTACTCCAATGTGGCAAGCCATGTAAATCCTCTGATACTATCGGCCAAGGTAAATGGGAGAGTTTACAATTAAAAGCCAAAAACTGGTCAGAACATGACAAATTCGGTGATATTTTCATCACCACTTCATGGAAAGATAGGCCAAGGAATCATTTCATGCATCAGACATGTTGTATATCAATCTTGTCTTCAGCCAAGCTTGAAAAAGCCAGACAGCGCAAAAACAAAGAAACCGACATTGCTCAGTGTCCCAGTCGAACATCAACTTCTGAAATGCAAGCTCATAATGCTCTGTGTGATGATGAGACAGAGGAACCATTGCCACCCAAGCGCCTGCGTTCATCTGTGTGTGGGCCTCTCCATGACAAAACAAAATGTGTATGGTGCATGAAGGGTGTGGATGTAAAGCACCCAAACAGAACACGGGGTAAGCTGTTCAGACTCAACACACATTCGGCATGGCGCTCGTTCAAGCGCCACACAGTCCTCATAGAAGATATGCAGCTGAGGGATCGCCTCACACAGCTTGTCGAATCAACATCAGCGCTGTCAGATCCTTTCGCAAATGATATCATGCACCACAATGCATATTGGCTGAAACATGTCAACACCATAAAATTAAAGCCAAATGATGCAATGCATCTTCAGAATGTGTCTCTCTCAGAGGCAAGGAGTTTGTACTTTAGACATGTGGATTCTGTCCTCTTCACTGAGCATGAGATCCGTTCATTGAAGTCCCTCTTAGCAGACTACAAACGCATCATCGGTGACTATGGCTATGCAGTGGGCAATGTCAAATCATCACATCTCAAGGACCTACTTATTAATGAGTATCAAGAAACAATTTGATTCAAAGAGCAAAGTGAGATGAACAAGAGCGAGTGGATCTATGATGTTGGGGGAGGAGGTGACTACATTGAGGCAGCCATGTCATCGCTTGGCATCAGTGATGAGCAGCTCCTCCAGAACCTGGCACCACGGCTGTCTAAGAAGATCAAAGACACATCTACTGTCCCATGGCCACCTGACATCGATCATTTCAAAGAAGGCGAAGAGGTGTGTGAGTTGCTGTTGAAGCTGTTGACTTGGCTAAAACAGCCTAAGAGAAAAACTGCCGATCTAAGCCCGACCACACTGAGCTTGGCCTCCATGATCACTTACCACATCACTGGACATCGCACAACCACTGTTATCAACCTGGGAATAAATGTCCATGGAATGACTAGAAGTAAAGATCTGGTTGAAACATTGCACAAGAGTGGTATCTGCATCAGCTATGCAGACACGCTGCTCCTCTATGACCACTGAGCTCTGATGGATGTTGAGGCATCAGCATCCTGTCCACAGGAGATCACTGACAGCAAACCAGCCATTGTGATCGTCGACAACGACGACTTCAAGATTGATACTATGACAGGCAATGCAACAGGAGCTCATCGAACAAATGTTGTTTGTGCAGCCTGAGAGCTATGAAAAGAAACCAGATGAAGAGCCTGCTGCAAGGCTTATCAAGAAGAAGGAAATCTCTGCACAGCTGAAACAAAAGTGTTCAGAGCTTACGCAGGTCCAGCAGTACAGATGCCCCCCTGGCAGCAAGAGTGAGCCACCAGCTCGTCCCATGGTACATCCACCAGTGAATGGTACAGCTCCACAGCGTGCTCACTCTGTGATACATGCACTGTCTAGACCACCTAGTCTAGTGGTACAAGACCACCACCTCACAAGCAGCGGGTTCGAGCATACAGTGGTGCCCAGTCCTGCCACCCTCCATCGCTCAGCAAGAGCAAGCCCTACTACCACACAACCTACCCAGAACCTCCAAGTAAGTCAGTGGTGCATGACATCATGGTGAAACTAGTGGAGGCCATGCATAAGAAGAATATTCCATTTTCCTTTCTCGTTGGTGACATGCCCACATACAAGTTGATCGTGCAGCTCAAGATGGAGAATCAAGAACTGTTCAAGGACATCATCCCAATTCTTGGTGCCTTCCACCAGCAGATGTCCTACATCTATGCAATCTATAAAAGATTCAAGGGCTTTGGCATGGCAGACACTCTGGTTACAGCAGGTGCAGTAATGGAGGGGTCTGTTGACCAAGCACTATGAGGGAAGCACTCCAGGCGGGGTGTGCGCTGCATCCTGCTCTGGAGAGAGGCTCTTATCCATAAATGACTGAGAGATTCTTGAGAATGAGGAACTATCAGAGGACAACAAGCAGAATCTTAACACTCTACGCAATGCACTCACCGAGATACAGGAGGCTCTACAGGAAGCTCACAGTCATCTTGAGCATGATGATGACATGAAGGAGCTGATCAACAGAGTTTATGAGAAACCTGGCACAGACATGGGCAACTTCTGGGTCTCATTCATAGAGATATCAGACCCTCTTGTCCAAAGTATTGATGCATGTCATGCAAGAAATGGCTCAGAGTACCTATCATCAACATACAACATGTTGCCTGGACTGATGGCATATGACAACCATGACTATGGAAGGTGGTTGCCAGATTATTGGGCGATGCTCTCTTCACTGTCAGATGAGCAAATGGCCTTCTTCAACGATCACTTCACCCAGTCCATGACAGGGCTACCCTACTCCTGCCAGCCACTGGACCTTTGGATAGAAACTACTATGAATCTGAACTCAAAGCTGAAGCAAGGATGGCTTCAGCTTTTGCAGAATGAGAAGCAACTGTTCTCAACAACAAGGAATGCAAACAATGTCGTGAGGGTGAAGGCTACTGTGAATCAAAACCTCAAGTGCCAGCGCTCCCATAGGAAAAATGTTGAGTGTCAGCCAGCGAGGATGAAGAAGGATGAGCAGGCAGTTCACGACCTGCAGGCATGCATGAAGGATTTTGATGCTGAGCCCTTTGACATCTCCTCACCTACACCGAGGTCACTACAGTCTGGCCTGGTCACATCACTGGAGTTGGTGCATGACCTCAAGACTGCACTACAAGATGGCCAAGCACAGGTTGAAATAATCCTGCAAGAGCGAGTGTTCACCAAGATGAAGCCTCTCACTGCAACCATCCACAGGAATAAGAGGAAGAATTTTGCTAGTGTACAGATCTGTGCACCATCTGGCATGCCCATGAAGGTGGCACAGATGGAGAGGTCAGGGATGGCAGCCCTGGTAGAACTTGTGGAGGGATCAGGTATGATACAGCTTGAGTCAGCCCTTGAGGGGAGAGTGACTGAGGAGTGCCTCTCACTCTACAATGTAGATGGATCAATGCACAAGACTGCGAAGAGCAAGTTGTTACAACTGTTCAACCTAGACCCAATTGCTGAGAAACCACGGGACCACATCAGCCTCATGGACATGGGGCTGATCTGGTGGCCCAAACTGTAAATGGGCTTGTTCTACCCAAACCCCCACACCCGAGGACCGAGAGGCTAGGAAGTGGGATGGCTCAGAGTACTGCTGGAGTGACTACCTGGATAAGATCTGTGCTATCATCCTCTCACGCCATGCTGATGCACGCCTCGTCATCCTCATCAATGACAAGTATGACCTTCCCTTTAGCATCAAGGATGATGAGCATGATCGACGAGCAGCAAAACATCTCCACATCCCAAATGTTTTCCCTAAGCCCGAAGACATGTTCACAGGAGCCGCTGAGTTCAACAAACTCATGGTCAATTCAGGAAACAAGGTCAGACTGCAAAAGCTTGTGAAGGAACAGTTGAAAAAACAAGTTGGTCGGGTGCAGACTAGCATCATATACTGTGAGGGTGAGATGTCAACGAACCTGAGCACTGGTGTGGCAAATGGAGACTATGTCTTCAAGCATCCAGAGGCAGATACAATGCTGCTCTCGGCCTATGCCAAGCTGAGGACCGGAAACTACACTGGAGCAGTTGTACTAGACAGCGAGGACACCGACGTGCATGTCCAGGCAGCTTTTGTCACGCAACAACTCCGAGGTGATCTGTTGATTAAACACAAGAATGTGTTAATCAACTGCCGTGCCATGCTTTCAGAACAGGTTGCAGATATCATTATACCTCTCCATGTCATCACTGGCAGTGATCACACATCAGGGTTCTATGGGCATGGGAAAAAGCTAGTGTTGGAGAAGGTGATCTCTGATCCTGAGGCGAGAGAGCTCCTAGGACGAGTGGGTGAGAGTCTGGAGTTAGAGGACGAAGTCAGAGCTGATACGAAGGCTTTTGTCCTCTCCAAAGTTTATGCTGAGAGTGCAGATGTTACCTGTGGGCAGGCCAGAGCTTCTAAGTGGCACAAACTGAAGAAGAAGAGTATGATCTGCCTCCCATCTGATGATGACTCGTTGGATCTCCATGTCGAGAGGACGAACTACATCACATATTGCCAGCTTCATTACAACCTGTTAGAGCATCCATCCCCCATTGACCATGGCTGGGAAATTCTGAATGCGAAGTGCCGACCAGTGCGCCACACCCTCACCCCTTTACCCCAGCAGCTCATACCTTGTGACTGTTCAGATGAGAATAGTGATGAGAGTATGAGCAATGATGATAGGAGTGAGGCCGGAGAATCTACAGATTTGGATGAAGACTCGCGGTCCATTAGTTACATTGGAAAGTTGTAAATTCAGGTTAAAGACATTGTCCTTCCCTAAAATAGGGGGATATTGATGTACAAATGCATGCCAATGTATTACAATATACACATTTCGTCGGTCCACCTCCAGTAATTCCATGACCATGGAGAGCAAAGGTTTGTTCCTCATCAACCACAAATGTTTACCTTTTTGATCATCAAGATGACCTCTGTGCATTTACTTGTAGTTCTACTGTCCATACCTCAACTCAACATGAAAATAGCTTTCATTAGAGCCTATTACGAAGGCTCGAGGACAACATTGAAAAATTGACCTTTCCCAGCTGAAAATCAGCAGCCATCTTGGATTTGAAGGTCAAAAGTAGGTCAAATCATCAAACCAACATCAAATATGAATTCCTTGACCCAAAGAGTCCCAGAATACATACACTGTGTAGCATTGTGGGCCAAACCATTGGAAAGATAATTTCCAACATGGCCGACAGCGGCCATCTTGGATTTGGGGCTCTCGCAGAGTTAGCCTGCATTTTTTGCGAGGGGCATGGGGGCTAAATTTTTTTTATTTAACCCTCATAGAAGACAAATCCACTGGGAAATGAACCTATGCTCTCCACGGTCGCGGGATTGCTGTAAATAACCCTACTATCAGGTCTTTCAGCCATTGGTGTACCATGAAACCATCTCAGTTTGTATGACTATACAAGCACTCAGGATGCATTGACTCGGCATATTTGTGGAAAATGGAAAATCATTCACCGATATATTACAATGCAACCTGGTGACTACAAATCTGGTGGTAAACTTCCAAGTGTGACAGTGGGGATAAGCGTGAAGAAGAAGAACAACAACAAGAACAAGATTTCGCAGAATTTGCGACTTAATAAATCGGAAATAGGAAAAAAGACATCATATTTATTTTATAGGGTATCAAGGGATAGATTAGCATCGAGGTACTCTGAGCATGTGGGTTCTCCTTTAAGATGTATTTGTTACATGCATTGCTATTTTGCTATTATCGAGACAACCGTTCAAAGAGTCAGTCTCGCCCCGAAGGGGTTGCGAGCCTATTGGTGGCGGTGGTGGTGTGTGTGTATGTGTGTGTGTGTGTGTGTGTGTGTGTGTGTGTGTGTGTGTGTGTGTGTGTGTGTGTGTGTGTGTGTGTGTGTGCGTGTGTGTGTGTGTGTGTGTGTGTGTGTGTGTGTGTGTGTGTGTGTGTGTGTCCACATCCACATATTTTCACTTGAATTTTTTTTTCGCTGCAACCACTCGTTTGATCGATGTGAAATCTTAAACATAGGAGGGACACTCCATGTAGAATATTTCATTAATAATTCGGAAGTTATAAGTCACAAAGTATGGCAACCATATTTGATTGAAAGGGGAAAAAAATTGGACATCTTCTCTGAAACCACTCAACGAAAAAAATTGAAAGTTGGCATCCAATATATAAAGCTTATTTTAACCACTCATTGACTGACTCACACACTCACTGACTGAATATTAATGTTCGGGACCTTCTGGGTTTTGGAGAAAGCCGAAATTTTACGTGACAACAGATATCGAAGCCGATACACCAGGAAAAATCGGAGAACCACTGGAATGTGTCCGTAAATGAAAATATAAATGATTTTTTTTTAAAACAATGAAAATAAATAAATTTAAAAAATAAATGCAGGTGAGCGACCCGAGACAATGGGGAAACACGGTTCATTATTGCTTACAATATGTAAGAATACCCATTAGTATGTCATAAATTCCCCATGGGGTATATAGAATGATAGCGATGACATCATCAGTGAAGTGGTATTCCAGCTATGACTGTTGAATCAAAATCCTTATCCAAAAAATGAGAAACTTCATTTATCTGATCTCCGACCCCTATGTGAGTGAAGAAGTAAATGTATGACATCATCGGTCATGTGGTCTTGTGGCCATATTGGATTGGAAATTAACATATAAAAAAAAATCATCTTCTCCAGAATTACTTAACAGATCAATGTGAAACTTTATCCATATGATTGACTGACCATGGGGAATATCGTTTTAATTTTTTTCCTATTAACCTTCATGCGCAAAAGCTTTAGCCCTAACATGCACAAAAGTGGTTATTAAATATCCTCCACCATCACCTTAACGGTACACAAAAGTGGTTAAAAATATGATGTGGACCGGTGCAAGGCCCAAACTGAAAATGGGCTTGTTCTACCCAAACCCCCGAATATTGCTTCCAGTGAATGGACTTTGAACATTGCAGGAGTGCCTTCTCTGAAAATGGCAGGCTTGGTGATTTATCCATTGGACATCTGCAATTCAAAAGATGAGGCCATGCATCATTAGCAACAAAATAATGGTTACCAACTCTTCGACAAAGGGCATCTTCAGGTCAGGTCAGGTATGGGAGCATGCGCCAGAGCAGCGCGTCGTTGCGTCCACTTTCCGCCTGTACTCCAGGGGCCTCCGTCTGGCCATCCCCCAGGCAGATGCCTGGCCCATCCCCATCTCCTTGAGATGCCGATCAACCTGCTGCAACTCCCCCACTCACGAGACTCCCTCACTGATAAAATCTGGTGAGCAGGATCAGCGTCAGGAAAACGAGCCACATGTCCATACAGCCGCAGCTGATGCTCACGGACTATGCAGGTAACAAATCTCATTTGAGTCTCTCTCAGCAACCGCTACTTGGACACAAAGTGTGACCAGCGATAGCCAAGGATTCTCCGAAGAGACCTGGTACCAAAGGAATTAAGTCTCCGTCTCAGATCCTTGGTCAGAGTCCAAGTCTCACATCCATAGAGCAAGACTGGAAGCACCAGGACCTGAAGACTCAGACTTTTGTCTTCCCGCAAAGGTACCGGCAGTGCCACACCCCATTATCCAGTGAATCCATGATTCCCCAGGCCCGACTCAGACGTCTATTGACCTCAGACTCACAGCCGGCAGAGACATGAATATCACTGCCAAGATAAGTGAATCTCTCCATGACCTCACATCCTCACCACAAACTGGCACAGACAGGACAGCAGCATCCAAGATGTCACCGAAAGCCTGGATCTTAGTTTTGACCCAGGAAACCCATAATCCCAGTGGCTCCGACTCCTCATTCAGCACCTCGAGGGCCCCCAAAAGGATATCTAAAGTCTCCGCGAAGATGACTGCATCATCTGCGAAATCAAGGTCAGAGATAGACATTCCCAAACGATGCACCACAGCTTGATCTCTCCGACATCCTCCCTAGAATCCAGTCCATTACAAGTGCTGAAAAGTGTGGGGGCCAGTTTACAGAAAAGTGTGGGGGCATCTTTCACAACCTGAAAACGAGTGCAAAGTCGATGGTGCTCCATCGCAATTCCTCACGCTTCCCACCTCAAGCAAAGTTAAAAGATGGCAAAAGGTTACACCAGGAATGACCCAATATCAAATTTGAATTAAATGTTTTTTTCCCATTTTGACCTCTGTAACCATATGTCCCCACCCCCTGAGGCATGAACCCCCAGGGTCAAATCCAAAAAGTCGTTACATATTTCACGCGTTTTGCGTAAACAAAGTTTCATTTAAAAATGTTTTAAAATGTGCCCGTAATTGCATTTTTCGGTACCTTTTGACCCTGTCGTAGGGGAAGATCCAAACATATTACTGCTCTTGCACTTTCTTGCCATGGTGTGATCAGAACTACCAAGTTTGGTGAATTTCTGCTGAACCGTTTAGGAGACAGTGTGATGGACGGTCAGACAGACAAACGGACCTGATAACAATATCCCCCCCGTATTTTTTCAAAAAAAGTGTGGAGATAATAAACAAAGTTTGTGCCTGTTATTATTTACGTGGGAGTCGGGTGTACCACGCAGACATCCCTGAGGGAGACATTTTGTCTGGTTTGGGTGTTTCTTAACAGCGATGGGAAGGTCAAGTCTGGGGCTTGTGAATGCACAGGGTAAGTTTAAAATTAACTTTTAAAACAATATTTACCATACCATTAATCATGTTATGTTTGTGTGTGTGTGTGTGTGTGTCACCATTTTTCTCAGGGATGGTAGAACGGATTTTCATCAAACCATCATTATTTACTTTTAGCAATGTATATCCTATGTATGCATCAGGAAGAAGATAATTGGTTTCGAGTTTAACACAAAGTTGTAATTCCGCAAGGTTTCCATGTATCGCACAGGATTGTGAGTTGATCTGGTGACTGCGACTGGCCATGACTGTTTCAACCACGGTTTGTTGGGATTGGTTTGATCGTCGTTTCTGTGAAGTCGGTGATAGCATAAGGAAGGAAAACGCATTAAGTATTCCACTGTTTCAATGTGAGAATTCCCGTTTGCTTTTACGAGTGGTGGGAGAGTGAGGATGGGAGGACAGAGTTGGGATTGGATGTGAGCTGGGGTGGAGAGTGAAGATGTGAGTTGAGGGATGGGGTTGAGGAGTTGTGGTGGGGGGATGGGTGAGGGGTTTTTGAAGGTTTGGGGTGGGGAGGGGATTGATGCCTTAGGGTTGGGAGGTGGAGGTTGAGGAATTGGGGTTTGACGACTTGGGGTTTGGAAGGAGGGGAGAGTTGAAGACTTGAAGTCAATTTTACATTGCGTGGTTGTTCCGCAGGTCCTTGCTATTAATCATATTTTTTTCGACTTTTGCAATTTCACGAACTTTATCTTTTCGTGATATTTATTTTTATGTATTTCTTAACTCCTAAACCTGGGAAATGTTAGTTGACATAAACATTTGTTTATGCTTTTTTTTTCACTTGGTCAACGCCAAGTACATGATAAATGTACTTGCGAGTTCATGATAAATCAACGTTCCCATATCACTTTATGTGCATATAAAATTCAAGTAAGTTAACATATATGACCTTTCTCACCGCGAGCAGAACAGGACTGCAGTGTAAAAGTGAAACAGACTGAGTGGGGAACATATTGTTCTTTGGGAATCAGAGATGGCCTGATAAGACTTTTCATGGTGACTTTGCTGAGAATTGCCTTGGTATTCTGCCTCTGTGCATAATGAACTGCTGCACCGCATTGCAACTGCTTCGACTTTGTTTTTAATCATATCAAACCATCCTACAGAATCCTTTGCATCCTTGGGTGGTGATGTTTGGCAGTTGTGTGAGCTGTATGGCATTCATATCTGAGTACCTAATTTGTGAATCAAATCCCATTGTGTGTTGATTCCTCCATTTTCTACTATTGCCCTTGCATTTCATCCAAGTCTGCCAATGTCTTCTGATACCCTTGTCATGCATGTATATTTACAAGCTCCTGCACTAGCCTTAGATGACTGGCTGAAGACAGATGTTTCCAAAAAGCACAACGATTGCTATTTAAACTCTACGTGTAATGAAACTGTGACATATGCCCTGATAATAATAATAATAAAGTCTTGGACTGTTCATTACAGCAAACCTCTTGGCATATTCCCCAAAACCACCTCAGCCATGCAGAACACAGAAGCTCGAGTTCACCAAACGGATCACATATGGCTTCGACCATAAGGAACTTCAAGGCTGACAGTGCACAATATAATTGATTTAGTGTTTCTGCTCTTGATCTATAAAGCAATGAATCCATTGGCTATTAATTGCATTTCGACTTGGCAATCTCATAACAGGTTATGCTCTTTCAGGAGCAATATATACTCTCCAGCTACGAGGTCTCCGACAGTACCTTGTGCTTGAATAAAGACTTGAGATGAACAAATATTCTTCAACTCCTCACGTTATATGAAATTTACACTGATGTTCTTTCTATCTGTGACATGTAGCAGGTCAACAAAAGCTCCTTCTTCTTCTTGTTTGTGGTGGTGTTGTTGTTGGTCGATCCTTGAAATGTGCACCCCTTAGTCGGACAGCTGCTGGACCACACCCACATATTTACTAGACTTTACCCATCATAGCACCCAGCCAAAATGATATGGCCACCATCTTGGTTTTCTGGTGGGCCACACACCTTAAGCCTGTGGGCCTCTGCTGATTATATACTGTCCGGGTTTGTTGCGTCAAATTTCCATTGGCTTTCTTTGGGTCGAGTGTTACTGATGCTGAGGGACCCGGAAAAATGTATTCATACTAGAATATAAGACCCGTCGCTTCGCTGAAGAAATAGCAATCTTTGCGGTGATGGCTCATCAATAGGGCAAGAAGAAAAAGGATTCCTGGGAGTGCGGGAATAACCAGCGTCACAAGTTGGCATTTGCAGTTTCGCCACGTGAAAAAAATATACATTTTTTTTCTGTTACAAACCTTCCCTGGAGTTCCCTGAATTCGCCATAGTTCGATTTATTGATATCCGTTAATCCGTTCTCAAGTTATAACATGACAAACAAACAAATAGCCAGACATGGCTCCTCCCAGAATATACACGAACGGTCAAAAGTTTCATAACACCCCCATTTTCCAGTTTTTGCTGAAATTTAAGCAGTTCAAGTCCAGTGAATAACCTGAAATGGTACAAAGTGAAGCGGTAAACTGCCAGAGGTTAAAAGAAAAAAAAAAGTTTAGGTTACCAAAAACTGAAAAATAATGTAAATTTCAGAGATGCATGGCTAAAAAAGGCCCTTTTCAGGGAACAATAATGGGTTAGCAATTGCAGCTGTTCTGCAGCAATGGAAGTAAATTAAGCCTTGAAAGTTGATGCAAACAATTCCTGCAGGTGTCCCAACTTTTGTTGATTAGTAACGAACCCTCTGTCTGTTTTACAGCAGTGTTGGAACAGACTGTGTTGCTACACCCTCTGAAGCATTATTTGGACAATAATGCACTGCAGGAAGTAGTATGTTGCTATCATAATGGGAAGAAAAAGACAATTAACAAAGGAAGACAGACAGGCCATTACAACCCTTCAAAGTGTTGCTCTTTCCTTTAGAGAAATTGCAAAGAAGCCAAGGTGTCAGTGAGTACAGTTTCCTACACCATCAAAAGGCACTTGGAAACTGGAGGAAACTCTGACAGGAAGAGGTCTGGCAGACCCAAAGCCACAAGACAATCAGAAGACAAGTTTCTGAGAGTCAACAGCTTGTGTGATAGGCGGCTCACAGGACAGCAGCTTCAAGCACAGCTTAACAATGGTCAAAGTAAGGAAGTCTCAGTTTCAACTGTGAAGGGAAGTCTTCCAGCTGCAGATTTGACAGGTCAAGGGGCAGTAAGAAAGCCATTGCTAAGATGGCAAAATAAGAGAAAGAGGCTTGCCTGGGCCATGAAGCACCGCCAGTGGACTACTGAAAACTGGAAGAAGGTCTTATGTTCCGATGAATCAAAATTTGAAATCTTCGGTTCATCACGCAGGGTTTTTGTACGCCGTCGAGGAGGAGAAAGGATGGTTCCTCAGTGTGTGACACCAACTGTCAAACATGGAGGAGGAAGCGTGATGATCTGGGGCTCTTTTGCTGGATCCAGAGTCGGTGGCTTGCACAGAGTGACTGGCACCCTGAACCAAAACGGCTACCACAGCATTTTTCCGCACCATGCAATACCCTCTGGTCTATGCCTAGTTGGTCAGGGGTTCATCCATCAGCAAGATAATGACCCAAAACATACCTCCAGGCTGTCAGAACTACCTTAGAAGAAAAGAACAAGACCGTAGGCTTCAAATCATGGAATGGCCAGCAGTCTCCAGACTTAAACCCCATCGAGCTGGTTTGGGATGAACTGGACAGAAGGGTGAAAGCAAAGCAACCGACAAGTGCAACACATTTGTGGGAACTTCTGCAACAGTGTTGGGAATAACTTTTCGAACAATATTTGATTTCCATTGTAGAAAGAATGCCACAAGTATGTTCGGCTGTTATATCTGCAAAAGTTGGCGACTTTGCTGAATCAAAAATTTAGATTAAATTTTTTTAAACAAAACGATTCCATGATTTCTTTTTTATCTGCAATTGTTTATTTGTTCTATGCTTTAATTTCAGAGTACATTGAAACATTAAACTGCTTAAATTTCAGTAAAAACTGGAAAAATGGGGGTGTTCTAAAACTTCTGACCGGTCGTGTAGATGTTGAATAAAATTATTGATAAGGTTTAATCAAGCCCGTACGCACCTCCCTGAAATATAGTGTTGTGTAATTTTTGAATGGCCCCATATTGGGGTTAAACATCCATGACCATGTGACGAATCAGCTCGTTATGATATAACTGTGACAAATCGACTCTTGCTTAATGGCGGTCTTAAAAAGGTTGATTACTAGAGAGAGAGTGGGAGGGCAGAAGAGCAGGAGAGGGACACACACACACACACACACACACACACACACACACACACACACACACACACACACACACACACACACACACACACACACACACACACACACACACACACACACACACACACACACACACACACACGGGATTCGGGAGGCCCGTGGGCCCAAGCTTTTCCGGTAATTTTCTTTTTTTGAACAGGACAGCAAAACCCCTCGTCAGCTCGTCCTCATTTCCTCATCGTTATGTGCATTGTTCAAGAAAGTGTGATGTCATAATATCATTGTCTGTGATGGAGCATATATTAATAGAGGGACACACTGAATATCAGTTTTAATAACCTTTCACACTGGCAATGTTGTGGCAAAAATGCAATATCCGGGTCCCCGCGGACCCATTCCATGCATCATCGGGTAAAATAAATTTATTTTAAAATTTAATTTTTTTTTAAGTTACAAAAAAGAGAGAAATGATGGAGGGAGGAGGGAGGGGGGCACTGTGAGGTTGTGCACCTGCGCTAACACACACACACACACACACACACACACACACACACACACACACACACACACACACACACACACACACACACACACACACACACACACACACACACACACACATACACACACACACACACACACACACCAAAATTGAGGTTCATGATATAAAGTCAAATTCCCTCTTCGGAATCACTATGAATCTTCTCTATCTAATCTTTTTGATTCACATGGGAACATGGGACGAACATGGCGCAAGGTTAATGAGACAGATTAGATCATTAGACAATGTAACCTGAGCCATGGGTTATGATTTTTTTTATTCTCAGACCCATCTTTCACCACATAGACACATGGGACATAAGCAACGATGAGGGAGTTGAATGGACAGAGGAGGCAAAAAAAAATTGTATATTTTATATTGAAGGCTTTGACCGCAGTGTGGTCATTGTATTTAAGCCAGGGGGCATATGACTGTTGAGGAAATATGGAATGGGGGCAACACAAACGTGAGTATCTTGGCACAGACTTAAACAAAGGTCAACACTCTGCCATCATTGAGTAATTGAAATAGTCTACTTGAATACAGTATATCCAAATACTAGGTCATTAATGTGACGGATTGTCATTGGAGGTCAAAAGGTCACACCATGCCACATTTTCTGCCAATTCCACGTAATAGTTTGCCTCTTACATGGAGGCATATGCTCCTATATCAAATTAATGTTGTCTATATCATTGGATGACCATCGGAGCAGGGTACAACACCATGCTGTGTGTCTTGATCTTAAGTTGTTAATTTGTTATATAAAAAGAAATGTAGGTCGTGCATACAAGCACGTTAGGTAATGCACAAGAAAAAGTGTCTTCATCATCATGAGAATCATCAAGGGATGTCCTTGGACTCTGGCAGCTTTCATTAGCCACGAACGCACAAGCGTGTGTGTGTGTGTGTGTGTGTGTGTGTGTGTGTGTGTGTGTGTGTGTGTGTGTGTGTGTGTGTGTGTGTGTGTGTGTGTGTGTGTGTGTGTGTGTGTGTGTGTGAAGCATTCAACTCCTGAAACCCCATAGTGCTGGCTCTGGTCTGGCAATCAAGGGGACTATTCTCATCTTGATCTGTGTTGACTGTTGAGGTACTGAGTCAAATTAACCTTGATGGGAGAGGGTCAATGCAGTGGCATGGGTTGTCCTATTTCCAGAGAGTTTCCATTTCTTCTGGGCAAAGATGCTCAGTTTCATTTTGGAGATTATATCTATGGCATACAGATTATACTTAGCCAGGATTTCATGAGCACAACTTGTATCCATTGCTTTGACATCATCATCGGAAACACAGTGCCCCATTCTGTTGAGCATGCTGATGAGATGTTTTGATCTTTTCATGTGATGGATTCCCAGGCCAATATGCTAAAGCATCATTTTTGATGTGAGCATGTGATGTCCAACATTCTCGAGATTAAAACTATTTTTTCTCCTTTTTCCGGTTTGGTGATAATCCAATGTAAGTCAATAGAGACTGCCCGACATCACAGATTACTTTGGCCAGGGTTTTATCATTGATATTTTGTGATTGAACTGATATGTCCTGGTATTATCAATCTCAAACTTTATCAGTTTGGCAGTATGTAACAGCAGTCTCACTCTGTCAGAGTCATCCAGAGCTGTTAGGGGATGTTCTCTGGCTGTCAATACTACACTAGTTCCAACACCGTTATATACAGTGGGGAGAACAAGTATTTGATACACTGCCGCTTTTGCAGGTTTTCCCACTTACAAAGCACGTAGAGGTCTGTAATTTTTATCATAGGTACACTTCAACTGTGAAAGACGGAATCTAAAACAAAAATCCTGAAAATCACATTGTATGATTTTTAAATAATGAATTTGCATTTTATCGCATGAAATAAGTATTTGATCACCTTCCAACCAGTAAGAATTCCAGCTCTCACAGACCTGTTAGTTTTGTCTTTAAGAAGCCCTCCCATTCTCCACTCATTACCTGCATTTACTGCACCTGTTTGAACTCGTTATCTGCATAAAAGACAGTTGTCCACACTGAATCAATCAGACTCCAACCTCTCCACAATGGGCAAGACCAAAGAGCTGTCTAAGGACATCAGGGACAAAATTGTAGACTTGCACAAGGCTGGGATGGGCGACAGGACAACAGGCAAGCAGCTTGGTGAGAAGGCAACAACTGTTGGTGCAATTATTAGAAAATGGAAGAAGTTAAAGATAAGTCAATCTCCCACGGTCTGGGGCTCCATGCAAGATCTCACCTCGTGGAGCCTCAATGATCATGAGAGGTGAGGGATCAGCCCAGAACTACACGGCAGGACCTGATCAATGACCTGAAGAGAGCTGGGACCACAGTATCAAAGAAAACCATAAGTAACACACTACGCCGTCATGGATTAAAATCCTGCAGCGCACGCAAGGTCCCTCTGCTCAAGCCAGCGCATGTCCAGGCTTGTCTGAAGTTTGCCAATGACCATCTGGATGATCCAGAGGAGAAATGGGAGAAGGTCATGTGGTCTGATGAGACCAAAATAGAGCTTTTTGGTTTAAACTCCAATTCCCGTGTTTGGAGGAAGAAGAAGGATGAGTACAACCCCAAGAACACCATCCCAACCGTGAAGCATGGAGGTGGAAACATCATTCTTTGGGGATGCTTTTCTGCAAAGGGGACAGGACGACTGCACCGTATTGAGGGGAGGATGGATGGGGCCATGTATCGCGAGATCTTGGCCAACAACCTCCTTCCCTCAACAAGAGCATTGAAGATGGGGCATGGCTGGGTCTTCCAGCATGACAACGACCCGAAACACACAGCCTGGGTAACTGAGGAGTGGCTCCGTAAAAAGCATCTCAAGGTCCTGGAGTGGCCTAGCCAGTCTCCAGACCTGAACCCAATAAAAATCTTTGGAGGGAGCTGAAAGTCTGTTTTGCCCAGCGACAGCCCCGAAACCTGAAGGATCTGGAGAAGATCTGTATGGAGGAGTGGGCCAACATCCCTGCTGCAGTCTGTGCAAACCTGGTTAAGAACTACAGGAAACGTTTGATCTCTGTAATTGCAAACAAAGGTTTCTGTCCCAAATATTAAGTTCTGTTTTTTCTGATGTATGAAATACTTATTTCATGCAATAAAATGCAAATTAATTGTTAAAAAATCATACAATGTGATTTTCAGGATTTTTGTTTTAGATTCCGTCTTTCACAGTTGAAGTGTACCTTTGATAAAAATTACAGACCTCTCCGTGCTTTGTAAGTGGGAAAACCTGCAAAATCGGCAGTGTATCAAATACTTGTTCTCCCCACTGTATGTAGGCAGACGAAGTTGATGACATCTTGAAGATTCAGAGCTTGAGGACAGAAGCAGTCATCATCTTTTGTGCAGTCATCTGGTCTGGTTGATGAACCTTTCTCGAACTATGTTGTTTTCCACTGAAACTCCTTTGTCCTGCAATAAACCTTTGTATCTGTTCAGCAAGTCCACCATGGCAAATTCCTTTCCATTTTTGAGGTTTGGTGCAATCTTTTCAGCTAATTTTCTGAATGCTGTTTCTTCCTCACTTGCATCAAACTCAGCCGATTTCAGATTGGATTTGCTAATATATGAAGGAGGTGCCGCAACTGCAACCAGGTCATTAAATGACAGCATCAATGGTCATCAACATGTCATAATCCCCTTTTTCCTCTTGCTGCCAGCATGGATCAGAGGGAATGGGAACACAAGAAGCATTCGGCCTTCTCCCAAGTGGAGTCGGCAGGGGTGATATGTGAAATGAGGGAAAGAATGGGAGAGCATACACCAGGTTTTAGAGGAGGGATAAAAGTTTGAAAATTCATTCTTGATGTTGGACAAATGTTGTTTTCTGGCTCTCCTGAGAGTGGACATACACTTGTTGCAGACTTTTTGGAATGTACTAAGATCGCCTTCGGTCTGATTTGCCTTCCAGGAAGAGAACGCAAGTTGTTTCAGAGCAACTGCCTCACCACAGTATTCAGTGTACCATGGGAGGGAAGAAGGGAAGGATAATTGAAGATGAGATGGGATGAATCTGCATGAGGGAGAGCAGGTTTCTGTGGAAGAATTCCTAGGCTGAAATAACATCAGGGGCAGTAGATATGCGAGACAAGTTCTGAAGAGAGATGGCTGCTTTCAATCTACCTGAGTGAAATACCAGACTCGCCAGTGTTGAGGCAGCTCTCTGAGGATAGCCAGAGATGTTGACTTTCACGAGTATATGATCAGATGAACCAATTATAGCAGAGGAAGAGCAGGAGACATTTGTGGGAAAGTTAGTCAACCCCAAGTCGAGAAGGGAGGATTTGCCATTGGGAGAAATCCGTGTTGGAAAGTTCACAGATTGAGTCAGTCCCAAGGAGTTACAGAATCCCTTTACTGAAGTGCCATGGCTGGTGAGAGAGGTACCAACACCCTGCTAAGTTGCATGGTGACAAATGGAATCACCACATATGAAGAATAGAGAGTTAGGATGAGTGGTTAAAAGTTTGTCCATGTTATGAGAGAGAGAGAGAGGGACAGAGACAGAGACAGAGACAGAGACAGAGACAGGCATACTTTATGGAGTCGTCAGTGTTTGGAGGACAGTACAACACACACAACCAAGAGGCAAAGGAGAAGTCGCAGCCAGAGGTACTTCTGCGGAATGGGAGGTGTAAGATCAGTTCATGGATAGGAAGAAACTGAGTTACTGATGTAAAGTGTGAGTCTGCCGCCAAGGTGTTGTTCAGACCTATCAAATCGGAGGAGACAATAACCAGGGAGAGACACCAGGGAATCAGAGACATCCTGTGGGAGGCAAGATTCTGTTAAACAGATGATATCTGCTTTATTGGCAGTGGCCTGGATTGAGAGATCTATCAGGTTAGAGTAGAGACCTCAGATGTTTGAGGTCCATACAGTTAGAGATATGGTGGAAGAGGTGTTGGGAGGGTGCAGGATGGGGGTTGGGGAGAGCGAGGAATTCCAAGGGCAAGGTGAGGCTTGGTGTGGTGGGGTAAGGGGGAGGGTTTGTGTGTGTGTGTGTGTGTGTGTGTGCATGTGTATATGCGGAGTACGGGGGGAAGGATTGTGTGCATGGGGTGCTGGGAAAGGTGTGCATGTGTGGAGTGCAAGGGAGGGTTTGAGAGGGGGGGTAGGATAAGGGGGAAGCACTGAGAGGTAGGGTGAGGAGGGATGCAGAAAAATATCATGGGATGGGAGATAGGGTCACTTGTTGAAGGCACGGAGAAACGCGGCGCTGAATGAGCGGGGGGAGGGGGGTGGGTTGGTGGACCAAGCGAGGAGGAGGAGAAGGAGGTGGAGGAGGAGAATGAGGAGGAGGAGTAAGAGATGGAGGAGGAGGGGAAGAGATGGAGGAGAAAGAGGAGGAGAAGAAAGAGGAGAAGGAGAAGAAGGAGGAGGAGGAGGAGGAGGAGAAGAAGAAGAAGAAGAATATATCACGGTGGAGAAGAAGAACACGTGTAGCATTTATGAAGGAGATACTGTATATGGGTTGAAATGCATTTTTAAAAATGATTTTAATGCTTACAAGCTATAAAGGAAGAAGAAGCATTTAATGTAGATTCAGTTTTTCATCAGTAAACAGGGTCAATGCTCCAGTAAATGACTGAATATTATAAGTATTCAAAGAGTAATATTTAAAGAATTTCTTGATGGCAGAGTGTTTAAAATTTGACAAGTCTGTACAAAGCTATGCACGTTTGTACAAACCATACTCCCTAGTTTTTTCACCTGTCACAACATGTCCTCTGGCTTACAAAACAGCCTGCAGCTACAGCATATCATAAACTACCTGGCTATATTCCAGAGGGCTACTATAATACCTGGCTACTATCTGGCCATTGCAATATCAAAGTAAACCACATTTTTTGCTGTAACTATAGGGGGTGTTGAGAGATCGGCACTTTTTTTTATCCTCACATTGGCATTCTCAAATACAGACGAGAGGGGGAGCACTCGGTAGAGTGCAAAACCTCCACCGCCAATACTGCCGGGTCACTTAAGTGAACCTGATATCCTATTAATTGTAGGTCAAAACGGATCTCTACTGAACCACGATTGAATAAACTAAGCTGGATCGACGCGCATGTAGAAATGCCCAACAAAAAAAAAAAAAAAAAAAAAAAAGAAATCGAAATTTTTTTTTTTTTAAAGTTGCAAAATTATTATTTTTTTTATCTCTAACAATTTTTTTTTGATTGGAAATCACTTAAAACACTTAGAAATGCAAAAACAAAAATTCAAATATTTTTTCAAAATGGCCGCCATAGCGGCCATATTGTACTTTGGACCAAGTCCAAAATCTAATGGCATGATCCTTGGACCATACCTAACCCCCCCACCAAATTTCGTCGAAATCCGTTGAGGAGGTTTTCCATAATACTGTTCACAAACAAACAAACAAACAAACAAACAGACAGGGGTGAAAACAGTAACCTCCGTCCATCTTCGATGGTGGAGGTTAACTCGAGGGGGAGCACTCGGGAGAGTGCAAAACCTCCGCCGCCAATACTGCTGGGTCACTCAAGTGAACCTTATATCTTATTTATTAAATATGACGTCAACAGTGCTGACAGAGTTATAGTTTTCTCCAACATTTTTTTTTGGGGGGGAGGGGGGATTGGAAATCACTTAAAACATGTAAAAATGCAAATAAAAAAAATTGAAATTTTGTTGAAAAAAAAGTTGCAAAAATTTTTTTTCTCTTACAATTTTTTTTTGGGGGGGGGTGGTTAGAAATCACTTAAAACATGCAGAAATGCAAAAAAATAAATTTCTCTAACAATTTTTGGAGGGGGTTAACAATTTTTTTTTGGGGGGGGGGTTGGAAATCACTTAAAACATGTAGAAATGCAAAAAAATTCTCTATTTTTTGGGGGGGGCGGGGTAAAAAAAAAAATTTGGGGGGGGGGGGTTGGAAATCACTTAAAACATGTAGAAATGCAAAAAAAAAAAATTTTTTTCTCTAACAATTTTTTTTTTTGGGGGGGGGACCAAGTCCAAAATTTAATGGCATGATCCTTGGACCATACCTAACCCCCCCCCCCACCAAGTTTCGTCGAAATCCATAGAGGAGTTTTTCCGTAATACTGTTCACAAACAAACAAACAAACAAACAGAAAGGGGTGAAAACAGTAACCTCCATCCATCTTCGAAGATGGCGGAGGTTAATAATACAGATAATTTTATTTCCATATGTAGCACCCATGAATATCACAGCAGCAACATTGGAATTCTTTGAATACGAGTGCTCTCAAAAAAAAAAAATATATATATATATTTTGACCCCTCTCCTACGGATGCATGGCGACGTTTTACAACATGCTCTCTTATTTCTCGAAATTTTCACCTTCTTATTTGTGCCAAATGTCGTTACTATCATATATGACCGCCAACAGCTATTAGACATCAGAACGAGAGTTAATGAAGTGACTTTTCGTCTGAATGTGGATAAAAAATCCCACCCTCCATCCGGATGGGCACGTCATCTTAGCCTACCTTTGGTGGCCAATGTAAAGTAGTGATACTTCCACAAAGTGATACTTTCTTCTGAAACACACTCTTCACTTGGAGGGAAAAATGGGATATACAGTCACAATATTGGGCCTTCCTGGATCATCCCGTCATGTTATTGTGCGATAAAATGCAACAAAAATGGAATTTTCCAAAAAGTGATATGTTTCTTGGGACACAATGTACAATATGCTTTGTGTTGGCTTAATGGTTTGGGTGGTGGGCATGGGATCCCAGGATGTTGAGTTCAAATCCCCCTCAGCTGATGAATTAATACAAGTTGAGGTTGACTCTGCCTGTCATCCTTCTGAGGTTGGCAAAATGAGTGCCAGCTTGCTGGTATCCTGTGTTGGAGTGGTGACCTGAATCCAGGATTGTGCCCAATAGCCAAGGAGAATGTTTTGGCAGCACCAATGCTCTGCACAGAGTCTGGTCCCAACAGATTGGAATGCAAACCTGAAAATGATCTTTGGGACATACTCCAACCTTGTTTGCCCTTGCTGCCCAACCCTTGAGATTTTGTGGTATAAAATGCAGAAAATGTGAAATTTGCACATCGTGATTATTTTTTTTACTGGGACACCCTGTTCACCTGAAACTATTTTTGCGAAGCACCATGACCATATTTTGCTTTGATGGACCACACTGTAAAGGTTTTGTGATATTAAACGTCAAGTGATCAATTTTGAAGTTTTAATTGCATATACAGTACGTGCTGTATGTGATTTGACATCCAGCCATATTCACATTAGCTACATTATATTGATATACAAAATTGAGGCTCATTGAAGAGACAGGGTAAAATGAAAATGAACTGACAGTGCGGTAGTGGGGCCACAGTTGGAAAACACGAGCAAAAGCAAAGCATGAACAGCAAAAGAGGAGAGGATGGAAGGAAACACTCACTGGAAAGCAAGAGGGTTGGGTTATGTCGAGTTAACGAATGTAGAAAAGATTGCGTGCTTGTATGGAAGGGGAGGGAGGGATCATATGATATGGGGAGGGGTACGATCTGGTTGAAGGACTGATGGGAAGAGAGGGATTGAACAGCCTCAGGAAGGGAGTTCCAGTATAAAGGGGGGTAAGAGTAACCAAAGAGTGGAGGTGGAAAGTAAGACTATTTTAGTATTTAACCAGAAGAAGGTCACTGGAATAATGTAGGCATGCAGGAGAGTTTGGGAGGGTCAGAGGACTGAGAGAGCTGAGGGAGACAGACAGGAGGAGAGGCAGGAATAATAGGGGTCAATGACCTGCCTGCAACGATGTGAGAGCAACAGGCCTTGTACTTTGGCCTCATTAGAGGAGATTCCAAGAATTTGGAGTGCTTTACACATTCCACAGGATTTGAGGAAAGACAGATATGATGCTGGGGCATCAGCCCACAGGGAAGAGCAGTACTCCATTGAGTACAGACAAAGGCCTTGTATGCTGCGAGTACCGCAGTCCTCATTTATTCTGCTTATGGCCTATGGTCTTTTTGACCTGGCCTGTCTTTGCTTCTGGATTATAAGCATAACCTGTAGTAGCTTAAAATAAATGGCAGTGTCATCACTTGGAATAGAAAGATTTTAGTTTGAAGCATTATGTTTTCATATACCAAGGAGCCTTGGCCAATTTCTTACCAAATTAGCTAAACTAGATACAAAAGGAAATTGAGCTTTAGACGTTGGAAGAACTTGAGTGAAAATGAGGAAGAAGAGAAAGTTTGTTGGAGTTTGATGGTGCTTGAGCCATTAAAGCATAACTCGTTAAATAGGCAGATTGTGCATCTCCAACATACAAACACAAGGGTTTTTGAATACAGTGTCGAGGCTCATGGAGGAGCTGGAACACAGAATGGGTGACGACGTAACGGAAAGAAAAGAATAGCAGAAAAAAGGGGGGGGGAGAGATGGGAACAAACTGACGTAGCAGGGTTGACGGTCAAAATAGATGGAGACTTGGAGAGATAAGGGATGAGGGCAAAGGGAGGACACAAGGTGTGCGTCATAATGGATACAGCCACAATCTTTCAATCATAAATGTGGAAGGAAAAAGTGGAAACTCAGAAAGAGGAGGGCTTGGGGAGGGTTAATGGGGGTAGAACGTGTGAAGAGCTGTCCTGAAGCCCTGTAAGGAAGAATGAGATTGAAGAGGCTGATGAAGTTGTTTCCACGGGTGGGAAAAAGAAGAACGAATGAGTGGAAGTGGGTAACGAGTTTGGATCTCAGGAGTTTCACCAGAAGGGGGTTACTCACAGACCTCATGCAATTTGCAGAAACCTTGGGGAATGGAGTGGGTAACAGAGCAAGGACGGGGCTTGAGGGTTGATTCATTTTTTTTGTTTTATGGATTAGGTATGTGACCGAGGGAATATGTGTTATTCGACTGTTCCCAACGATGCTGAAGTTTGTGCAGTTAGAAACCAAAGACTCCTGTCTTGGCATTTAATATTCAGTGACATGGTAAACCCATGAAGTTCATCAGTGGACCTCTCCGATATTAGAATCATCATTGAGTAGTTATAACACTTTAGTAAAACATTCTATATCAATTTATAATATATTCATTCTATAAATCTTTTGCAAGGAAAATAATAATTATAGTGCACTGTAGTCGATTGCCTTAACTCTCGTAAAATAATTATAATCAAATAGGCACTGGCTGTCAAGAACTTGGTCTGCCAATAAGGTCAAATTGAGGACAGCAAAGAAAGGAATTCGAAAGATTGGTAAGCCACCAAGCATAAAGATTGATTATAACCCATGTAGCAATTCAAAATAAAAATACAAGCATTACTTTATCATTTTACAGCAGCAAAACTTTTTTTCTCATCAATACAAAGGAGTCAGGAAAGACACATATGTGTAATAGAGGGTAATTGAAATAGCAAAACGCATGCAATTTCAATGCGAATCAAAAGCAAGGATAAATCCGTGCTTGCAAGGGTAAGGCATGGAAAGAAAAGAAAAGAAGCTTCCATCAAAATAAATCAAATGAAAGACATCTGCGTCGTTTTGTGCCATCTTGAACGACAATTCAGGATGTCAAATAGACAGCCTTTTATGACAGTCCCAACTGAAGTACCCGGCATTACCTGGGGAAATTCAATTAAATTTATTTTTAAAATATTTCTTGCATGACAAATTGGTGAATGTTAACCTTATGATTTCGTACGAATTACTGTTCACAAAACATATTACCCAATCGCTCCCGGGGAAAAAACCCAGGCAGTGTATAAGCAACATACTCACTCGAGGCCTGAATACGGAGGTGTTATAATAAACCTGTGTAAAGCAATCTTTTTTAATAACAGGCACACATGTAAACACCTTGATAATTAGATTTGTGTTGTTGACAACAAATCATGACAACCGCAACATGCGATCTTCACAATAAATATTTCAGTATTCAATCACTCCTGGGAAAAAAAAAATGCAGGCAGTGGATAAGCATAAGACCCAATCAAGGCCGGAAGGCCAATTATCTGGTTTTATCTGCGGTCAATTTCTTTTTTAATCCAAACATAGCCCTCGACCTTCTTCTGGATGAAAGAGGAGGCCATGCAAAGTTTGGTTGCATTGGTTCCTGCAGGGTCCAAATGTATAAACAAAGAAAGAAACTTTCTTCTTTAAATATTTCGCGAGCAGGTTACCCATCCTTCGGGTGGGTGCATAAGGGGAATTTTAAGTGGAGTATGTTCAATCTTCGCTGAAGCTAAATATGCGATCATCCCATAAAGTTTGCCTGAGATTGGCCCAATGACCTCAGATAAGTTAGCTAAGGAACATACAGATACATACAAACACTAATGTTTTTTTTTCTGATTTATTTATATAGATAGCTGAAGTACCATCCTTCGTCTGGGTTATGAGGTTTTTAAAATGTTGTGGTAGGATGCATGATATCATTTGCAGCGCCACTTTTTATAAAATTATTTTGCACCATATATTTTTTTTAAATAGTTTTACACATTAGGTGACATACCTCACATAAAACTGCCGTGTCTGCTTCCATGTGAGGTATGTTGCCCAATGTATAACATTTTAAAAAGGTGTCTCTTCGTGATGATGTCGTATGCAGTGGTCTTTTTTACAATTAATTTTACACATTAGGTGACACACTTCACATGGAGGCAATCAAGGCAGTGTTGTAATCAGCAGAAATACTGTAATGGGGGTAAAAATAGTGGAATGGAAGTATTTAACGAGTCAATGACGTCATACTCAGCGACGCCTTTTTCTCACTTTTACACATTAGACAACAAACCTCGCACAAAACACTGCCATGATTTCCTCTGTGGTAGTTTTTTTTTATTAATTTTTAAGGCGTCGCTGCATATGACACCATTGATATTGCAATTTTGACCTCCATTCGGTATCGCTGCTGACGGCGCGATCTGGGAATTATAATTAGAAGAAAAAAAGTGGTGATTTGTATCATTTGAAACAACTCTGATATAAAACTAATATGTTGGTATGGTTTTGGAAAACTTACCCCAGGGGAAGAGCACACATGGACACATAGGTGACCCGAGGATCAGTTATTTCATTAGTCTTTGTATAGATAGTCTTGATCCCTTGTCAAAAGACTTTTTGGGGGGCATGCGTTGGCTCGGCTGCTTGTCCCGTGTAATGTCTTCCTCCCACCCCTCCCATTCTGTTACTTTCAATCTTTCTTCCTTCACACCATCATTCTGTTCAATCCCTCTGTTACTTTCAATCATCCCTCCAATACCCCCATCGTCCAGTTTCAACGGTCCACCAACAATCTCTCCTCCATCAAACATCCTTTCAACAGTCCCTCCTTTACCCCATTGGTCTTACTTTCAATCATGTGACCGCTTGGTCATCCCTCGGTCGTGTTCCTTTCCATGTTTCCTCCATCCGTGCATTACTTGGTAACCCATCAGATACTCTCACACACATGCTCGTGTCGCGTTTCACATGCAAGCTCATGGCGCTTCGTGCTCAGCATCATCTGCAAGGCGTGGTGCTTCTCACGGGCGTGGTACAGTGTAAAACAGTGTGATTGGGCGATTTCGTCATGAAGGAAGGGGCTGGGGGGCTCTAGTTTCAGCTTTGGGCACATGAGGGGCGGGGCTGGCGGGGGTTTCGTTGAAACTTCCCTCAGAATGGCAGGGCAATTTCCACAAGTGATGTCATGCACCCGCCCCCATCAGCTGCAGTCCAATGGGAGGGGGAGAAGGCTTGCAGTAGGACGGAAAGAAGAGCTGATGTGAAGAAGCAGAAAGGCGAAGAGAAGGACTTGTGACAAGCTCGGGCATGCTCGTGTGAGCAGGGATGAAGAGCGCTCCTGAGCAGACGGTTCAAAAAGCAGAAAGTGAAGAAGCAAAAGGCAGATACAGAAGTGATACAGAAGGCAGAAGCAGAAGGCTGAGGGAAACAGAAAGGAGAATAGAACGGGACAAGCTTGACATCAAGATTGCATATCTGGGGAGCCAGAGAGAACTCGACTACTGGGTTCAGGCACCTCAAGCATGCGGCTGCGTGTCCCCATCACTTCATACCATCACTGCCCAACTTCCCCATCTATTTTTCTCCGCATTCTGTATATTTGTGCGAGGTGAGAGAAAGAAGGAAAGACTGCTTTCCTTTTCTCCATACATTACATATATTTTATTTTCAAGTCCTTTTTGGTATATTCTTTGCCCCTGAGTGAATGATGGCCAAATCTTTTGTTTAGGTAAGATTGAAGAAGAATACGTGTTCGGGTTAAATCTGCTCTTATGCTCCTTTTTACTTTCTTGCTTATAAATACTTGCTTGCTTGTGGTGTTGTAATAAATAATTGTTTGTTGCTATTTCCAATCTGTATAAGCCTGGTGTTTGCTTAATGGTTAGCATGGTGGGCTTGGGATCAGAGGGTCCTGAATTCAAATCCTGCCTGGCTGTTGAATCAATACCAGATGGGGTTGACTCAGCCTGTCATCCTTCTGAGATTGGCAAAATGAGTACCTGTTTGCTGGGATGTCCTGGTGTGTGTCCCGGTTTAGAATAGGTATACTGTATCTCTGTGTGCCATAAGAGGTGATGAAATGGTTGCTGTCAAGAAGGGCATCTGGCCATAAAAAATACATTGCCTCAAAAAGAGAATCATGACAGAAGATAGTCATGGGACCTGCAAGGCTAACCCCTGCTTGAGCAGGGGAAAATGGTGTGTGTTTGTGTGTTATTTCCCATCTGTCCTGGTGTCTTTTCCTTTAATGGTCCGATCCAGTGGACAAGTAAGGTTAGATGGGACGTTCCACCGCAATAATATGCTTTGGCAGCCAGCTCACACTAACTGTAATGCTCGGCAGTAATTTAAGTGTGCGCCGAGGGCACTGACCCCAATTAGCTGGCCATCCACAGATAAGGTATCATGTGAAGTAGTGTAACCCTGCCCAGATTGGCTGTGCCAATCGTTCGTGGTTGCTTAGGCCTAAGTCACATTTGCCACGGCGGCCGTGGGGTCTCCAAAATCTACGGCCACTAGCAATTATACGGTGGCCGCAGTATTTCCACGGTCACACAATGTAGCAGTCACATATGTTTTTATTTTTTGGGGATCCGCACGGTGTATTTACAAATTGTGGAGATCGAAAACGTGGGGGTGCCGTACGGTCTTTGATTTGCTGACCTTAAGGTGACCTTAAGGGGGCCCTGCGGCGGCGATATAATTTTCAAGGCAGATGCAAGGTAGCCTCAAGGTGCCCGCAAGGCGACCTGATAACATGCGGCACTAAGGCGAACGTGTGGCCAGATGGACGGTAATGAGTGGGTTCATTTTTTATTTTTTTTAACCAGTTTTTTTTTTTTCAGCTTGTCGAATTGCTACAGTGAACGTAGAAATGAAAAAAGTTATAACTCCGCGTTATAATTCCACGGCGACCCCTACGACCTGTAAAAGATAGCCAAACGGCGTAGGGCCACCCTGAGGCCACCGCAGAAACTCTGCGGCCGCCATATCCTCGCCGTAGAGCAAATGTGACTTAGACCTTAGCAACCTGCCTGTGCATAGACTTATCCATGCCCGGTGGCCTCAGGACCGGGCGTTCGGGAGGGACCAAAGTGCTTCCCCTCGTAGCAAGCATCGAAACCTTGGATCCGCGACAAAATACTATGTTGCGTGCTTACCTGAAAAAGGAAGAAAATACTGCAATAGTAATTGCACGTATATTTTATCGATACCTAATGCTACAACAGTTAAAGCGGAAAACATAAAGTAATCATATTGCTTGTAACAGTCATTGCAATGCCTCTCAAATTCTGGTGAGCAAAAATTGAGTGATAAGCCACACGTCACTGTGTCTGGCAGACGGAAAGTAACTGTGTTTGAGTTCCCGAAATGTGCCATGGCTTTGTGCGGCACGCTTTTGGCCCACTGGAGGGAAAGGTGTGGCTTGGCTAATGGGGGCAGTGCTTGCGATCCTGGGGGAGAGGGGGAAGGTGTGGCATACATAATGGGTAGTGATTGTGACACGCAGACAGGAACTGAGCTTTATCTATACAAGATAGCGGGTGCACATGCCATCCAGGCGGGGATGCCCTTCTTGGCCCAATGGTCTGCTACAATGGATAAATAACCCACATAATAACACCGAAGATAAGTCTGAAAAAGAAAAAAAATTAGATTTTTTTCTTTCTTTGAAATTATTTTGAAAAATATTTCATGAAAAACTTAAGGAGGGACCCCCGGGAGTATACACTGAAATGTCGATCAGCTAAAGGGTCTCAGAGTAGTTAATAAACATACAGACACCACTCTATTTAAATGTATTAACATAATACATAGATGGGAATCGTTTCCTCTTGCAAAAAGTCGATCCCACACAAAGTTATTCTTTATCAGTTTCATGCAATCTCAATTAAGAATCAGTCGAATATGAACAACGTAGACTGTAAAATTATGAAACGATAGTCATCTTTGTGCGCACTTCTCATTTTCAATATTCAACTGTTGTTGCGTTGAAAGAAAAGAAACCTCAACATCCAAAAGCAGTTGAATCAGAGTTATACAAGAAATCTTGTTGGACGAGTATGAAGAGGACATTGGCCCCCAATTTCCCTCTGTAATCCACATCACATGCGTGCCAAGATTTTACAACTTACACATTCACTATATCCTATTAATTTGTTTTATCAACTTATTATCCTCATTCTATTTAATAATAATGATAATAATAGTAACATTCCTTTCACAGCGTAAAGGCACATTTGGCTGGCGAGGCAGTTTCATTAAGGTAAGGAGTAATCTTGGATGGGTCGCCACTCCAACACAGGTTACCCCGAATAGCTATTACCCCAGTACACTGGTACTAATTTCACTGCCCTCGGAAGGATGACAGGCTGAGTCAACCCCACCTGGTTTTGTGTCTTTTGTCTTTTCTCCTTCCTGTTTGTATTTTTCCTCCAGGGTCTAAGGCTTGTATAAGAGCTGGAACACAAATAGTGCACACACACACACACACACACACACACACACACACACACACACACACACACACACACACACACACACACACACACACACACACACACACACCAGATGAGGGAGCAGATGGGACACCTTGTGGAAAAACGATCCTGGGGAGGCCATGTTGGCTCTCCTGAATGAAACAGAAATTAAAGATGTTGAATGAGGACAGTATCTTCGGGTATTTTCCCCTCACACAAATGTTCAATTGTAAATAGTGTGCATACCTGCCTTGAGACTTTGACTTTGAAAGTGTGAATGATACAAGTTAAATCGCATCCCATCTGGCTTGGAGAGTAAGGGGTGAGATAACCATCGAAGTGATCATCAAAAAGTATTTTTCAATGGATGAAGATTACCGAGATCATTACTAATTTTGAGCCTGAGAGTGGGGGTCAGTTTGGGACACTCGCTGGCTTCCAGGCATCACATGCGTTTGGATAAAAAGGAGAGATTTGGTCATCTGCAGGGCTCGGTTCATCAGTTGGCTGCACAACACTGTAGATTTGTTAGTGACTGCACAATACTGCAGGTATACAGTGATGCTGTTTATGGGAGCTGCTGCTCTGGGTGCAAAGTGCTGGAGATCCTGTTTGTTGGCGGTTCAGGAGAGCTTCGTTGACGGCATCCTTGTGGTGCATGATCCGTGACGCCTCCCAGTGTATCCTCTGCTTCAAGCCACAACCTCAGTACAGATAATGATGATGCCATCAATGAGGTCATAATTTTGGCTAGCCGCTCAGACGAGGAAGTGGCTGACTTGAATGATACCTGCACCTAGATATCCTTGCGTCTTTAAAATGGCACATTCTTTGTATGGTCTTTCTGACCAACAACTCCATAACCATGCAAAACGTCCTGGAAGATTAAATATGTCGATATATCTCCATAATATACCTGGACCTCAATCTCTCTACTAACCAGCTGAACCCATCTCAATCTCTTCGTATACCTGCAGAGCACCGATAACAACATCTATACCTCTATATCTTTCATTTTTTTAATGGAAATTGCCCCAACCAAGGCAGAAATCCGCATGAGGAAAGAGGCTCCAGGAAGGTTTGATAAAGTTAAAGTAAACAAATAAAAGAAAAAAAAAAAAGAGGAAAAGAAGAAGAGAACATCCAAGTCTCAGACATAGAATTACTAAAATGCATTCACAAGAGAGGTTGCAATGGGTTTAAATACTTGGGATCAACTGTCCAAAGTAACGGAGAGTGTGGGAGAGAAGTGAAAAAGAGAGTGCAGGCAGGATGGAGTGGGTGGAGAAGAGTTGCAGGAGTGATTTGTGACAGAAGTGTGGCTGCAAGAGTGAAGGGGAAAGTATATGACGGTAGTGAGACCAGCTATGTTGTATGGTTTGGAGGCGGTGGCGCTGACAAAGAGACAGGAAGCGGAGCTGGAGGTGGCAGAGTTAGAGATGCTGCGATTCTCGTTGGGAGTGACGAGGATGGACAGGATAAGGAATGAATATATTAGAGGGACAGCGCAGGTAGGACGGTTTGGAGACAAAGTGAGAGAGGCGAGATTGAGATGGTTTGGACATGTGCACAGGAGGGAAGCGGAGTATATCGGGAGAAGGATGTTGAAGATGGAGCCGCCAGGCAGGAGGAGAAGAGGACGGCCAAAGAAGAGGTTCATGGATGCGGTGAGGGCGGACATGTGGGTGGTTGGAGTGTCAATGGAAGATGTGGAGGATAGAGCGAAATGGAGACGGTTGATCCGCTGTGGCGACCCCTAACGGGAGCAGCCGAAAGAAGAAGAAGAAGAAGAAGAAGAAGAAGATTCACAAGAGAGGTTGCATCAATGTCAAATCTCACCAGGGTGAGCAACCACCTCAAAATAAAAGAAGAAGAAAAAAAAAGAGTTCAGATGCAAAGGTTTGCCGAAATAGGATGAAACTTCAAAGATATAGGAAGTCGGAATTGACATTCGTCTTAAAGCTGCGTGGATCATAGGATGATGGAAAGCACATCATACGAAGTGAATTCCAAAGTGAGACAGCTCGAGGGATAAAACGATTCGCATTTCGTTCTGCACTTTGGATCAGCGACTGTGTATGGATGTGCAGAGATGGCAAACCGAGTCATGGCATCCAAACACGCGTAGAGAAGGAACCAAGTTAGAAAGGCCAGCCATGAAAATATCTGCAGCACAATGTGAGGGTGACAACTGGCCAACGGTGAGACAGTGCTTGAAGAGTTGAACCCATCATGCACCTACTAGGTTAACGATGCGTTTCTGGAGCCGATCAAGTAACCATAAGTGGCATGGCATTGTTCTGTTGCAAAAAGGTAAGAGTCCACAAGAGGTTCTGTGATGAGAATACATTCTTCTCCCTTCATTTTCCATCTTTGCTTGTTTCATCAATGTTGATGCATGGGCTGGAAGGACAGCCAAGAGATATGCACACTCAGCTCTGAGCTGTCTCGCCTGGGTTCGAATCTCGGCCCAGCTATAAAAACTGTCACCCTGGTGTTTCGCATGCAGTGCGATTCATCAGTGTATCCTTCAGATTGGTGTTAAACTGATGGATGTTTTGCCTGATAACATTAGGCCAAAAAAAAAAAATGTTGCATTGGCGTAACGGGTCACTGAAAAATAGGGTAGGTCGGTCGGGATCTTTTTTTTTTTTTTTCCTAATAAATCCCTCCCAAAATCTCCCCCGGCTCGAGTACCACCCTTTTTGTCGGCGGGTTCTGTCCGAAACACTTCCGGGTTTTTGCGATCGCGATCGCAATCAACAAGATACTTGAAAACGATAGCAAAACAACAAAAATAGCAATAAAATAGGGTCGCAAAATTTTTCGATAGCAAAAAAACAAAAAAAAAAAAACGTAGGGTCGGCGGAATTTTTAGGGTCGGGCGGGTTACGCCAATGCAACATTTTTTTTTTTTTGGCCTTAGTTGGTGGCCGTTTATGATCGCATGATCAGCCTGTTGTTGGCTTTGCACTTTGGGTGGCTGGCTTGGGATCTTAGGATCCTGAGTTTGAGTACCTGAGGACAAAATGAGGACCAGTATACTGGTATTGGGGCACATCATCAGCGGCAGAGTCATACTCCTACAAAATGGATAGCTTTCTGGCAGCCAAGTTGCCATACACAAGAAGAATAATAATAAGAAGAATTATCGCATGATGTCTTTAGCAAAGAGTACGTGAGTTATTGCCGACACCTTGGCCAATTTCCAAATTATTGCCGAGACGAAGGGGAGCAAGGAGTCTGATCTTCCTGGAGGTTCCTTGACACCAACTTACACTACTTGCTATCTTCGAGTGTGGTTGCTGTGTGAGAAACTGTTTAAACCAGGTGGCTCGTATGTTTCATGCGAACAGCCTTCTTTGGATACGAATGGTAACTTACTTTGTTTTATGTTTAAAGGCCATTCCTTGATTTAAATGAGTGACTGCTGGAAAGGTGTAAAAATATTGTAACGCTGTAATCATTGTACCACTGATATAATTACTGTAAAACCATGCATGGTAAAAAAAAAAAGGGCATTATGTCTGAGACAAGAGATTGAGATAATGAAGGCAGCTTTGCTTTAAAGAATGCAAAGGAAATTCAGTTACAGCTCATTGTTTTTAATATCTAAACGTTTTCAGGATACAATTTCATCAATTTATTTTGATGCAGAGCTGGCATATCTGTTGTTGAGACAACACATGTGCAAAGTGTGTGAAACTTCTCACCCAGATAATATTCATCAGGAATTTCTGGTAATCTCTAGCCTGGGGTATTGCCTGCACCAATCTTGATGTCAAAACAATCCCTGTTCTGGGAAAGATTGTGAGTGGGAGAGAGTAAAAGTGTAAATCTTATGAAAGTTATGATACCTGTGATCATCAACATAAAAATAATGTTTGTGATTTGTTTTTTTCTTCAGTTTGTTTCACTATTTATCATCGATATGATTCCCTTCAATTGTAGATTAGGATTACAAGATTCCTTCACACCATTGGAGTCATCCCGTAACCTTTTGAACCCTGAGTTCCTAGGACTTTCAGCTCCCCAACCCTGGGCTCCCTGGAGAAAAACCCGACCACTTGGGTATATCGAGGTTTGAATAGTGGCCGGTAAACCGACCACATGGGTATATGGAGGTTTGAATAGTGGCCGGTAAACCGACCACATGGGTATATGGAGGTTTGAATAGTGGCCAATAAACCGACCACTTGGGTATATGGAGGTTTGAATAGTGGCCGGTAAACCGACCACATGGGTATATGGAGGTTTGAATAGCGGCCAATAAACCGACCACTTGGGTATATGGAGGTTTGAATAGCGGCCAATAAACCGACCACTTGGGTATATGGAGGTTTGAATAGCGGCCAATAAACCGACCACTTGGGTATATGGAGGTTTGAATAGCGGCCAATAAACCGACCACTTGGGTATATGGAGGTTTGAATAGCGGCCAATAAACTGACCACTTTGGTATATGGAGCTTTGAATAGCGGCCAATAAACCGACCTCTTGGGTATATGGAGGTTTGAATAGCGGCCAATAAACTGACCTCTCAGGTATATGGAGGTTTGAATGGCCACCAACAAACCAACCTCTCGGGTTACATGGAGGTTTGAATTGTGGCCAGTAAAGTGGCCGCTCGGGTATATGAAGGTTTGAATAGTGGCCAGTAAACCGGCCGCTCAGGTATATGGAGGTTTGAATAGTGGCCAGTAAACCAACCACTTGGGTATATGAAGGTTTGACTAATGGCCAGTAAACCGGCCGCTCGGGTATATGAAGGTTTGAATAGTGGCCAATAAACCAACCACTTGGGTATATGGAGGTTTGAATAGCGGCCAATAAACTGACCACTTGGGTATATGGAGGTTTGAATACCGGCCAATGATCCGACCACTTGGGTATATGGAGGTTTGAATACCGGCCAATGATCCGACCACTTGGGTATATGGAGGTTTGAATAGCGGCCAATAAACCAACCTCTTGGCTATATGGAGGCTTCAATAGTGGCCAGTAAACCGGCTGCTCGGGTACATGGAGGTTTGAATAGTGGCCAGTAAACCGGCCGCTCGGGTATATGGAGGTTTGAATAGTGGCCAGTAAACCGGCCGCTCGGGTACATGGAGGTTTGACTAGCGGCGGTAAACCGGCCACTCGGGTAGATGGAGGTTTGAATCGTGGCCAGTAAACAGGCCGCTCGGGTACATGGAGGTTTGAATAGCGGCCGGTAAACCAGCCACTCGGGTATATGGAGGTTTGAATAGTGGCCAGTAAACCGGCCGCTCGGTATATGGAGGTTTGAACAGAGGCCGGCAAACCACCCACTCGGGTTTATAGAGGTTTGAATAGCGGACAGTAAACCGGCCACTCAGGTTTATAGAGGTTTGAATAGCGGCCGGTAAAACAGCCGCGAGGGTTCAAAGGGTGAAGTAAATAACATTGATTTAATATGCATTTCAATCCCAGGATTCAACTCCTGATGTTGTAAAGGTGTTGTATTACGCCTCCATAAAGGACACTCTGTGGGACATTCATATTTCAGTGCTCTATCAGTCAATCTCAACTTCCATAGGAGCAGGAGTGATACTAATCTATTCTTGCCATGTCATATCAGGAAGTCAGTAGACTTCTGATGTCGGGATGGCATTGACCCTCCATAGGATAAAAAAGTAAACAAATATAAGCATAAAAAAATTTTGATCTTGTTTTTTGGGGGGCTTGCTGAATATAAATACCATGTGAAGTAATTATGCATGCAAAAAAATAGGGGTAACACCCCTGGACGCTCACCTGGTAGAATAAGGATACGGAGGAGGAAATCAATGAGGAGGAATTTGAGACAGAATCAGCAAAATGTACCAATGAACCAATGTTATAGCAAATACCTATTTTGGGGGACAACTCCCGCTCCACCCTCCCCCCCTCCCATAAATCCCCGTCAACCCCAATTTTTTTAACATCGTGAACAATCTTTGGTACATCACGGGTGATGAAGGTTGTGGTCAAGTTTTATCGGAATTGCATGTGTAGCTTCTGAGAAGAAAGCAAATATCTATTATTGGGGGCAACGCCCATAGACCACCTTGGGGCCCGATTTAGTTATTTATTATTTATTTAATATGCCATGAACAAACTTTGGTACATACATGGTGATGAAGGTTGTGGTAAAGTTGACGGACGGATTGACTGACTGACTGACTGACTGATGGACTGACGCCACGCCATCCCATAACTACGTTCCAGGTGAGCTAAAAATGAAGGAATACAACTGGGGTCTTTTTGGACCCCAGAAAAGATTTGCTTGCAACTCTGTGCAGCAAAGTGGGATCTTAAAACATCATATACATACATATTTATTTATTATTGGTGCATATAGGTAAACAACTACCAAATATAGATAAATAGGTAAACAAAATCCCTTACAGGAGTCACGTTGAGGTCACGGAGTAACGATGGATACGCACGATTCTGATTGGAAGGGATGGATCAAACGTAATTGGTGAGTGCGTGCCCGTTACTTGATTGGATAATTTTGCATGCGTCAGTGAACGGATTAACGTTTGATTGCTCACCGAATCGCCAAACGTTGAAGGAAATGATTTCTGTAGTGTGTTTTTAATGAACAATTATGCAATTTATTTCAGAAAATATCACACTTTGCAAAAAAAAAAAATAAAAAAATAAAAAAAAAAATCGTTTCTGCAATTCAGTCTAAAACCACAGATAAGTCGATTTTGATGGGAAGTCGACACCTGGATTTCCAGGGAAAAAGATTGACAAATACACCGAAAACTACGGTATTGTGGTGTTTTTCAAAGGACGCTTCTCATAACAAAAGTAAGGAGAACGGCACTCGGTGGAGCACATACCTCCACCAGGCTGACCAGGTTATACGTTTTGTATCCCACTGATAGGCCGGATCTGGATCCTTACCTGAACCCAAATCGAATCGGCTTGTTCTCGTCACCTACCCAATTCATCCACTTAGGTTTGTCATAACTCATCCACAAATTTTTGACATATTGTGCTATACATAATGTTTGGCCATATCTCTCCGAATGGTGAAGAATCACTTAAAAAAATTCTCAGATCCAGATCCGGATTCGGATCTTCACAAAAATGAAATAAATTTGTCCTCTTAACACACTCAACTCAACTTGTCCACCAAGTTTTGTCCATATCCATCCATTACTTTTTGAGATATCCTTCTCACAGATAGACAGACAAATAGGGGTGAATACATAACCTCAGTACACCTTCCATGGCGAAGGTAATAATTCCTGTCAAGTATGATATAATGAACAACGACAGTTCTTATTGTTATGAAATAATTTGTCAATACTTATACTTAAGACTACATCGAGATACTAAATACTGTACCTCGAAAATGTCGGAAAGAATAGTGCAGAGGTAGAGCACTTCCTTTGAGCTGTCTAGTCTGGATTTGGAAGAGCACTCAACTTTTAACTGTCGGGTTGGTGCTTCGTAGTCTTCACATTGTATCACAAAGTACATGCCCCCTCTCTCGGATGGACCTTAAACTGGGCATCTCGACTGCCAGTATTGGTTGGTGGACGTCAAAGATTCCACGGTGTCTTTCGACGAAGAGTAGCTTCTTACTGGCATCCAATCTAGGTATTCTTACGTGAACCTACAGGGGGCACTGCAGCTGCACAGCCATGATCCCAAGCAAAGATTCAAATCAGCACATGCACGCTCATATGAGAGAATAACATCAATTGTGAACATATAGGACTTTCTCTGGCATGATGGCATTGCAAAGCTATCTAGATCAACTTGCTCTTTCCTGAGACAAAGCCACCCTTACCTTACCTGCAATAAACCTGACCTAACCGAGGATAAACCTAACTCTCCGAGATAAAGCTGTTTCCATCAAGGAGTGACTTATTTCAATTTGCAAGACATCTTGCCCTTTGCCAGCTTTGGGTTGGGTGTTAAATTTCTTGCCTGGAATTGATCCTTGTGTTCATTGCATGGATTCTACTCTGTTTTCATGAATCCAGTGGTGAAGCCACGTCTTGCCCCCAGGTACAAGATGAACAATGAAGTCATTTGAATTTGCGTCGAAAAGTTGAGAAGTCTTGCGACACGAAGGCAGCCGTTGGTTTCAATTGTGAGTGCTGAGGTTTCAGGAGATCCATCTTCCAGAGACCCGAGGATGCAAAAGACCCCCACCCCTCTCCACTTCGAGGACCCAAACGACCCTGAAAACCAAAATGACCACGAGGACCCAAAACATCCCAATGACCCAAAAGACCCAAAGGGACTATCTGGGACCCATGGAAATTCTGTGCAGAATGTAAAATGTGACTTCAGGTCCATAACCCCCCCCCACACACAACATTTGATGGTGTAATCATTACAGAGTCCCCTCTGTGTCGGGGGTCGGGGGGCGGGGGGGGGGTCGGTGGCTCAAACCCTGGTGGAGCCATGCAAAATAATTTAAAAAGTTGTACGTGTTGCTTCCTTGGCTGATGTTCAGCATATAAAGGAATAGAGAATGGACAAACAACATTTGCAAGGCAATGGAAAACAATCCAGTTTCCAAGAAACAGATTTGGCAGCACCCATGCTCTGTAAAGAGTATCATCCATCAATTCAAAATATACACATGCGGATTTCTCAACTCAATATGGCGAGCTGAATGACAGTTGGATGAGATCATACTTTGACAGTGGGACAGCCAAGAGAAAGCAGACATGGGCCTGACAAATGAGCACAATCATACAGAGTGGAAGAAGTCCTGGATATTCATCACAGATAACATGAGATGGCTGTGAGCTGCCATTTTAATGGAATGGAGTGAGCAGTTGGATGAGTGAGACATGGAAGGTAGTTCCACAATTGAGAAATGGCAAGGACAAAGGAGTGTACATAGTATGTTGGTTTGATATTTTGTGAGTTCAGAAGGAGGATGACAGTTGATGAATGAGTACAACATGTTGGGGACATTAACTGAGAAGTGGATGGATGGGACGGCAGGTGGACCACGACAAGATGAAAGCTGTTCAAAGATAGTCAGACTCCCTGTCTGTGGTGGGAAAGGAACATAATTCATGCAGCGGTCTCCTGTCATGAACTGCGACAATATGCACGGCTTCAGGCGGACTCTGATCCTGTAATGTTTGATAATTGTGCATCAAGAAGAATAATCAAACTTTGAGATGTTGCAAGAGTATGGGAATGGGTGGAACAGTGAAGCCCGATTATAATTAAATCATGCAGTCAGTGTTTTGTATCCTCCCTATTGTTCACTTGCTGCATTCATGTACATGCAATACCTTGTGCATTGACCTGAACCCTTTGAACCCTGGCGGCCATTTTACCGGCCGCTATTCAAACCTCCATATACCTGAGCGGCCGGATTTTTCTCCAAGGAGCTCAGGGTTCAAAGGATTAAAGTGTAATGCTTTTTGATTTCACACAATTCATTCACTCATCTATTAGGGCCATCAGTCTCATGATCTGGGTTTAAATGCCTGCTCTGGATCCAACAGTATCTATTATCTAAATATGAATGAAAGATTTGGCCAAACCATCTCCCCCCAAATATGATCCACACATTCTCTTCTCTCTCCCCCCCACTTCTTCCACACTCCCAGACCAACAAAAAGGTTCATCACAATTTCTGATGAACATGTCCTGTTTAGAGCATTTGATTAATGGTGGAGAAGCCGATTTTGACCTTTCGAGCCAATGATGACCCACTTTAAATGTGAGTTGGGAAATGGCTAAAACAAACTTCAGGATTACCACAAGACATTTTCTGTCAAGTTACTTGAAAATGTCACAGTTGATTGTTTTTATGAAAAAGTTTAAAATGTTCATGGAGGTGGATAGACTGATGGATCGATGAGCGGACGGAAATTGTATCGCATGAGCTCCCAGGAGCAATTCCTTGTTCAGAATAACAAAATTAAAAAAAATTGCTCTCCAGTCTTAGTTGCACTATCAAATAGTCAGGTGGAGCCTGTGGGGCAAGATGTGTGTGTTGGTGTGTGTGTGTGTGTGTGTTTGTTTGTGTGTGTGACTGTTAAGACTGTATACGCGGTTGCATCGCTTAGCCGTAGGATCGATTTTGCATTTCCTTATCCTTCTGAAATGCCCTTTCAGCTTTCTTGGGACACCAAATGCAAAGTTTCAAAAATGCACTAAAGCATGTGCAGCAAATCTTTCCATGGTTTGGTATATCTATATAATTCAGATGTTTTACAGTCACGAGTCAAACAGGTTCGATGAAGCGCCAATAGAGGCGGTATATCGTGCTGTCGTTCCAGCATCCACGCACACAAGCTGATGCAAACTCGTTTTCACAAGGTTGCATCGATTGTAGGAAAACAAATGGTATATCCATCAAACAATGGTTACGCTGAGCAATGAATCTGTCATGGTGACGTTGTGCAAGCCTCGAGGTGAAACTGCAAAGAGGGTTAGAGTACGTTGCGGAGGCATGATCCTGCCTCCCTTCTGTATAACCACCTTGGTCAAGGTTATATATATATATATCCAGTATCTGCAACAGTGGGCTCTCTGGCTGATGGTATGTCTGGTGGACTCAAAGGAGAAAAGTTATGTATACTGAGCAAAAGGACCAAGGAAGATACAAATCTATGGGGTGGGAGTCCGGGGAGGGGGCCATGCCCCAACTCGTCCAATGGCCTTCCAAACGGCCCTGTCTTCTTTTGACTTTCTTTTTTTTCTTCTCCTGAGCAAGGATTAACAATGTTCACATTGTTCCTGTTTAATATGTGCCATAATCCTGCTTCTCAGTACATGGAACATATGCCACATCCATCCCAGTGTGCTCATATCAAAGCAAGCACATAACCCGAATAGGACTGTCTGCACAGTTTGTAACACATGGGTTTTACCTGTTTCACGTATGTCCATCGTGGTATCTTTTCATGGTTCACGAACAGCCACTTGAATTGTTAAAATGCTCTTTCCGCCGTATTCATATTTTGTAAAATGAAGTGAAGGATACAAAAATCTGAATGTGGATCATAAAGTAAGCCATATTTAAAGGTCATTCTTTCATTTAGACTGACATCCCTGTGGTTTGGGATGAAAGAGTGTGTAATAAAATCTGTGACCTATTTTATTCACTGCTTGTATTTCTTTTCCTTTTCATTGTATTTCTGCAACAATTCATTAAATGTCAACGCGTGAATAGATCAATGGCCATGGAACGTCTTTTTCTCATTTTCTTTGGAAGATCGGAGCTCATGGAAGAGCAATGTGATGGAGGATATGAACGGAAAGTGGGGCAGTGGGGAAACAGTTGGACACAGTAAGCAAATGAACGAAGAGGAAAGAATGAAAGAGTAGGGGAGGAAACACAGCAACCTCAAAGTAAGAGGGTTGGGGTAGGCAGATTCAATGGGGGTAAAAAAGGAGTAGTGGGTAGGGATGGGGGTGATAGGAAACGGTGGTGCACCATAGGTTTGAAGACAAAGAGTGAAGGGTGGGATAGAACAGCTTCAGGAAGGAGGATGGAAGACGTGAGGAAAAAACAGTGGAGGTGTACATTCAGCCTGGATTTTGGTAGTTTAACTAGCAGCAGGTTACTAGGAGAATGTGTGCTTGTTGGAGTTTCTGGGGAAGGTTAGAGGACTGAGAGAGTAGAGGGATTTAGACCAGAGAAGAGGGAAGAAAAAAACAGAGGCCAGGCCAATCTTCCTGCGATGTGAGAGCAACATTCTTTGTGCTTCAGCTTCATCATAAGGGATTCCAATTATCTTCTACAGAAACACGATCCAGGAGAGACACATGTAATGCTGGAGGACCAGCCCATAAAGGAAAATACACCACCGAGGTCTGCACAAAGGCCGATGGAAGATGCTGTTTCAGAGGCCTGCTTTGCTATGTGGTCAGCCAAGTAGAGGTCATGGCTGATGGTCTTTCAGCACATTGTGGAGTATTTACCACATCATATCAGACTCAGCGGTGTAACGGTTCGAGCATTTATCCTGAGTCTAACAGGTCGGTGGTTTGAACCACGGCTGAGTCAATTCAAAGACTTTAAAATGGTACATGTGGCTTCCTTACTTGAGGATCAGCGTTTACAAGAGACAGAGCTATAAATTAGCTACACAACAGAGCCAGAGACAAGAGGAAGCCATCATGATGGGACTCATGATGGCTTCCTCCTGTGTTGAAATTCTTTGTTGGGAAACTCGTACATTATATTTATATCATGGCAGGTCTTTCTTGATTAAAGTGAACCAAGCCATCTTAATAAGGGGATCCTCTTCTTATTTGCCCATTTGCAGAATAAGCACTGTGGGGTAGCATCATTGGCTGATGGCGTGGCTGCGCCGCTGATTCAATGCCCCCTGCTGGTGAGGACAGGAATTTGGAATTTGGCCAGGGTGCCAGCGAAAGCTCGCTGACTCTTCATGAAGGACACCATGGGATATTTATCATCCACAAACTAATTCTGGCAGGTGGGACGCCCACTTAACGTCCATCAGGGGGACGGCACACACATTGATGAATCACTCTGCCTGTGAAACACCATGACGACAGTTTAGAGCTGGACCAAGAGTCAGACCCAGACTGGACAGCTTAGCAGCAAGTGTGTGTATAGTAGCTCTCGGCCATCCTATCAACCCAATAAGGTGATAAAGCAGTGTATAGAATAATTCCTTTTGCATGATTTCACTCATTTGTTAAAGTCTGATTACAAGTTTTGTTTTTGAATACTCTGTCCTATACTACATACCTTCCGTGTGACACTTTGAAAGCACAAAATCTGTATGATTTAGGACACGAGGTTAAATATTTGCATCTAAATATACAAAGCTCATTTCTAACCACCGATTGACTGATTCACTGACTCACTGACTCATATTAAAGATCGGAACCTTCCGGGTGACGTAGAAAACTGATAATATGCGCGTCGACGGACATCGAAGCCAATACACGAAAAAAAAAAAATCACAGAACCATGAGAAAGCATCTGTAAATGAAAATATAAATAAATGAAAATATCAATAAATGACAAGAAATAAATAAAATGAGAAAATGCAGGTGAGAGACCCGAGACAGTGGGGATGCACGGTTCATTGTTGCTTACAATGTGTAAGCATCCCCCGCTAATACACTAACGAAATTATATAGTAGAGCACTTCAATCATGTGGCTGTAAATCCAAGAAATAAAATAGCAGCAAATCCCCATAACAAATGTGCTTGGGGTTAATAAAATCACTGTCGAATGCATTTGTTGCTAAAAATTTAATGCCCTCATTGAATGGAATAGTGTGAAATAATAGGAGCTCTCATACACTGCTAAATGATTACCGTGTACAATGCAACTTATACTTTCCCTCTTTTGTCCGACCAACTCTCAAAGATACATACTGCAAGTAGTTTGTGACATGAAGGGCTGCATAGTTCAACACAATTATCACATCCTCCACGCTTTCTAATTCTCTCTCTCCTCCCGCATCCAACATTTTCCTTCCGTTTCCTGGAAGCCTTTCACAGCCTCATTGTACACATCATTTTGGCATTCCATCAACTCTCTTCACCAATCAAAGACCTAAAGACCGTGCATAGTAACATCTGGTCTCCAATGTAACAAGCCCGTTTTTGGGTGCATCGTCTGACTCGAGGACAACTCTAATACATGCAAGTCAAAAATAGTCACCCTTAGGAACATGGATTCCATGACCTTTGACCCCAGTGAGAGTGGCAGGCAATAGCAATCCATTAACAATTTAATTTTCAAAATCTGCACCAAAAGCAATCACAAGGCTTTTGGGGAAATTGTGTCAAATGCCAGCGTGGTCGCCTCACCGTTTATCAGAATAATGGATCGTGTGCACAAGATGCACTGCCAAAAGGAGCAACATTGTACTGTATCAGAATGATTTCGCTATTATAGCAAAGGCAAATCATACTGGTTTGCCTGTTTAGTGAAACTCCTATTATTCAAACTGGGAACCCAGATTCAAATTCCATAGACTTCTTGCATATGGCAGCTTGGCTGCCAGGTAGCTATCATTTTGTTGGGGTCACAACGATGCCACTGATGCTGTGCCTCTACACCAGTTCACTGTAACTCATTTCGTCAACCTCAGAAGGATGACAGGCAGAGTCAACCCCACCTGGTGTTGATTCAGCTGCTAACAGGGCTCAAACTCAGGACCCTAACTAAGATCTAAAGACAGTCCACCCTAACCATTCCATTGGGACCGACCATACTCTGTGCAGAGCGTTGGTGCTGCTTTAGCAGTCTCCTTGGTTATTGGGCACAATCCTTGATGTGTCACCACTCCGACACAGTATACCAGCATGCTGGCACTCATTTTGCCGACCTCGGAAGGATGACAGGCAGAGTTAACCCCACCTGGAATTAATTCAACAGCTGAGTGGGGTTTGAACTCAGGATCATTTGATCCCAAGCCCACCACCCTAACCATTAAGCCAACACCAAACTATCCCATCCACTGTGTTGATTTATGTGTATGTCCACTGAGTGGTTTGTTATTTATTGCCTTATTTCAAAGCCACAGGGGTCAGGGAAGGACAGTAACACAAATACCAGGGATCACACAGAACCCGAAGTCCAGTTAACTTTCTTGGCAATCACGGGGGGGGGGGGGGTTTCCCCCAACTTACTGAGCTTTCACTGTGTGGAACCACAGCGGGTAAAGCTGAGCAGTTTATGCTCCGTAACTATAGCATGCCAATTGGGGGAGAGGGTATAGACTGCCCGAGGTGCAGCTTGGGGTGGGGGCGCAATACTGAAGGTCATCAAGGCAATTCCAAAAAGTTGATTAACAATCGATTATATTCGGTAATTAAATTATTACATATATTTCTATAGTGTCCCATCCAAAGATGCATCTTTGTAGTTATCGAATACATGTGCAAAATGTGTGGTGTACCGAATGATAATGACTTTACATAGCCCTCAATTTCAATGGGCATGAATCAACTTGTCAACATCCATTCCATTTCTTTCTTCCTCATCTGTGGTGACATCAACTGCCACCATTTCAGCTGGCTGAGTAAATTAGCTACACAACAACAAGACATGGCATTGCACCTTAGATGAGTCTGACCCCATCTGTAAACATCCCAACCTGGATTTTTGAAACTGGTATGTACTTCCTCCTCAACCTGGTAATGACTACAAGTTCAGTCTCTTGAACTTCTAGGCATCACCATCAGTCATGACCTCTTGTTGACTAACCAGACAGCAAAGCTTGCCAACTATAAGCCAGCCACAGACTGGGAAATGTCTGTCATGCCAACTCTTTCCTTGAAAAATCAAAACTACTCGGTCTCCAAGATATTTGTCCATAGCTCAATGAAGTACTGGTCTCTCAAATCGGCTGCTACCCCAGCATCACATGTCTCTCCTGGATTCTGTGAAATCTATTGGCATCTCCCACGATGTGACTGAAGCACAACACCTGTTGCTTTCAGATAATTAACAGGTCGGTGGCCTCTGTTGTGTAATGCCTCTCCTCAAGTAAAACTTTATCTCCTCTCTCAGTCCCCTGACTCTCTCCAGCTCCTTCAGGACAAATGCTTTCTTCCAGTAACACCCTCCTGATTAAACTCTCTGCTCTCATTCTTCCCTCCAGGGCATCAAGACAACTGCTCACCACCATCTCGGGTCACACCCCCCCCATCCAAAACCATCATCTTTTCTACCCCCATTAACTCTCCCCAACACAACCTCTTTATGAGTTGCCAATTTTTCCTTCCACTTCTATGATTGAGAATTGTCTGATCAGGAGAGGAGCTAAGTTGGAACCTTGGAACCATACTCTGTACAGAGAGTGTCGGTGATGCCAAAGCAGTTTCCTGGGCTATTGGGCACAATCCTGGACAGGTCGCCACTCTGACGCAGGATACTCAAATGGCTCAATTATCCCAGCAAGCTGGTACTCAATTTGCCAACCTTGGAAGGATGAGAGGCTGAGTCAACCTCCTGGTGTATTAATTCAGCGGTCAACGGGGCTTGAACTCAGGACCCTAGGATCCCAAACCGCCCAAGCCTAGGATCCCCACAGCATGCAGCCGAGGCAGGAGCACCGCCCCAGAGAGGAGAGTAGTACTCCATTAGACTGCGGATGAAAGCTTTGCAAGTGGATAGAAACTCAGGTGTGCCAAGGAAGGACTTTGCATGCTTGAGGATGCCCAGTTGGCATCTGGCTTTGGAGGAGAGTTTGGGGATGTGGCTTTCCCAGGAAAGATCGTGGCAGATAGTGAGACGCAAGAGCTTGAATGAAAGAACTTCTTCTTGGGGATTGTTGGGAAAGTAGAAGAGGGGGAGGGGGGGTTGCACGTGCACGACGCACACTGTTTGGCTAAGAAAAATGGTGTTTCCATACATATATATAGTGTGTATGCATATATAGACATCCATTTTTTTACATACACAAGTCATAGGTAAGTTGTAATAATAACTATACCTATATGTGTAATGTGGAAAACATAAAAACAACTTCTGTATTCATGCAATGGCAGTATTGGGTGTTGCAAATATATATATATATATATATATATATATATATATATATTTTCTGTATGTGTGAAGCCATAAAGGTTTTGGAGAATAGATGTCCCACGGAATAATTTAAGAGTATAATTTCTCATCTCATTTTATCTATGACAAGATTATGCAGTCATGCAATATCAACTCAAGGGACATATCATCTTGCTTGAAACAATATGAATTTTTAACATCAGCCTGATTACTGATGACAAAGTGAACCTAACTTTCTCTTTGAAGGCCACCTTCTCATCATGTGGTACCTTCTGTTTGCAACCACAAGAACACTAATTCACGTCATAATCGAATTTGACTTTGCGGGGAATCAGCCACCAAGCTAGAATGTGGATTTGCAAAAAGAGAAAACGATCATCATCGCTATTGCAGAATTCCACCATCTTTCATCACATTGGTTTGGAGATGTATCCATCTCAAGCCTCATCCCACCCAGAACGATGACAAGAACAATAACGAGAACTGCAAAGAGAACATAAACTGTTCTGTGGCTTATTGATGGAGGTGGTCGCACCAGAATAATAACAATATACTTTTGAACAATAAAATAGTTAATATTGTGGACACATCCAGAGCGTATATTTTTTCTTACTGGAATGAAAACGATATGTCATGGCCAATCATTGGCTGTGTTTAAATGTGAATTCATCCCCACCTGCATTTTGGTGTCAAGATAGAGCACGTCCAATCGATCGTTCCACCCAACTCCTCCCAGCAATAGACCATTTTGCACACCTTTATGTTATTCATCTTTCCTGCCTGCTCTGTCACCTTCTGTTCAACAAATGCAACAGAAGAATACACCCACCTATTCATCTCCAGTGTCGACCATCCATCCTGGTGGAAAAACGAAGTGGGTGGTAATTGACACATGCTCAATAACTTATTGAATCCTATTTTTGTTGGATCAAACCCAGCAAGAAAAGGAAGATGAAATCTGGGATGAAACAGAAAAAGAAACAAACCAACCAACAACGAACAAACAAAGAGAGGTGAAGGAGAGGTGAAAAATCACAATAACCAGAAAAAGGAAGTGCTTGGTAATGGGGTCATTTGGGGTAGAAGAGATCATGAGTCCCATGGAGGTTATGGTAGATAGTGAGGTTGATGAGATTCACTACACCTCTTCCACTGACCATCCAGAGAGAATGACTGGACAGTTTGATTGCTGATCCTAGTGTGGAGGTGGTATGAGAGAATGTTACTTGCTGGAATTGGATCAATGATCCAATGCCCTGCCTGTGATAGTTTATCATCGGAGTGGCATCAAACCAAGATGAGACAGCTGAAACATGAACATGCTACATCTGAGTTGCCCTGTTATCCCAGTGAGATCCTTAACCTCCAGAAAAAACCATGCATCTTTTATAACAGAACAGTGCACTTTGTTGTATACATGTTTGAGGCTCGTGAAGTAAGAGTGAGATCAGTTGGAGGGGCAGAAGGACATATAGGGGGTGAAGAAACTGCACAAAAGCTGAAACAGAGCAAGAAGAGGAATGGGAAACTGGGGATGAACCAGAAAAGGAACAAACCAATTGATAACTTTCGAGAAGGGCACTCGGTAGAGCGCATACCTCCACCACACAATGCCTGATCCATGATAACTTATCGGCCCAATACATTTTTGAAATATCATGGTATATATCGTTTTTAGCCCCATCTCTCAATGGTGAAGAATCATTTTGAAAATTAAATAATTCTCCTATCCACATTCAGATTCAGATCTTCACCAAATTGAATCAATTCGCCTTGTCGCACACCCAACCTGTCCACCAAGTTTCATTCGAATCCGTCCACAACTTTTTGAGATATCGTACTATATATCTTTTTTGGCCCTTTCTCTCAATGGTGAAGAATCACTTAAAATATCCTGTTGTCGGATCCGGATCCGGATCTTCACCAACATCTAATCTGTTTGTCCTTGTCACACACCCAACCTGTCCACAAAATTTCATCTGAATCCGTCCACAAAATTTCATCTGAATCCATCCACAACTTTTTGAGATATCCTGTACACAAACAAACAAACAGACAATCAAACAAGACAATCAAACAAACAGACAGACAGAAAGGGGTGAAAACATAACCTCCTTCACCTTCGGTGACAGAGGTAACAAACAAAAAGAGATGAAGGAGAGGTGAAAACAAATCATAAAAACCTCGGAAAAAAGGAGTGCTTGGTGATGGGGTCATTTGGGGGGTAGAAGAGGTCACGAGTTTGGATGGGGGATGACCTGACCCTGATATAGTGGTGAACAGCCATCTTGAAGCCCTGCAAGGAACAATGAGACTGGACAAACAGGGGCGTTGGTTCCACAGGTGAGAGAAAACAGGAACAATGAGCATGGATTTTGTGAGTTTAACAAGTCCAGGTTTACTGACAGACCCTGTATGCCTGGGACTTAATGAAAGGACCTGTGACACAATTTGGCCAGGACAAAGAAAAATTGTGTAATATGCCTCTTCCTTGCTTTGTAGATGCACGAGAAGAGGAACATGAGTGTAAAACTTATGATTGAATCAAAAGTTAAATAACTACAAAGTTTAGAGATCTAATCCACCGAAAACTTTGCACAAATTTACCCAGGCATCGTGTAATTTTTCTCAACATCCTGACGATTCTAAAGAGCATGAAGAAATGGAATTGAGGAATCATGATTTATGACGTCATGTGAACCCTTTGTGATCTCACAAAGCAAAAGTAAATTGGTTCTCTTGGTTTCAATCCATCTTTGGTGTTTCATCGGGGAATTGTCGAAGACAATATCTTGAAGTGATCCCATTCCACAGACTCATTGTGCCTGATATCATTCATTTGACAGTAATGTCTTCATATTTTGCATCGACAATTCAAAACTGCCTCCTACTCCATGGTTGGACTCAAGCTTAAAATACCAACTTTTGCCCGTTTCATGGAGAAGAGTAAGCATTCCGCAAAATAATTGATGTAAAGGTTGTGAATAATTGTTCATGAACACATCTGGTTGGTATCCAAAATGATCCAATCCAATTTAATCAATTCCAATTTACCTCCCGAACTGGCAGGATAGCCAAGAGGAATGCGCACACACACACTTCTAAGCCGTTTAGGCCCTGTCACACCTTGACGATTTAGCCAGCGTATGCCTGACGTATGCAAAATTTGGCTAAAACACTGGCACACGTCGAATACGTTATGGGCAAGTCTGTATACGTTAAGAGCACGCTGGCATACGTCGTAGTACGCCGAGGTGTTAGACAAATTTTCTATGCTTGAAAATTTTTGACGTATGCCAGCGTATGACACACACATTCCGCATACGCTGGCCATAAGTTGTAGGCACGTTAGGCGATTTATTGACACACGTTGCTTGTAAGTTACTCATAAGTCGAAACACGTCGAGGTAATGGTTAGCGTCAGTGTTCCAGGTTCCCTGGTTAATTTTTTTTAGTTTTTTTTTTTCTTCTTCGGTATGACGGTCATGATAACACTTCACCCAGCAGGCACACGACGTCAGTATGAAAGATTCACGACGTCGGGAATCGGCCGCTTGGTTGTACAACCAGATCACGACGCGGTACAGCCGCAGCGCGATTATCCAAAACTTCTTTTTCTGCCTCATGTGTTGCCAGGGTGAGAGCTTTGCCACCTCGTGCCATGTGTGGTTGTGTCTGCCTTTCACTGGAGGAGAGATCTGATTGGCTAATTGCTATTTCCGCATCACGAGCCGCCATTTGCAAGGTTTGGTTAAACTTGTGAACTTTCAGCTGTTTCTGAGTGTGACAGAGACAATCCGCTTTAATCTGCAGAAGACTTCCGCTTATATAGTTTAAATTATCTTCCGCCGTGATCATTTTTTGGTAAGTATAATATTATAAATCGATTTTATGTCTTAGCTTTTGTTTTTGGACGTTTTAAAGATCACAGAATCCATGATGTGTTCCTGTTACTGGTGTGCGTAGTTCCATTCAATGGAAACTCTCCCGAGCCCGGGCCCTTCGGGCCTCTCGAGTGGTTCGAGCGTTGGAATACATGATTACATGAAAATGTTCTCAAAATACATGAAAATAACTTTGTATAATAAAGAATAATATTAATTGCGGCTTTTTAAGGGCAGTGGAACTTAAAATTTGTTACAAGCTGCTTCGAACACTGGTGTACTAAATTGTTTTTATTTTCTGAAATAAGGGTGATGTCCAATGCTGTGATGTCCACATATAATTTGTGTGGAAAGAATGGGAAGAGACCTTTCCGGAACCTGAATTTTTATAAAGTTGTCAGAGATAATGAATTCTGCTAAATGACAGTTTATAATGTGCATGACTTGAGTGTAATTGACATTGCAAGTCTTGTTTGATGATCATAAAGCCAAATATATACGAAGTGGAAATTCTTATTATTTTTCAGACAGTACCATGGCCAGTCAGCCAACAGCAACGGAGGCGGCTGTGGACACTGCACTATCACAACATTTGAAATATGTCCCTGATCGGCGTGGAGGAGCAGGCAGGAACAATCCCTCATCTATCTATAATTCCAGGTGTGTGTGTGTGTGTGTGTGTGTGTGTGTGTGTGTGTGTGTGTGTGTGTGTGTGTGTGTGTGTGCCATTTCTCGACAACCACTGGTCCGATCGAATTGAAACTTGCCAGCTATATTGCTGGGGACCTGAGTGTGTGCCTTTTCAAGGTTTGATATTAATTGGACAAGTGCTTCCCAAGTTACGGCCATTTATTTACCAAACCAACTGCGTAGGCATGGCCGATGGGGAAGAGATCCTCAGCCGCGTTCCCCATTACGGGTTACAACGTACGGACTTCCAGATAGTGATGATTTACTGTATTCTCATAATTTCTCGATTTCTTATGCGCATTTACAGATAAACACAATGCCCCAATCCAATCGTCATTTACGAGAGCGAAGGAATGGCCTGTGTGGTTGTTTGAAAGTTTTTTTTTTTTGCACGTACGGACACGTACTAGTGTAATAATAATGAGTAACAGCAACACGCTGTGCCAGCCGTCCACGTCCTTGATTATTAAGAATTTGCAGCATAGTTAATTGTAATGTTGTATGTTGGAAACCCATCCTAAGTTTACATTGTGAAAATATTTACATGTACTTTTATGCATAATGAAGTTATTTTATTTTCTTGTGAAATTAAGATTGAAAACACCCAACAAATTAATTTTTTTGTGCTTTTAAATTATTTATGTGAGATGCATTCAAAATTATGTTCTCATACTTAATGATGTTAGATTTATATTTTTTCTTTGTATGAATACACACACATAGATATATATATTTGGTCTCATTGATTTGCCTGATTGTAATTCAGTTTTATATAATTTTATTCACTGTTCATATCATGTCAAGTATCATCTGTTTAAGTCTTTATGCATCTCATTCTATTGATGCCTGCTGTGGGACATAAGTAAAAATATTTCTAAATTATATATATCATGGAGAAATTCTATCAGAAAGGTGTTTGACTTCCCAAGTGGGACCCATATTGTACTCTTTTACCAGTCATTGCTGAATTTCTACCTATTGAATGTCAACTATAATGTCATATCGCAAAATTTATATGTGGTTCTTCATCTTCTCATAATTCTTACCTGAGGTTGCTCAATTATGAATCTTGTAACAATGGGTAGTACGTCATCAGTAGCTAAAACTCTTAATTACATTTTATATAAATGTAAGTTATCGGTCAATACCATTTATGCTCCTAATGCCAATTTAATGTATGCAAGCAGAGAATTATCAGCAGTTTTACTAACACTGCATGATGATGTTGTTGTACTTAAAGGTGCCTTTGTGCAGTCAATTATATTTGAGAGAGAAAGCTCCACAGTTCCTCTCTGGAGCAGAACTTTCTGAATTTGAATTGTTAACTGTGCTTTGCACAAAGTGAATTTGTCAAAAAGGTATTTACGACTTTTACCCATGTGGTATTTTTTTATTCCCCATTTTTAGTATATATATATATATATATATGTTTCTCAATTGCAATGGTATCTACTTTCATTTATTGTACGTTTGTATTTCAGTGTGCTTTTTTGGTACGAATAAAGATATTATTATTGTTAATACTGCTTGTATATTTTTGCCGCAATCATGCTCTGCGTGATACGTGATAATTAATGATTATGAATTACAGTTGTTTTCAAGTTGTGGTCATTATGTGTTACTGTGCAATGTAATGATGTTGCAATACAACTTCAATGTTTTGATAATGGCACCGGTGGAACAGCGGTGCTCCACTGGCCCCAGACCTATGGGTCGAGGGCTCCATCAAGCTGGAAGCTGAAGGGTGTCATGCACTGCAATGTTCGTTTCTTTGATGTGCAAAGAAAAGGGTAAAAAGAAAAACTCCATTTTATGAACGTTGTGATAAAGTTGAAAACTAACGTCATGCTTCAATGTTGTGACAACGTTGAAATCTGACGTCATGGGTGTTGCAAATACAACTTCCCACTGACCCAATTCTGACGTCAGGTACAACCAGAACACGACGCTGCAGCGACGTCAGATTTCAACGTTGTAACAACATTGAAATCTGACGTTGTGACAACATTGAAATCTGACGTCATGGGTGTTGCAAATACAACTTCCCACTGACCCAATTCTGACGTCAGGTACAACCAGAACACGACGCTGCAACAACGTCAGATTTCAATGTTGTCACAACGTTTAAAACCGACGTCATGAGTGTTGCAAAAACAACTTCCCACTGACCCAATTCCGACGTCAGGATAGAACTGGCAAACGACGTTGCAACAACGTTGTGTGCCTGCTGGGCGATTTCTAGTGCGGTTATAATATAATATAATTAATAGGCTGCCGATCAACGATTTAAATCATAACCGCACTAGAAATCGGTGTCAACATCACTGTCATACCGAAGAGAAAAAATAAAAAAATAAAAAAATAAAAAAAACCAGGGAGTCTGGAACACTGACATTAACCACTACCTCAACGTTTTTCAACTTATGAGTAACGTACAAGTAACGTATGTCGACATGTGTCAACGATCGCGTAGCGTGCCTACAACTTATGCCAGTGTATGCGGAATGTGTGTCATACGTCGAGAAATTTTCAACATGCTGAAAATTTCTCGGCGTATGACGACGTATGCCAGCATGCTCTTAACGTATACAAAACTTACCCATAACGAATGCGACGTGTGCCAGCTTGGTTTGGCAAATTTTTCATACGTCGGCATACGCTGGCTAAAACGTCAAGGTGTGACAGCGGCTTCACACTTCGATGTCTCGTGTGGTTATGACTTGAATCGTTGAGCCGCAGCTTTTTAATAGCCTACGCCACGTGATCTTCGGCGATACGCTGCCACGCGCTATGCATAAGTTAGACTATCATTGGGCATAGGTTGTGAACACCGACAACACGCTCAGCATTCGTTGGTATAAGTTATCTTTATGTGATTAAAACGTTCTGTGTACGTTACTAACACGTTATGCATACGTCCAACACGTTATTATACGCCCAAAACTTTTTTAAAAACATTAATGGTTCAGCATACGTCAGCGTTTTACATACATTTTGAGACCTTACCATACACTGGCTAAAACGTCAAGGTGTGACAGGGCCTTTAGGTTAGGTTCGAATCTCAACACAGCTATAAACTGTCAACCTGGTGTTTCACAGCAGGGTGATTCATTAATGTGTGTGCCGTCCCATGGATGGACGTTAAATTGGGTGTCACGTCTGTTGGTGGTCGACGTTAAAGATCCCACGATATCCTTCGTGAAGACTAGGTGAGCTATTGCCAGCACAATGAACAAATTCCACATGGCTGCCATAACTACTGCTGGGATGCCAATGGCAAACCACCCTTGCTAAGAAACTGCTTCAGCAGTACTGAACCTGCTTTTGGAAAGAACACCAGAAAACAAATACGAATATCCTCCACAACCAGAGGCAGAGGGTATTGGCACTGCCAAAGCAGTTTCATGGCAATAAATACAGCATTGCTGATTTGCCATTGCCTTTCGAGCAAGGTTATGATTTTAACAAATGCAAAGGATTTTATGATTGCAAAGGATGAGCAGTCGATTTGTAAGTGAAGCCAATTTTGAAATATGAGCATTTCAAGTAAAATGACTGGAAAGGGTGAGAGCAAGTAATATGAGAAAACTGAATTCAGTTCAAGGTCAGCCCAGTGAATGAAATAGTGGGATTCTTAAGCTCCTTTATGCAGGATATGGTAAACTTGGGCCAACAATGGCGACCACTTTTGCACATGATATGAATTCATATGTGGAGGACAACCTGATGAGGCCAAGAATATGTCCAGCCCATCCCCATCTCCTTGAGATGCCGATCAACCTGCTGCAATCACGAAGCACATGGTCGGACCATTGGCCGCTTCCACCCATTAGCCTCCCCGCTGAGAGAATCTGGTGAGCAGGTTCAGCATCAGGAAATCGAGCCACATGTAGATACAGCCTCAGATGATTCTCACAGACTACACAGGAAACAAATCTCATGTGGGTATCTCTCAGCAAATGCTCATTGGACACAAAGTCTAACCAGTGATAGCCAAGGATTCTCTGAAGACACCTGGTACCGAAGGAGTTGAGCCTCCATGTCAGATCCTTGGTCAGAGTCCAAGTATCACATCTGTAGAGAAAGACTGGAAGCACAAAGGACTTAAAGACTCTGACCTTCATCCTCCTGCATAGGTTCCGACAGCGCCACACCCCATGATCCCGTGAATCCATAACTCCCCAGGCCCAACTCAGACATCTATCGACCTCAGGCTCACAACATGTGGAGACATGAATATCACTGTCAACGTAAATTAATTTCTCTGTGACCTCAACATCCTCATGACAAACAGGTACAGACAAGGAAGCAGCAACAAAGATTTTACTGAAAGCCTGGACCTTCGTTTGACCGAGGAGACCCGTAATCCCATTGGCTCAGACTCCTCATTCAGCACCTCGAGGGCCTCCATAAGGAAAACCAGCATCTCTGCAAAGACGCCTTCTGTCTCATAACATGCAGAAACTGCATTGCATGCAAAATCAAGGTCAGAGATCTTGACATTCCCAAATGATACACCACAGCTCGATTTCTCCGACATCCTCCCCAGAATACAGTCCAGACAAGTCATGAAACAAGTGTGGAGGCCAGTGCACACCTCTGACAAACTTTAGTAACAACTGCAAATAAGTCACATATGGAACTACCACACCTCACAGTCACAGCACTCTCAGGAACAAAGTAAACTTCAGAAATCAGACTGATCAGGTTTGGTGGCACTTCACGAAGACCAAGAATCCTCCACAGGGCATCCTGATTCACTGAATCAAATGCTTCGCAGAGATCAATATCGGCTATAAGCAGCCCCTGCCATAACTCTCATGTGCATTTGGTGAGGACCCGAGGAGCAAGGATATGGTCAATTGTTGACCTCTTTGGTATAAAGCCCGATTGCTCTGGGCGCTGGTGCTCAAGCAGATGATGGCATTACCCTATCAAGAATTATCTGAGTAAAGATCTTGCCGGCACTGAGAGCAGCGACACCCCTCGGTAGTTGTTGCAATCCTGGCGATCACCCTTCACTTTCCAGAGAGGGACAACAAGGCCCCTCTTCCTGTCAGTTGGGAAGATACCTGTGCTCAAAACAGAGCACAGAACTGCATGGATGATGCAGAATGGCATGGATGAGCACAAAACTGCAGGAGTGCACGTTTCCACCAGCCTTGAGAAACTCAGCATGGATGTCACAGATCCCAGGAGCTTTACCCCCTTTCAACTGGCTTAATGCATCTTTTGTTTCCACAAACGAAGCGGTTCACAGTTGATTGGAGGGTCAGCAATGGGGATAGTTTCACCCCTGACGTCCAATTTAACAGCTGCTGGGTCAGCCTGGTATAGCTGTTCAAAATAAAATAATAACCGCTCCACAATTCTTCAGGACACCTTGAAACACCCAGACTTCCCAAATCCCCACTCAGTCTGTTCGCAAACTCCTCAGCTGCCCTCTCATCCTTGAGCTTTCCAACATCCAGCCTAGGCTGGGATGGTACCATTCTCCCATATTTGAGCTGCAACTTCACAGTTGCTACAACAAGACTGTGGTCAATATTGAGGAACTGAGCACTCTGGTGGACCCTGCAGTTTTGGAGTACGCTCCAGTGACCATCAACAAGCACATGATCAACCCCCTCTACCACACCACCAGCATTGGAATCCCAAGTCCAGCAATGAGCCTGTGGATGCTGAAACCATGAACCAGCCACCCAAAGTCTACGACTTCTTGCAAAGTCAAGGAGTTCAGTGCTCTTCTGGTTCACAATTCCAGACCCATGTGGACCAACACACGTCTCATAACCATCCCGATCAATGCCAGTCAATGCACTGAAATCCCCCAAGACGAGAATATTACATCCGGACTCGCGACATAGAGAAGAGTGTCTTGTTTGAGGCAATGATCAACCACAGCCTCGAGCACGGCATAGAATGTGTCCGTCACGGTGAGATCACTCACCTCAGTTGGAGCATAAACAGAGACCAGGGAAATGACACTAAAATAGTGACAAATCCTCAGACTTATAATATGCTCATTGACCGGTGTTGCTTCAATCATCATGAGAGTCAGCTTAATGGACATAGCTACAGCAACTCCTTGGGCATCGTAACCATCAGAGCAACCAGAACAATAGTAGGTGTAACCACCCGGTATGATCTCACCATTATCCGGTCTCCGAACCTCAGAGTGCTGCAATACCAATGTCCAAACGCTGGAGCTCACATGATAGCAGAGACTGGTGTATGGGCAACAGAACACTGCCTTGATCACTCCCAAAATATTTTCTTTTCTATTCTGTTAACAAATATATAACCTCCCATTTTTGGGCTCTTTCAACCAGCGCAAGAAGAAAAGGCTTCTATATGTATGCATCCGGGTGGTGACTCGTCTGGGTGGTGTTCTTCTCCAAATGTGTCTTGGTGGTATTTATGACTGGACAGGAGCTTGTTTCCAGACGTATCCAGGGACAGCTTGGCTTCAGATCCATCCTGGTGGTGTTTGTCTCCGGACGTGTCCGGTCAGTGTTCGTCCCCGGGGCAATGTTTATAGTATGACCGGTAGAAAATGGATTGCGGACCTTGTTTTGTTTCCATCTTCACCGTTATGGGACGCAGAATCATTTCGATGAAACATTACGAATCATAATTGACGCTGCACTGCATGTCTGCCTTCCCTTCCTCTCACCTCACACAGTATTCCCTTCCCCCACCCCTCCTCACCCCACTCCCAACCTCCTCGTTCCCCCACCCCCTCCACCTCTTCTCTTCTCTTCCACCCTCTTTTTCTCCCCCCACTCTTTCTTATTCCTGTCAGCAAAGCGATGGGTGGTATTTGCTGGTACAGAAAACAAGCCACCTCATATTGTTGCAGGTAGAGGATATCAACCAAAAGCTGTCATGGCTGAAAGAAACAAGACTGTTACCATAGTTGGAGTGGTTCGTGGTTAGTGCACATGGAAAATCAGATACACCACCTTTCTTTGTTTTCCCGGACAACGAGTGGTGCCAAACATGATGCAGTGGAAAACTGTCGGTGTTTATGGAATCCTGACACAGACTGGATGATCAAATTCCCAGGTTTTTAGAGACCATGTGCAGGACCATTTCATTAAACATGTACAATGTTTGGATGCTTTAGACAATACTTGTCCTTGATGATGGTCACAGAAGCCACATAGCTACTGACTTGATCAACTGGGTCAAGGAAAACAATATTGTGATGTTCGTTCTTCCTCCACACTGTCCCCATGTCTTACAACCGATGGATGTCGGATGTTTTGGGCACCTTCAGCTGATCTATAACCAGGAATGTTTATCTTTTGTACGTGCCAATCAATGTAGAGTAACTAGGTTTGACGTGTGTGGATTTTCTTGTAAAATAAATGCAGATGAGGCACAACAAGGTAGGCCTGAAGGGCTTGTTTCCATGTAGTATTACATGGAGACGAATTTCCGTCGATTAGTGTCCCTTTCCATGTTGGATGCATCCTCTCTGTAGGCTCCTGTGAGGCCAAACGCTCATTTTCTTGCCTGCAGTGCCTGAAGACCGACCTAAGAGATTCCATGAGAGAAAGGAGAATGGCATCCCTGGCCCTCATAAACATACACCATGACTTGCCCATATCCCAACGTGATGTGTGTGTGTGTGTGTGTGTGTGTGTGTGTGTGTGTGTGTGTGTGTGTGTGTGTGTGTGTGTGTGTGTGTGTGTGTGTGTGTGTGTGTGTGTGTGTGACATTTTCATTCGGAAACAAAGGGGCATCTTTTACAAAATAACATCATTTACGAGTAATAAAATAATTCACACCCGCTGTTCTATCCGATCTATTTTGTGGAGAGATCCCCTGCCCCAAAGCTTCACAACCTCGGCACATGGTGGTGCCGGGCTTCGCACAGCACACAGTCAACATCATTATTTCACACTACAGGTTGAGTGCACAGGTCTTTTTTTTTTTTAACAAAGCATCAGCTGGGCAAGTTTGCCACTTTAGCCCATTAGTAATCCAGAATCTGCTGAACTGTTGGACCAGCGAAGAACTCAACGAACTGCAGAAAACTTCCAAGAACGCCTAAAATGCAGTTTCCGATGATAAATTTCTCAAAATTCCCTGGGGAAGGACCCCCAAACCTCAACCCCCACCCGTGTTCAAAACTATGGCCTGGTCTTGAAATTCCTGGATCCGCCCTGGAGACTCCTGATTCAGACTTGCGTCCTCATTTTATCTTGATTCAGTTTACACCGAATGTCCTTGGCTTGAGGTTTGTGATGAAGCACATCTTCTTGCGTGTTGGCATGATAGCCTACAAGGATGCACACTCGCCTCTGAGTTGTCTTGCCCCTTTTGGAATCCTACACCAGTTATAAACTGTCATCCTGGTGTTTCACCGGCAGGGTGAGGCATCAGTGTGTGTGCCGTCCCTTGGATGCATATAAAATGAATCGTCCTGTCTGCCAGTATTAGCTGGTGGAAATTTAGGATCCCAAAATGTTTTTTTGCAAAGAGGAAGCGAGGTGTCACCGGCACCCTGAACAAAACCTAAATTCCTGTTCTAAATCTAAGTTTCTAAATCTACATTCCTCAAAGCTACTCCATAATGACGATGTCGCTGGTGCAGCCGTGCTTCCAGCAATGAGGCAAACCAACGGTCAAGTGCTTAAATAAAATGACAAATTACAACAAGTGCAATTGCAATGATCTATCTATGCTTCGATAAACTTAGCAATTCATAAGAATGTGGTGAGAACCTTTTTATTTTGAGTTTGTTTTACGACAAGAACACGCTATTGTGTGCCAATACCCTGGAGAAATAAATGATAAATTGCTGTTGGTTTGCCATTGCCCCTCATCGATACTCAATCATGAAACCCGATTCGTAATGCAATCCTGGTCATTATACGAGCTTTCTCGAGATACACTACAAGCCAAAAAGTATGTGGACACCTGCTCGTCCAACATCTCATTCCAAAATCGTGGGCATCAATATGGAGTTGGTCGCCCCCCCACCCCCCTCCACTGCTATAACAGCCTCTACTCTTATAGGAAGGCTTTCCACGAGATGTTGGAACATTTATGCGGGGGATTTACTTCAATTCAGCCACAAGAACATAACTGAGGTCAGGCACTGATGTTGAGCGATTAGGTTTGGCTCGCAGTCGGCGTTCCAATTCATCCCAAAGGTGTTCGATGCAGATCAGTCAAGATCTCCCACACGGATCTTGACAAACCATTTCTGAATGGACCTCGCTTTGTGCACGGGGGCATTGTCATGCTGAAATAGGAAAGGGCCTTCCTCAAATTGTTTCCACAAAGTTGGAAGCACAGAATTGTCCAGAATGTCAGTGTGTGTTGTAGCATTAAGATTTCCATTCACTGGAACGAAGAGGCCCAGCCCGAATAATTACTCCTCCTCCATAAAACTTTACAATTGGCACAATTCATTCGGGCAGGTCGTGTTCTCCTGGCATCCACCAAACCCAGATTTGTCCATTGGAGTGGTAGATGGTGAAGCGTGATTCATCACTCCAGAGAACGTGTTTTCACTGCTCCAGAGTTCAATGGCAGTGAGATTTACACCACTCCAGCCAACGCTTGGCATTGCACACGGTGATCTTCAGCTTGTGTGCGGCTGCTCGGTCATGGAAACCCATTTCATGAAGCTCTCGCCGAACAGTGCTTGTGCTGGTGTTGCTTCCAGTCGGTTTGGAACTCGGTAGTGAGTGTTGCAACCGACGACATGATTTTTCCATGCTACGCGCTTCAGCACTCGGTGGTCCCGTTCTATGAGCTCGTGTGGCCTACCACATCATGGCTCAGCAGTTGTTGCTCCTCGACATTTCCACTTCACGATAACAGCACTTACAGTTGATCGAGGCAGCTCTATGCCTGGTGCTGGCTTAATATCCAAGGGTCCTGAGTTCAAATCCCTTTTCCATTGAATTAATACCAGGTGGGGTTGACTCAGCCTGTCATCCTTCTGAGGTCAGCAAAATGAGTGCCAGCATGCTGGTATACTGCGTCGGAGTGGCTACCCATCCAGGATTGTGCCCGATAGCCAAGGAGACTGCTTAGGCGGCACTAACGCTCTGCACAGAGTATGGTCCTGATGGATGGATGGAGGCAGCTCAAGCAGGGACGAAATATGACAAACTGACTTGTTGGAAAGGGGGCATCCCATGACAGTGCCACGTTGAAAGTCACTGAGCTCCACAGTACGGCCCATTCTCCTGCCAATGTTTGTCTATGGAGATTGCATGGCTGTGTGCTTGATTACATACACCTGTCAGCAATGGGTGTGGCTGAACTAGCCGAATCCACCAATTAGAAGGGGTGTCCGCATACTTTTGGCCATGTTGTGGAGATCACGAGTTGCAGGAATATTCAAATATCGAATCGGTGAACAGCATGAATGGTTAATGACCAAGTCTGAGTCATTATATGAACCTTCCTAACAGAATGGTGCAGATGTCACTCACTTATTGATATGGGTCACCTGGGTTCAATTCCCGATCCAACTTTAACCTGTGCAATTGGTGCTTCTCAGGATCATCACGAAGCAAGAGTTGATCCTCCTTAAAGATAATTCCAACGTGTGTGTCAGCAGTGGCCGATCGATAGTTTGGATACACAATTCCATGATACACAGACAGAGTGATAGTTCGAGGAATCCATCATGTCCTCTTCTATGGGCAACTCTAAACTCGGGTGGTGAAGTTGAAATGGGGACGGGGAGAGGGGATGCGCAGGATTGATATTTACTTTGCCATGACATGAGAATTAATAATGCACATCAGTTCGTGAAGAACGAAGATGGAGCACAGGTCATTAATGTCTTGGAATTCCACAGCTGTGATGAAAACCCCCTACCTCCCATGCAGTACAGAAACGATAGCATATGCTGAGCATAATTTTTACACTGAATATTGTGAAGGGGGGTTTGGGTGGGGATGTGGGTGGGGGTATTATGAGCAAATGGGGTTTTGCATGATGAATACTACAAAGTGATTCAGCTGTCGAAATTGAAAATATTGCATGAACGAGTAAGCTTGGCGAAGGTAGCACATGACTTCATTTCTCCCAAGCAGCAAATTGTGGACCAATGTGGGTCCATGCCATCCATCAGACATATGGATGAAAGTTATTATTCTCTCCTTTTCCTCATCAGGGTGGCTCTGCTACACCTATTACGGTTTTTGGAGACCCTGGGGAGAGACATACCAACACATGAGGGATCCCTAATGTAGTTATTCGGTGTAGCGAAATAACCTCTCCCATCGTAGCAGTGGAAAGGGAAATGCATTGTGTTTATGCAGGAAGATTCAAACCCCTTGTGATTTTTCTCCATCTAAATCCTCTCTGTCTTTCTCTCTTCTCATCTCTCTTGATCTGCATCTCTGCAGCACATCCATGCACGCTTTGCAACACTCAACATCACACTCAAAATCACATTCAACATAACAACCAACACTGCAAAACCACCTTTAAAAAACCACCACTGCAAATCAAACACACCAAGTAAATCACAAGGTAGCGAAACCGCGACTGCAAATCAAATCAAGAACATGATAGCGCAGCACGGATCCACAGTGCCGGCAGATGCGTGGACCTCCAGCGATGACCCATGCCCCACGTTGGTAGTCAGCGCTACTGCAGGAGCTGAGTTCGGCCAAGGGGCGTCACAGAAACAGAATAATGGACCAGTGAGGAGGCAGCACCCACGAAGTTCAAACTGTGTTCGCGGCTACTCAGACGTGAAACCATGCCTCTCCCAGGGACAAGATAAGCCAGTGAATTCAAGGGCTGAGAGCTTGTGCATGTCTGGGGAAATCGAAGAGTCGAGGTTGAATCTACGAGGACGAACCCTGTGAGAACGATTGGGCTGGTGATGTGGTGCAGTAGAGATCTGACAAGCCATGAAGTTTCCCTGGATGTCCTGGCCGAACACACTGATGTACACTATCCATCTCTGGCTTTCCCTACTTCTAACTGGTTCACTTTCAACGCACGAGTATTCAACAATAAGCCCTCATCCCGCTCTGAGCTGGGTTACCGACTCGCATCTCATGCTTTCCTCTGAAGCACTACAGGCATTTACCTGCACCTCTCCCTACACTACACACTGCATCCTCTTGTGGTGTCTTCAGCACAACGATGAGGACACACGTAGAGGGTCAAGCACCATTTATTCCATCAAAGCAGGCCTCACTCAGCGGAGCGAACAACGGCCTCACTCAGCTGTACATGACACTCACTCACCTCCTCCCCCCTTAAGTCACATAGCCACCCAAACATGTGGGACGTACAACACGTCTGGAAGAAACACATGGACATTGAGCCGCAGACACGACTAGTGACAGCGGTACATTGGAAACAGGTGACAGCTCCTCACCAGATACCAAACCAGGTGCAATCGATACTAGAGGAACGTCCAAGCTACTATCACCACCCTGGACATCTGGATCCACAGATGGAGGGACAGGAAGTCAGAACGTGGTCCTGAGCACCTCCATGGATGAGGACACATTGGTTGGTGGAACGGAATCGACAGCGTATGAATTATCAGACTCGCGAGGAAGCAATTGATTCACATGACGTTTTCAGATAAGACCGGCCGAAACACGAACAAGGCAGTTAGCCGGTACGAAAACTCAGATCACAGTTGCCGGTACCCATTTCTGTCGGTGTAAATTGTCTCATGCCATAACTGGCTGGTCCACCATGAACAAACGAATATCAGTCACCATAACAACTGCCGGTATGCAAGGTTGAAGCAAATGCAGCCACAACCGCAACTGTCAGTCATCCATGCAGAATGCAGGCATTTCCGACATTGTAGAATGCACCAACTTATGATGAGCATCCAAAAACAAATCCCTACTCTTCACAGGTCGTACTGCTTGGCCCCTACGGAAGGCATGTTTTAAAGCTTTGACCAATGACTAGGCTTGGCCATTTGTAGCAGTGTGGTAAGGTGCCAATCTCAGGTGTTTGATACCATTACCAAGCATGAACACAGCAAACACCTCAAATACAAACTGTGGACCATTGCCCAAAACTAAAATCTCCGGAACACCTTTGTTCAAAGAAATACTCCGCAGATGCTTCACCGTGTCCTCTGCCGAAATGGAGTGCATGATAGCTACTTCCGGCCACTTTGAGTAAGCATCGATCACCACCAGAAACATACGGCCCATGACCAGCAAAATCAACATAAATGCGCTACCACGTTATATTGGCAAGTCATCACAACGACAAGACACGTGAGGGATTATCAGCATCAGTTTGACACGTAGCACGTGCTTTCACCGTCTGCCCGATGTCCGCATCAAGCCTGGGCCACCACAACAAACTCTGGGCTAAACTCTTCATTTTGACCACATCCAAATGACCCTTGTGCAAATCATTGAGACAGCACTGACGTAATGAAGCAGGAATGACCACCGTCATGCCCCACATCATGCAACCTTGAGCTAAAGACAGCTTGGATGCACACGACACATATGAAGCATATTCTGACATCGAGGGCAACTCGTGCCAACAACCAGACAACGCAGCGTGTGCAACATGCGACAAAATGGGATCGTGATGAATAGCAGTGGCCCAATCCACAGCAATTACCGGACCAGACCCTATCTGTTTGAACATGTACACCTCAACCTCATATATAGGTTCGGTGATGACCTTAGGAGATGGCAGTCGAGACAGGCCAATCACAGTTAGCACGCCATTCGGAAGCACAAAATTTGATTTAATAGTCAGACGCACTGAGGAAGACACACCATCTCTGTAGCCGAGCAGCAGTAGTGGAATGCCTTTCCGGGGATTGAACAAGAACTGAAGGAGCTCATGATCAGTTTGTCGGAGGGAATGTCAACCCATCAAGTACTGACGAAACTTCAACATACCCCATACCAGAGGCAGCACTTCACGCTCAATCTGAACATAATTCTGCTTTGCAGCCATCAGAGTACATGACGCAAAACACACCGGACGCTCGGTACCATCACTCATCAACTGAGACAAGAAGGCACCGATGCCATATGACAACGAGCTGTCACACGCAAGAATGAGAGGACCTGAAGGTTTGTCGTGCATGAGAACTGTGCATGCAGTAAGGCGAGATTTGACTCGTTCGAATGCTGCTTGATCCGTCAAACTCCACCAACAATGCACATCTCGACGTGGCATGCGAGTCAGTGGAGCGAGCTCAGTGCTTAAGTTACTGACATACATCTGGTGCAATCTCGAGATGGAAGTCAGCATCACGGAAGTCCAACTCTGTGAAATCCATACTCCCCACCAACTTCGACTATATATAGTCAATGGATGGCAGTGGATAGTGCTCCACACACAGGTTGGGGTTGGTGGTTGCTTTAGTCACCACACAGGCGAAGACCTCCATTCCGCTTTAGCACTGTGAACACAGGCATTACCCACTCGGAGTGCACCACCGGTTCAATGACACCAATCTTTTCCAATCAGTCGAGTTCTGCTTTGACCCAATCCCGAAGAGCACATTGCACAAGTGAAGGCTTACAGATTCATGCACTGACACCCTCCAACCGGGAAGGAGAAGGCCATACACGATACTACACCTCTAACTACCTCTTCTTCCTCCCCCTCCCCCTTTGTATGTTGGGACTATCCTGTAGTGGCCAACACGACCAGATTCTTAGATTTGAATGCTCCATGCAGTTTAAACAACACTTGCAGAGTTTCAAATCACCTTTTCTTGAACTTAAAATACTACAAATGCATCAGTAAAAACCATGCCTTTTCCAGAAACTACACTTCCTGCCAGACTGGGGAAGAGTCCACTTGCCCTCTGCAGTGGAGATGACACAACACATGGGCGGAGCATAAGTATGCATGAGGCAAAACATGAATATGCATAAGGCAAGACATGCATGGAACATAATATACATTTTACATTCAAACTTGGTTACATCACAGGGACTAACGTAAGCCCACCAGGTTGCGTCAGATGAGCGAGAGGCCGACCCTACACCTCAATCTCATTTCTTCCTCTGTCTATTTCTCTTTCTCATATCGTTTCCCTGGAATGATTGAATCGCCTGTGTGTGTAGCAATTGTGAAAAGTTGACTGGATAAATGGGATTACGTGTTAAGGGTAAGAGCTTTCCTTATGACACTGTTTGCCTTGTACATACATGCTTTTTGCTAATAATTATAAACTGATTCCCAAACTTCCTGATAGTCTCTTTCTATTGGATAGACCATATTATGTAATAGTGACAGAGTCCCGGCCCCACCATTTCGTTATGATCAGTCATTAGCCAAAGTTCCACTTACGGTATCGCTCGGCCGTTTTGATTTACAGCAGTGGAGCATTTGGAAGCGCTGTCCTTATCTGCGGTGATTAACTTGCCGGGAGGGTAAAGCGGGATTTGGACACTGAACCCGACCAAAATTAAGTGTCTCCGATGGTGTCTGTAGTTGCTTAGCAACCCATCATGCCTTGGAGTTATCTACGGCTCGTCGGCTTCAGGGTCATCTGCCGGGAAGTGGGTCCAAGAAACTTCCCTCGCGACCGTGCACCCACCAAAACTGCAAAACACTACAAGAGAGATGTTTCTCTGTCGGTCTGTCTGTAAAATACTATAAGAGATGTTTGTCTGTCGGTCTGCCTGTCTGTGTTGCCATTTTTCTCAGAGATGGCCAAACGGATCTTCATCAAACTTACAGAGGATCATCAGTGAGTGCCAGGGAGCGTTTTAAGGGACAATCTGTCCATACAGTGTTGTTAAATACTCATAGATAAACCCCAAAAATATGCCAAACAATAACAATTAGTGACAGAAAATGACTAAAGGGACACAGACCCCTCGTAGGCTGAGGCCTAAATCTGTGCGGCCATACCGAGCATCCAGAATGTGTACTAAAAAGGGGACTGCACATTCTCCAGTAAGGAAGAGGATCCCTGCCTCATGATAGCTCAAACAATGAATTGGCCTTGAACAACGAACCACCAATGGAAAGAAGAGTGAATGAAATGAATGAGTCAGGTTTCATGTGCTCATTCCTGGCTGAAATTTCTGCGCAGGCAATTTACACCACATGAGTGCAGCCCAGTGAACTGGAAAAGCTAAATAAAGCATTTTGGCAAATCCTGTAGAGCTGGACCGACTTTAAAGGGCTAAACCTACATGTTCATTACCCTCACACATTCCCTCGAATCTATACCTGGAAAGAGGTGCAAAAATGCTTCCAAAATATTTGTGTCACGGAATTGCCAGAACTACAGTGCTGTCTTCACAATGGTCAGGCAGGCTGTTCACAAAATCAGGTTATTCTCATTGTGCGCATTTCTATGACCCTGCTCTGAAGTTACACCGATACAGATATTTCTACAAAACTCAAGGATTGCTTCAAATGTAGAATAACAATGGAATCTCGGTGTCAGAATGATATTTCCAGCATCGAGTCGTAACATTAAATCTGCTGTTGTGATCGTACATCAAGTGATGAGATGGCACCTGTTCCTGCGACCAAAACTGTGAATTCGTTTTAACCACGGTTGCTGAATTTTTAACTGCTGCTGACAATTCCTTTATATTATGTTTCTAACCTAAGTTGGCTGGGATTATTTAGGGATGTAACCTGTATGTGGCTAGGTAATCTTCTGACTTACTGATACATGGACTACCTATTGCATTGTTAATAAATGCATGACTAGCTATTGTACAACAAACATATGCTGGTATGTAAATCATTGCCCCGCACGCGAAGCGAAAAGCGGAGTAAAGCAATTGGTTCACTGTCTGTCTGTCTGTCTGTCTGTCTGTCTATCTGTCTACAGACGTCATTCTATGATCGTGGAATAACTACATTTCAATATAATTTTATATTTTGAACACCGCAGATCATGAATTGAACCATGCATCGGAACACGAACCTGCAGTTTAGCAACACTTTGGCTCTGAATTTGGCAAATTGTACGGAATCCCGATCGTGCATGCAAGCAGAGAACCAAGATAATATTTTTTTTTCATGTCTGCCTGCCTGGCAGTCAAACAAAAATTGGAAATCATTCAAAACAGGAAACATACTGCTTTTAGTGACATCATAAAGGACACAAACAACAGGCACGAATAACTAATTTAACGTGTAAAAAGGTGGTGGACAGGTCGAATAAACCACGGTAAATTTCCGAAAAAAAGCTTTTTTTCTGCAGCCTTTAAAAGCTTAACTTTATTTAAATTGAATGATATACTTGAATACTGGAGAACACAAATCCCCTTCTTGTAACTTCCTGAAACGTCCAGTTTTGCAGTACTTGGACAAAATATTATGCCATTTTACACCATCTCAACCAATCAAATGTGCCGCTCTCAGCATTGGGTATATCGAGATACAGACAAAATCGTGGCTTGTATGAAAGATAGATTGTGCTCAGAAACGCAAAGAAGAAAAGACCCTTCCCATGTCCTTATTCTCAAGACTGCACAAGGTGTTCAATGAGCTATCGAGTTACCTCTGCCACTGAAGCTGGACACAGGTTATTGTATTCATCCGTTTGTCTGCGACTTTGTGCACGATATGAGAATTCACCCGATCTGAGAATTTTAAAGTGATTCTTTACCATTGAGAGATTGGGCCAAAAACAATATATAGCAAAAGTTGTGGCCGGATTATGGCAAAACTTGGTGGATGAGTTGGGTAGTTGACAAGAACAGGTCGATTAGATTTTGGTGAATGCAGATCCGACCTACCAGTGGGATACAAAATGTAAACTGTTCAGCCTGGCAGAGGTATTCGCTCTACGAGTGCCGTTATAGTAAAATTATTTTTCATTACAAATACTTACCGGTGATAAAACTGGATATTCAGAAAACGACAAATGGTGGCTTGTTGGTTTATGTTTAGTTCGATTTTGTACATGATGCATGTGATGATGAATCTTTAAGCACCTCAATTATTCCCACCTTAATGTAGGACTAGCATAACCCGCGCTCTGCGCGACATGTTGGGGTGGGGGTGTTTGAGAAAGGAACTGATGCAGAGTATCAGTAGTAATTTTACTTTAATGCAGTAAGTGGAATACGATTTCACTGTTTCAGAACCATTTTATTTACTTTTTTGTACCATGCACCTCATATGGTCTTCGAGATAATGTAAGCCGAATATCACGTTACTCAAGCGCAGAACAAAGTCGAAGATAGTGCGACACGAAACCACAAACTAGGAAATAATATACAAGATTGGCCAGGGAAAGTTTTTTTGGTACGAGTGTTTCACAAAGCAGGTGGCCCATCCTGATGGTTCGACAAAGTAGGTTAGAACAGGAATTTGGAATTTGTTCAGGGTGCTTGCAGAAGCTCACCTAATCATTGTGGAGGCCATCATAGGATCTTCAACAACCACCAAATAATGTCGGTAGACAGGAAGTCCAGTTTAACGTCCATCTGATGAACCACACACACATTGGTACCTCACCCTGCCTGTGAAACACCAGTAAGAAAGTTTATAGTTGGGCCGATATTTGATCCCAGGCTTAACAGATGAGTGTGCATACCATGCCTCCAGGCCACCTGCCAACTGACATGATGCAAAGTTTTACTTTTTTATTTCTACAAATACCCAGGTTCTTGATAAAGTTGAATGAGGGTGGGAAGAGAGATCAATTCACCGACGATGGAACAGAGAGGAACAAGTCGGAAAAATTACAAAGAAAGAGGCAAGGAACACAGCATAATGGGGCAGAGTAGAATAAACAAAGTGCATGAGAGCAGAGAGTACACACAACACTGACAAACAAAGAACAGGTAAAAGAGAAGTATAGGTGGACTGGAAAGAAGAGTCATTACAGAGCATAGTGAATAGGATTTGTTGGAACAATAACCCAGGAGCCAGCATTCAAAAGAGACGAAGAAATTGACCGATGTAGTACACACAGTATTTGGAAGGTCTAACTTCATATTATATTAGATATGGATGTCTTACGCATATCTTAAGACCTGTTGTACTCCAGAATTGTGGTATCACTAACATGTGACGCAGCATTTTTTCCTCCCACTTACAAGTTCCTTTCTGATGAGTGACTACATATACTGTGTCAAACAGGGGGAAAAAAGTCTAAGTTGAAAGATCAGTAACTGCTCATCGTGAATTCACCAATATTTATTTTCTGGATATATAGTCAAGGCTCGTGAAAGAGAAAGTACATTGAACGTATCAGGATGTAACAGACAAAAAAACAGGACGCAAAACACGTATGCAGGCTGAAGGAAACTCCAAGGAGGAAAAACTAGAAGATTAGGAGGAGGGATTTTGGTGAGGTTAATGGGGATATAAAAGATCATGGTTTTGGATTAGGGATAATATGAGATGGTGGTGGACAGCTGGCTTGAAGTTCTGGAGGGAAGAATGAGAGATTGAGGAGGATGTGGAAGTTGATTCAGGGTTGATGCCAGACCGTGTGAGCCCTGCAAAAATATTGAAATGTGGTTTGCCCAAGAAAGATCATGGCTGAGCGTGAGACCCAGGAGTTTGAATGACTGAATTTCCTCAAGAGGATTATTAAGAAAGTATATGGGAGGGTTTCCTCGATGGTCCTTTTGGAGAGAGACATTGAGAGTGTGAGATTTGTCAGGATTGAAAGGCATATTCCAAATGTTTGACGAGCTTGTGATTTTGTGCAGGTCTGAAGAGAGGGAAGAGGCTGTAGATTGCCTGTCTGAAGGATGAGGGATGTCACAGCAGAAAGTGGAGTCATCAGCAAATAGATAAAGAGGATTTTCCAGAGACTCAGAGAGATCATTGATGAAGATCAGGAATAGGACCGGGCCCAGAACACTGCCATGGGGTACTCCAGCCTTGACAGGGAGAGATGAAAAGATTCCTTTGAGTGCCACACGTTGACTACGTGAGGAGAGGAAGTCAGTAAGCCATGTGTGGAGTTGGTGTTGAATGCCACAGGCAGAGAGTTTGGAGTGTAAGGCAGGATGCCTGACTGTATCAAAAGCACGAGATATGTCCAGAGACAGTCCTGATCTCATGTCTGACATTGAAGACCTCCATCCATAATTGGGCGAGTAGAAGCAGCATGTCCAAGATGGATTGACCTGTTCTGAAACCAAATTGTTGACCTGAGATGAGGTTATTTGAGTAAAGGAAGGATTTCATATCAGCTGTGATAATTGATTCCATGATCTTGTTGATGATTGGAAGTAAGCTGATAGGTCTGTATTTGAGGGGATTAGTTTTTGCACCTTTTTATATCATACAGTGATGCTGGATTTTTAAGCAGATGGAAGATGACCTCGCACAAATGACAGGGTGAAAAGGGCAGAGAAAGGATGTGCAAGTGCAGCAGAGCAGTTTTTTAGAACACGTGAGCTAATGCCATCCGGTCCAGTAGCAGTGTCAGAGTCGATGGTTGAAAGAACCTTCTCCACAGTCTCAGGTGCAAAATATAGAATCCAGGAGCAGTTGGTATGACAGGGAAGGATGAGTACCAAGAGTCAGGGGTTGGGGAGACAATATTTGGAAGCAAACACAGAATTGCAGCATTCAGCCTTCTCACAAGCAGAGTCAGCAGTGGTGCCATTTGAAGAGAGGGAGGGGATTGAAGGGAAGTACTATACACCAGAGACAGACTTAACAAGGCACCCCCAGGTTTTCGATGGAGTCCAGTTTGAAAATCTATTTTTGAGGTTGGACAGATGTGGTTTTCTTGCTCTCCTGAGAGTGGACACACACTTGTTGTGGACTTTTTGGAATGCATTGAGATTACCTGACGTCAGATTTGCCTTCCAGGAAGAGAAGGCAAATTGTTTCAGAGCAACTTCATCACCACAGGATTCAGTGACATTGGGTAGGAAGAGGGGTAGGATAATTGAAAACGAGATGGGATGAATCTGTGAAACAGAGGGGGGGGAAAGAGAGAGAGAGAGAGAGAGAGAGAGAGAGAGAGAGAGAGAGAGAGAGAGAGAGAGAGAGAGAGAGAGAGAGAGAGAGAGACAGAGACAGAGACAGAGACAGAGACAGAGACAGAGACAGAGACAGAGACAGAGACAGAGACAGAGACAGAGACAGAGACAGAGACAGAGACAGAGACAGAGATGTAGTCATCACTGTTTGGAGGACACATCAGGAGCTGAGGGGAAGTCACAAACAGAGGTACTCCTGGGGGTTGGGAGGTGTAAGATCAGTGTGGTGAATGGAAGGTCGTGACGTGTGATCACATGATGCCCGGCCGAGCACAGAAGAGATAAAGCTGAGGTTCGGCTCGGCCGCGGGGTTTTGTCCCTGGGGCATTGCCATTGTATGTCGCCGGCTCACTTGGTGCTCATTGAATGGTGAGAACACTGATTGATATATAATACTGATTTATTTTGCGGTGATTAGTTGCGCGTGTGTACCTTACTGCTTGTACTCCATACTGCGTTTGTATTTCCTGGTGTGCCCGTAGAAGCGGCTCCAATCAAATGGAATAAAGCCTAAACTCTGAAGGTTCTTCGCTCGTCTTCATTTCAATTTATTCCATTTGGTTTTCTCGGCTCTCTCAACCAACGATGGACAAGATCTACAAACCAGAGAGGTTCGACGCAGACCCAAACGCGACTGACGCAGAAATGAAATGGTCGCATTGGTTCTGTTCCTTCTCACACTATCTGACCATCATCGAAGAAGGAGCCGACAAATTTGCCGCCCTCGTGAATCATGTCTCGCCCAGCGTGTACAGGCTCTTCTCGGAGTGCGACACTTACGAAGCAGCGATCAACGTGCTGCAGGCACTCTACGTGAAGTGCAAGAACGAGGTGTACATACGACATCTTCTCAACACACGCAAGCAAGCAGCCGGGGAGACAATCGATCAGTTCCTGCAAGCTCTGAATCAGCTGGGAAAAGACGGCAGCTTCCGGGCCGTAAGCGCCGAGGAACACCGAAAGGAAGCGACACGGGAGGCATTCATCCAAGGACTCAGATCAGCCCACATACGGCAACGCTTACTAGAGAAAGCGCAACCCACTCTTGACAAGGTAGTCAATCAGGCTCGAGCGATGGATACGGCTCAGCAGCAATCTGAGTCATTTGGGACACCGATGCTGCTAATGAACGCTGCTACGATGGGAACCCAAGGAACCCCACTGGCACAGACACAGCCAGACATAGGGGATGGAGAGACACCCGAGGAGCCGGATACCCAGGCCACGTCAAACTCCTCAGCAACTACTCCGGTTGGTAAATGCTTCTTTTGTGGGTGCAAAAGGCACCCTCGTCAAAAATGCCCCACCAGAGATGCCACATGCATGAATTGCGACAAGAAAGGGCATTATGCCAGGGTATGTAAATCTACTCTAAGGAGAAATAAACCCACTTCTGCGGCTCTCTACTCGCAAAATAAACTAACTGCAGCCTCCCCGGGGAATCTATCCAAGGCTATCATCAACGTACGAATTAACGGGCATATGGCTGAGGCACTGATTGATACCGGTAGCTCTGAAAGTTTCGTCAACAGCTCGCTAGTGAAGGGCAGGAAATGGATAATCCACCCGACAGACAATACGGTATGCATGACCGCCACCTCACTACAATCCCGCGTACGAGGGTACTGCAATGTTGAATTGGACGTAAAAGGGTACACGCATCGGGATGTAAGGGTACTGGTGCTTCGTGATTTATGCGCAGACGTAATTCTGGGTCATAATGTCCTCAAGCAGCACACGAGCGTCGAAATACCCTTTGGAGGAAGCAAACCTCGTCTAATTATAAATGCTTTGACCACCGCGGAGGTGACGTCCCCCCAGCTGTTCGCTAACCTGTCGCCGGTCTGCAAAACGATAGCGATCAAATCGCGGCGATATACCACTGCTGACATGAATTTCATCACTTCAGAAACCAAGCGATTACTGGAAGAAGGAATTATAGAACCGAGCGATTCGCCATGGCGCGCACAGGTGTTAGTAACCAGCAGTCAGAACCATAAGAAACGAATGGTTGTCGATTATTCCCAAACGGTCAATCGCTTCACCCAACTCGATGCCTACCCCCTGCCGCACATAGACGAGATGGTCGAACGCGTGGCCAATTATAAGGTATTCAGCACCATCGATTTGCGAAGCGCCTATCATCAAATTCCCATCCGAGAGGAAGACAAACCTTACACCGCATTCCAGGCAGGGAGGCGCCTCTACCAATTCAGGAGGATTCCATTCGGTGTCACGAATGGAGTAGCTTGCTTCCAACGAGTTGTGGACGACATCATCTCAGATGAAAACCTCAAAGACACTTTTGTTTACGTGGACAATGTCACAGTGTGCGGTAGGGATCAGGGGGAACATGATATGAATCTGGACAGATTCTTGAGCATTGCTAGAAAATATAATCTGACTCTCAACTATGAGAAATGCGTATTCTCGGCAAGGTCAATTGACCTTCTCGGCTACACAATAGCCGACGGCACAATTAAGCCTGATCCTGAACGATTGCGCCCGCTCCGTGAGCTACCACCACCTCAGGACTTGCAGACAATGCGCCGGGTGATCGGCATGTTCGCTTACTATGCGAGATGGATTTCGCAATACTCCGAGAAAATACATCCCCTAGTGCATTGCAAAAACTTTCCACCAGATGCCGCTGTTGTGACAGCTTTCCACAACCTCAAAGACGATATCAGTAATTCCGTGGTTTTATCGATCGATAGCTCGGTGCCCTTTGTGGTGGAAACCGACGCTTCAGATCACGCCATAGCTGCTACGCTTAATCAGTCTGGGAGACCCGTCGCGTTCTTCTCGAGAACTCTCTCTGGAAGCGAGCAGAGACACTCAGCGATAGAGAAGGAAGCGTATGCCATCGTCGAAGCGCTGCGGAAATGGAGACATTATTTGCTGGGAAACCACTTCACGCTCGTTACGGACCAACGATCCGTGGCATTCATGTTTGATGGGAAAAATAACAGGAAAATTAAGAATGAAAAAAATTATGAGATGGCGGATAGACCTAGCTTGCTATAGTTACGACATTGTTTACCGGCCCGGGAGGGAAAACCCTGCTGCAGACACCTTCTCGCGGGTCTACTGCTCGGCGGTAATCAGTCGGGCTTTGCAAGACCTCCATGTGTCTCTTTGCCACCCGGGGGTAACCAGAATGGCACATTTCGTACGCAGACAGAACCTGCCCTATTCTATTGAAGATATTAAACAAATGAATGCTTCATGCCCTGTTTGTGCTGAACTAAAACCCAGATTCTATGGTGCGGCTCCTGGCAGACTGATCAAGGCCACTTCTCCCTTCGAGAGACTAAACATTGACTTCAAAGGGCCCCTGCCGACCGAGACAGACAACAGATACATATTCACTGTTGTTGATGAGTATTCAAGGTTCCCTTTCGCGTTTCCGTGCTTGGATATGACCTCGGGCACTGTCGTGAAAAGTCTGTCTGACCTCTTCGCTATGTTTGGGAAACCTTCGTACATACATTCAGACAGAGGGCCATGTTTCATGTCGGCCGGGCTAAAACAGTTCCTATTAGAGCACGGCATAGCAACTAGTCGAACGACGGGTTACAACCCACAGGGTAATGGTCAGGTGGAACGTTATAATGGAGTTATTTGGAAAGCCGTAACTCTGGCGTTGAAATCAAGAGGACTGGGCCCCGAGCGGTGGGAGGTTACCCTTCTCGACGCTCTGAATTCCATACGCTCTCTGCTCTGCACGTCCACCAATGCGACTCCTCACGACCGAATGTTTACTCACCAACGACGTTATGTTGACGGCCAATCGGTGCCCGACTGGCTAACCCATCCCGGAACAGTGTTCATGAAACGCCCGGTACGACAAAGCAAGTATGAACCCATGGTGGAAGGGGTCGAGCTCATCGATACTAATCCAGAATACGCTCATGTCAGGCTCCCGGATGGCAGGGAGACCACTGTGTCGGTTCGTCATTTGGCTCCCTCAGGTACTCCCCACGCCGGTACACCACCATCTGGCACACCTCCCTCTGACATTCCCTCCCCAGGTGTTTCTCCCCCAGGGACTCCACCCGAGAAGGGAGACGGCGGAGCTACCGCGTTCCACCCGGGGGCGATCGGGGAGTCATCTCCGGCACGAGTCGAGGCTCACCAAAAGGATCGGAAGCCTCCCTCAAGTGAAACCGCCATCTACTCCCGGAGAGGCCGGCGAATAATACCCCCTCGTCGACTCAATCTGCAAAGGGGATTATTGGCATCCTCGATGCTCATGCCCCTATATGCTCGTTACATAATATATCGATGCTCATTACCATGCTCCTACAACTCAAAATAATCCTCACTGCTTGGCATGTATGCTTCTGTAGTTTAGATAGTTCGCGTTGCTTGAAATGTATACTCCTGTAGCGCTGAAGTAATCCTGGTGCGTTAGCTGGGCCTCTAGTTGCATTTTAAAGGCAGGGAGAATGTGGTGAATGGAAGGTCTTGACGTGTGATCACATGATGCCCGGCCGAGCACAGAAGAGATAAAGCTGAGGTTCGGCTCGGCCGCGGGGTTTTGTCCCTGGGGCATTGCCATTGTATGTCGCCGGCTCACTTGGTGCTCATTGAATGGTGAGAACACTGATTGATATATAATACTGATTTATTTTGCGGTGATTAGTTGCGCGTGTGTACCTTACTGCTTGTACTCCATACTGCGTTTGTATTTCCTGGTGTGCCCGTAGAAGCGGCTCCAATCAAATGGAATAAAGCCTAAACTCTGAAGGTTCTTCGCTCGTCTTCATTTCAATCAGTACAAGAGCAGTGAGAAATCGAGTTATTGATGGAAAGGACTTCCAGTTCTGGGTTTGCAGCAACGGCAGGTTTCTCTCAGGGGTCTCTGCCGACTTTCTCAAAGCTAAGTTTCCGGTCCTTATCTGTCCCATTTTAACTGTTTATGTTCTCACAAACATGTTTCTGTGTCTTCCGAGTTCGGTTTTGTTTCAAAAATCGTGTTTTTTTTTAAAGTTTTCGTCGACCTTGTCTTACCGGATTCCTTGAGGCCTACCCATCCTTCCCCTATTGGTGTACATTCATTTTTATTTGTATTCTCTCCCGATAATCTACAATTCCTATTTTCCCCACTTTACCAATGCCCCCCCATCCTTCCCAACTTAACACTATTTATATCCTAAATTCAAAACAAAAAACAAAAACAAAACAAAAAAACTACCTTTCTCCCTGCAGACCCACGAGTCCCGATCCTTCTCTTCTTCTTCCTCTTCTTCCTTCTGCCGGCACACCATCTTTATTATTCTTGAGCTGACCCACTCTCGTCATTACCTTCACGATTTCTTCCCACAACCTTCCATTCCCGAATCTTACCTATTCTTCAAAAATATATCAAAAAATAATAATCTTCCTTGTATCCTGACTAGCGATACACCTCCTGTAACCACATGTCTCTACCCTCTTCCTGGTACTTTTCATTGATCCATCAGCTTCACTCTGCGTTTACCGCTCCAAATTCACCATACACCTCCACAATTTTACTTCAACCTTCCCTTTTCCGAATGTTACGCAATCCTAATTTAATATAAATCCAAATTCACTTTTGATTATACACCTCCCATAGCCAAGTGCTTCTCCCGTAACCACGTGATCTGTTTCCACCCTCTCCATTTACCGATCCAAATTCACCATTCACCTCACGATTTTTTCTACAACCTTCCATTATTGAATTTGATGAAAACTCTCGATCTCTCTCACAAAAAAAAAAATTTTTTTTAAAAAAACGACCTCTTGTCATACTTCATCTTCCTCCTTCACACGTGTGGTTCAACTTACTGTATCATAATTCACGACTCTTCTTCTATTTAAACAGACTTCTCCATCAATTCGACCTTTCCTTCATACCTTGCCTAAAAAATCCAACTGTTACAGCGTTTCTTCTCCCCATTCCCTTAATTCGCCTTCATTAAATCCCTCAGGAAATGACTTTAATCGCATTTCTGACCAAAATATATAAAAAAAACAGTTTGCTATGAATGTTTACATTCTATCAGCCATTCTTTTTTTCCAACTTCAGTGCCAACTCACCCCTCTCACCCCTCCCTCTCAAAGCAACCATCACACTCTTCTCCCTCCAAGCTTCCCTCTCACATTTCTCAAAAACTCCCCCCTCACCTTTCTCCCTCAACTCTCCCCACTCATCCTTCTCCCACCAGTCACACTCCTCACTCACCCTTCTCGAAGTTGCCCCCTCTCACATCCACAAAGCTTCCTCCTTCCCCTGCCCTCTCACCTCCATCTACCTCCTCAAATCCTCAACTACCTTCTGCCCCTTCTCCTCCCACCCCCCAATCTCCCCCAGCACCACAGAGCCTTTTCTCCTCCTTATCCGGCCCCCTCCCCGAACTATTCTGCAATCCCCCCACACTCTTTCAACAACTCTCCTAACCTCCCCCACCCTCCTCCCTTGTCCTACCCTCCCCTCCCCTCCCATCCCCTGCACCCAAAGCCTCCTCCCCTCCCTCTTCCTTCACAGTGTGGACTTCAAATATCTGAGGCCTTCACTCAAACCTTTCAGATATTTCCATACAGGTTGCCACTGACAAACCAGACATAATCTGCCTAACAGAAACTTTCCTCCCTCAAGATGTCTCTGACTCCCAAGTATCTCTCCCCAGATACTCTCTCCTCCGGTATGACAGATCTGAGCCTCGTCCTGGTGGAGGAGTTGCTCTCTTCATCAAAGACTCTATTCCTCACTCTCCATGCACTGCCCTCACTCCCCCACACCTCCAGGAATACCTCTGGCTACAGCTTCCCCTCCACTCCAACCTCATATTTATATGTGTGTAGTACCATCCTCCAAACAGTTATGACTCTATTTACACCTCACTATCTGAAAACATGGACCAACTTTGATGTTCTCATCCAATCTCTCTTCCTCATATGTGGCGACTTCAATTGTCATCACGCCAGTTGGCTAGGTGTGGGTACCTCTCTCACCTGTCATGGCACCTCAGCAAAAGCTTTCTGCGACTCATTGGGACTGACTCAATCGGTCAACTTCCCGACCCGGATCTCAACCAATGGTACTCCATCTCTTCTGGATCTGATTTTGACAAATTTCCCTGACAATATCTGCTGCTCTTCTTTCGCTCCAATCGGTTCTTCTGACCATGTCCTTGTCAAAGTGGACATCTCTCTGGCTGTTATCAGAGAACCACCTCACCGCCGTCGAGTCTGGCATTTCACTCAAGCCGACTGGCAGGGTCTCCAAGCAGCCATCAAACTTCTAGACTGGTCTCCCATCGCTACTTTTTCCAACATCAACTCACCCTGGGGATTCTTTCAAAGAAACTTGCTCTCCCTCATGCACAGATTTATCCCCTCTCGTCTTCAGTTGTCCTACCCTTCCTCCCGCCCTTGGTTCACTGAAGCTTGTGGCGAGGCAGTTATCCTGAAACAACTAGCCTTTGCATCATGGAAGGCAAACCCAACTGAGGGTAATCTCAGTCCCTTCCATAAAGCTCGGAACAAGTGTGTACCTACCCTCAGGAGAGCCAGAAACAACTTATTTCTCAGTTCAAGTCTGAACTTTCAAACCTCTCTCCCTCCTGCAAATCCTGGTGCCATCTAATCAAATCAATTTCTGGTGTATGTTCCCCCTCCATCCCCTTCCTTCCCTCAAATGGCCGCACTGCTGATACCGCATGTGAAAAGCCTGAATGCCTAAACTCGATGTTTGTATTGAAATGTTGTGTCCAAAACGCATCACTTTCTGTACCCACCTTACCCAGTCACACCCAACTGTCCCTGGACTCTGTGTCCTTTTCTCCTGACAAGGTGGAGAGCTTGCTGTCAAACCTCAACTCAGATTCTGCAACCGGTCCAGACGGCATCAGCCCACATGTCCTAAAAACCTGCTCCTCTGCTCTTGTTCACCCTCTCTCTGTTCTATTCACCCTCTCATTTTCCCAAGGTCATCTGCCATCTGCTTGGAAATCTGCTAACATCACTGCCCTGCATAAAAAAGGTGCAAAAACAGATCCCTGTAACTTCAGACCAATCAGCCTCCTCCCAATCTTCAGCAAGGTTATGGAATCCATCATCGCTTCAGACATTAAATCCTTCCTCTTCTCCAATGGCTTAATTTCCGATCATCAATTTGGTTTCAGACCAGGTCAGTCTACCCTGGATATGCTGCTTCTGCTCTCCTAACAATGCATGGAGTTCCTCAATGCCGGACGCGAAATCAGAGCCGTATCCCGAGACAGATCGTACGCTTTTGACATGGTATGGCACCCTGCCCTACTCACCAAATTCTCTTCCTATGGTATCCAAGGCCATCTCCACTCATGGCTCGCTGACTTTCTCTCCTGGCGCACCCAACGTGTGGCTCTAAATGGAGTTCTCTCATCCCCTCTTCCTGTCCAGGCTGGAGTTCCTCAAGGCATCGTTCTGGGCCCTGTTCTTTTTCTGGTTTTCATCAATGATCTCTCTGACTCTCTGGAAAATCCTCAATATCTCTTTGCTGATGACTCCACCCTCTGCTGCACCATCTGTCATCCCTCAGACCGGCAAGCAGCAGCTTCTTCGCTCACTGCAGATCTGGGTAAAATCACAAACTAGTCCAACACGTGGAACGTGTCTTTCAATCCGGACAAATCTCACACTCTCACTTTGTCTCTTCGAAAGGACCGTTTGGAAAACCCCCCATCCACTTTCTCAACAATCCTCTTGAAGAAGTCTTTTCTTTCAAGCTTCTGGGTCTCACTATCTGCCATGATCATTCCTGGGAAAGCCACATTTCCAACCTCGCCTCCAAAGCCAGTCGCCGGCTGGGAATCCTCCATCGTGCAAAGTCCTTCCTCGGCCCACCTGAGCTCCTGACCAGATACAAAGTCTTTGTCCACAGCCTGATGGAGAACTGCTTTCTCCTCTGGGGTGGTGCTCCTGCCTCCCACTTTTCTCGACTTCATGCTGTGGAAACCAAGGCATTTCGGATCATTGGCATCTCCTGTGGTGAGGTTGTCTTTGGACCTCTCACTCTATCACCACAGGCAGTTCGGTGGTCTTTCTGTCTTCTTCCGTCTCCTTTCCGGTCTCGCCCCCCGGCTCTGTTTGCGATTTATCCCCTCTATATTTCCACAGGGCGCTCAAGGTCCGCCAACAACCACCTTCTGGTAAAACTACCAAAATCACGAATCACTGGCCACCTTCACTGTTTCATTCCTCTTTTTTCCCGCCTTTGGAATAAACTCCCTCACTCTGTTCAATCCTATTCTTCCTTCCAGGCTTTCAAAACAGCCGTTAACCACCACCTGTTATCACCCCCCCCATCCAAATCCTCAATCTTTTCTACTCCCGTTAATCCACCCCAAGCCCACCTCCTTCAAATTCCCTGCTTTCCTTCCTGAAAGTCCCTGTAATGTCCATCTTGTATACCCTGTATTCCCCACCTCTTCCCTCTCCCTTCCACAGATCTCCTAATGTCTCTGTTCCCCACTGTTTTGTCCTTCCCACTCCTGCCCCTCTTGTCTCATGTCCCCCTTGCTGTGCATTGTGTGTTAGCTCACACACGTGCCTTGACATGGTATACAAAAAAAAAAGTGCAACCCCGCCACCAGGTCATGGTTCAGGCCAATCAAATCGGAGGATACAGTAATCGGGGAGAGACACGAAGGAGTCAGGGACATCCTATGATGGGAAAGATTCTGTTAAACAGATGATATCTGCTTTATTGACAGTGGACTGGATGGAAAGATCAGTCAGGTCAGAGCGGAGACTTCGGATGTTTGAGGTCCACAGTTAGATAGGGGGAAGGAGGCATTTGGATGTTGCAGGATGTGGGGAGGGTGTAGGGAGAGGCTTTATGGGGGCAAGGTGAATTTTGGGGAGTGTGGTGCAGGGGAAAGTTTGTCTGTGTGGAGTGCGGGTTAAAGTTTTCGAGGGTGAGGTGAGGGGGGAAATTTTTAAGGGTGGGTTGAGGGAGAAGCATTGAGAGGGTGGTGTGAGGAGGGAGACAGAAAGGAAGGGGCATGAAGCTTTGAGGGGGTGGGGGTGGGGGTGGGGTGGTTGCTTTTCCTGATTCCATATTCACAATTTTGACAGAGGGAGATAAAGATCATGGGATGGGGGATTGGAACGCTTGTTAAACGCATGGAGAAACGCTGTGCTGTATGAACGGGGGTGTTGGGTTTAATGTAGATTCCGTTTGGAGAGAAGAGAGGGTGGGGGAAATGTAGAATCAGCAGCAGATGGAAATCCAATGGCAATGAGAATCATTTTGGGGTGAAATGTAATGGTTTTTTTTGGTTTGTTTGCTTGTTCCGATTTTTTGAAACGAAGAGTGGAAATAGGATAAGATAGTGTTGAGAAAATAGAAGCAGAGTACCCGGGAATACACCCAGGACGGATTTGCTGGAGCTGGCTTTCTATCCGAGGTAGGCCTTGAAAAAGGCTGTTAAGGCCTTGACAATACGAAATGAATAGCAGAAAACAACGAACGAATTAACATGAAATATTGCAACAGTACGAACCAGCAACAAATTGTTGAATGACACATCCAAACCAGGATGAATCTGGTTCGGAAACCTCAGCTTTCGTGAAGTACAAACGAGCAGCTGCAGACTTGACCATCCACACATAAAGTCTCTGAAACATTTAAGTCGAAAACTTGGAATATAATATCAGCAATACCAATTCTAGATGTCACTAATATTAATTTGAGCAAAATTATTGGATATTCCCGAGAAAATTCCAGGTCTAGAGCACCGCGTTTGGCATGGGATATTCTCTGTCATTCAGACATCCAGGGTTGTTGATGTTTGTGCATTACCAAATGTAAACACTACTCAAATGTATACAGAGTAGGTATTTATGTAGTATCGACCACTGTGAGTAAAACAATGCAAACAATAGTCGTTGGTTGATTTTGTCGCCAAAGAACTTGTTTTACAAAGACCATAGTTATAAAATTTTGACATCATACTAAAATATGCAATTTGGTGTCTGTCTGTCTGTCCTTTGTAAAAGGATTTTGTCTGACTATGATACATTCGATCCTTACTTATCCAATCTCAACCAATCTTGATAGGAGGACGAAGGGTTAAATGATGTAGCTTGTGGCATGTTAATCCCCCCCTCCCTCCACAAGAGGAGTTTCCGCCTTGGGCAAAATCGGTGTGAAGGTAAATAGCTTGTTGTGGCTTTTTTCCAAGGCCACTTCGAATAACAAAAGTAACTAGAGGGGGAGCACTCGGGAGAGTGCAAGACCTCCGCCGCCAATACTGCTGGGTCACTCAAGTGAACCTTATATCTTATTCATTAAATATGTCAACAGTGCTGACAATTATAGTTCTTTTCTCCAACATTTTTTTTGGGGGGAAGGGGGGGGGAGGGTTGGAAATCACTTAAAACATGTAGAAATGCAAAAAAGGAAATCGAAATTTTGTTGAAAAAAAAGTTGAAAAAAAATTTTTTTTCTTTAAATTTTTTTTTTTTTGGGGGGGGTTGGAAATCACTTAAAACATGCAGAAATGCAAAAAAAATTTCTCTAACAATTTTTTTGGGGGGGTAACAATTTTTTTTGGGGTGGTTGGATATTACTTAAAAAATGAAGAAATGCAAAAAAATAAATTTCTCTATTTTGGGGGGGGGGTAACAATTTTTTTTTGGGGGGGGTTGGAAATCACTTAAAACATGTATAAATGCAAAAAATAAAAAAATAAAATTTCTCTAAATTTTTTTTTTGGGGGGGGGGACCAAGTACAAAATTTAATGGCATGATCCTTGGACCAGACCTAACCCCCCCACCAAGTTTCGTCGAAATCCGTCGAGGAGTTTTTCCGTAATACTGTTCACAAACAAACACACAAACAAACAAACAAACAAACAGAAAGGGGTGAAAACAGTAACTAAACCTCCATCCATCTTCGAAGATGGCGGAGGTTAACTATAGGGGGAGCACTCGGTAGAGTGCAAAAACCTCCGCCGCCAATACTGCAAGGTTACTCAAGTGAACCTGATATCCTATTCATTCAATTTGACGTAAACAGTGCTCACAGAGTTATAGTTTGCAACTTTCCCTTTTAACTTTTACAGACTCAATTTATTCGTCATAACTAGATTCCTTGAGACAGAAAATGATTTTACGTGGGTATATCCACTGAAGTTCCAAAATCAGCCGCAATTATAATTTTGGCATGTTTATTTGTTGGAAATCACTTATGTAGAAATGCAAAAATAAAAAATCGAAATTTTGTTGAAAAAAAAAGTTGCAAATTTTTTTTTTCTCTCTAACAATTTTTTTTTTGGGGGTGGGGGGGGTTGGAAATCACTTAAAACATGTAGAAATGCAAAAAAAAAAAAATTCAAATATTTTTCAAAATGGCCGCCATAGCGGCCATATTGGATGTTGGACCAAGTCCAAAATCTAATGGCATGATCCTTGGACCAGACCAAATCCCCCCCACCAAGTTTCGTCGAAATCCGTCGAGGATTTTTTCCGTAATACTGTTCACAAACAAACAAACAAACAAACAAACAGAAAGGGGGTGAAAACAGTAACCTCCGATCTTCGATGGCGGAAGTTAATAACACCAATTATTTATTTATTTGTATGCAGTCTGTGGCTGCTTGGCTGCATCATTTTCTGGGAGCACAACTGTGCCGCTGATTCAATGCCCCCTGTTACCAGCATACTGGTACTGATTTCACTGACCTCAGAAGGATGGTTGGCTGGCTGAGTCAACCCTTCTGGTGCTAACTCAACGTGTATATATATATATATATATATATATATATATATATATATATATATATATATATATATATATATATATATATATATATATACACACACATACATATATACACACACATACATATATACACATACATACATATATCCCAAAGAGGATAATAACATGACCTTTCCTGCCGCTCCCATAGGGAACGGGTGACCTCGCGGTATTAGTCGAGGTACATTGGAATGGAGTATGTAGGATTTACATGAAAAAATTTAACTGTACCTTGGCTTGTTCTCTGAGTCACATTGATATGTGTTCCATGTACACGGCAGCACAATGCCAAGAAGGAAGTACTGAAGCATTATGACAAAGGGACCAGTATAAGCCCGAAAGCAGCAATGTCACTAAATACGATTGGACATTCTCAACACTATCCAGGCCAAATGTGCTTTTCCATGAACCGATTCCGTTGAACATCAAATCATCACACAATTATCTCAGCACACCTGAATACCGAATTTACACGTGTACCTTATCCTCATCTTGGTCTGAGTTTCCATCAGAAACTGTACATTTTTGCACAATTTGCCCACCGTGAAAATTCAAGCTTCAGTGCAAACTAAATTATTTGCCTTGCATTGGCATCGGTCAACTCTTCCGCCTGCGGATTCCTGGCATCTACGTGAAGTAAGTTCCACCAACCCACTTGGAGCAGGTACCTTTTACATTAGAACACGACTACTGAGTTGACCATTCAGAAGCTTCCAGCCATGTAAATTTGGAGAAGGGAGATCTTGAACTGCTTGCAATGAACTTTTCCATACAAGTGCCTGGAATCTGTTTCTGTATAGTATTTCATCAGACTCGGTGGTGTAATTGTTGGAGCATCTGCTCCGAATCTGGGAGGTCTGTGGTTCAAACCCTGACCGAGTCATACCAAAAGACTTTAGAAATGGTACATGCTGCTTTCTTGCTTGACCTCAGCATTTTAAGGGATGGAGCATAGAGCATGGACCAATAGCACTGGGAAAGCGATGACAAACCACCCAGGATAACCGATGCTAATAAACTGACTCAGCAGTACCGACACTCTGTAAAGACTGCTCGATCAAAATAAAATAAAAAGAAAAAGTGGTTTCAGGCTGTCTGATGCTTGTGGCAGATTTTCCTCTTTTTTTGTCGATTTTGACAGAATAGCCAGTGCTAGGTTTCATCAGCAGTAATACAAGTTCTTTTAAAATTTTGGCAGACACAAACTTCTCGCAGGCCTTCACATCATACACGGACAGGTCCCCATTTTCTGCAACATCGGTCAAACTCTTTTGATATCTTACAGAAGTCTTAAGCAGGTCCAGAGACTTTTCTGGTCTTTTCTGGAGAGAGTGAAGGTGTTGTCACAACCGATAAGCGAATGGAAGCCTGGGAGGGTCCCCCTGGTGTTGGACCGAGCCATGGTGTTGGAGCTAGCCATTGTCCTTGGGTTAGCCAGGAGATGTGATTTGGTTTATTAATTTCGTTTTTTCATGTACACATATAGATTCCACTTGACATAATTTTCTTTATTCATTGAAACTTGATGAGTTTATCTTGAAACTTGTTAAGTTTATGTTCTTGAAGCACCTCTATTGTCTTTTGTATGGATCTTACAATACAGTGCTGGAGGATAATTAAATATAAAATGTTGGAAATCCCATTCAGTGTTTTCTGACAGGTGAGTAAACAGTCTTGAGAAGGCCTAATGAAAAACTATTTAGATTTAAATGGCAGATGCATCATTAATTGTTTTAAGAAACTGGGTAAACATCTGTTACAGGGAAAATCAGCTGCATCTCATTTCCAACGCATTGAGGTTGAGACACCCTGAGGCTAAGGGGTGGCAGGATGGCCTTGTGGGGTACAGCACACGAGCCTCAGTGCTGTCTAGCCTGGGTTCAAATCCCAACACAGCTATAAACTGTCTTCCTTGAGTTTTACAGGCGTGGTCATTCATCAATGTGGGTGCTGTTCATCGGATGGACGTTAAACTGGGAGTCCTGTCTGCCAGCATTACTGAGTGGACGTTAAAGATCCCACGGTGTCCTTCAGGAAGCTATCACCGGCACCGTGAACAAATTCCAAATTCTTGATCAAACCGACAAAGGGCACAGCAACATCCTCAGCCAATGATGTTACCCTACAGCCTTGTGCTGTATATGAAAGAAGACCCTGAGGCTCATCTCACTTGGGACATTCCAATAATGTCAGCCTCATAAGATACATCTGGGGGAAGAGAGGGTGGAGTGACACGTCGTCTCAAAGGTACTCGGAACTAAGCATGGGGAAACACCATTCTGGCCAGGTTGGAGCTTCCAATTGGCTCGGGTGGCAGGGTTGACTCTATGCCAACTGGAAGGGAACTCGGCCAGGCTGATGGGTTTAAGTTTTGTATGCCACTGATTGGCTGGATCCGGATTTGGCCATGAACTAAAATTTAATGAGCTTGTTCTTGTCACCTAACCAACTCACTCACCAAGTTTCGCCCAAATCCATCCATAACCTTCTGAGATATCGTACTATATGTCGTTTAGCCCCATCAATCAATGGTGAAGAATCACTTAAAAAGAAATTCTCAGATCCAGATCTGGATTTGGACCTCGGGACTTGAACTAAAATTGAATGAGCTTATTGTTGTCACCAAACTAACTCACTCACCAAGTTTCATCCGAATCAACCCATAACCTCCTAAGATACATCCTACTCGATGTCATTTTTGGCCCCATATCCAGATTCGGATCATCACCAAAATCTAATCATTTCGTCCTTGTCACATACCCAAGCTCTCCACAAAATTCCCTCCAAATCCATCCCCAAGTGTTTGAGATATTTTGTTCAAAAACAAAAACAGACAGATGGGGATAAAAAACATAACCTCCATCCACCGTAGATGGCAGAAGTAAAAAAACAAACAAACAAAAAGGTCAGCTTCTCTTTATGCTTCCCACAATGGTTCGCATACCTCAATCAATGTCCTGCTAATTCCAAAAATTGTCCTACCTGTGAAGGTCCGTGATGCAGAACAACGCTAGCCTTCACAATTAAGACTGTTGTTTCAATGCTATTGTCAGAAATATGCTTCCAATTTAACTTTAAAAAAAACAAACAAATAGAAACAACAATGTCAAGTGTGAAGAAAACATTTGAAATCTCGAGAACATTCTTGTGTAAGTTGTGATGGAGGGTCAAAAAGATCCACAAAAGTTTAAATTTTATTTCACAGAAATTTTCGTTTTGTACATAAAATCGAGGCTCTTGAAAGAAAGGAATTGCAGAAGGTAGAAGGCAACAAACTAAAAGATAGGACACACGTGGACACAACAACGATAGAATGACAAGCTGGTAGGCGACATGGGTGGTCGCTACATAATTGCATACTAGTCATGCAGTTTTTGACGGATCGGGCTGGAATTTTTTGACAAAGAGTTTGATTATAGTGCGCATAAAAGTCTGGAAGCAGATTTTTGATTTTCGAAAAAATATATATATATTTTTAGGATTTTTCAAAAATTTCAAAGTCCCGTTGCTAGGCAACGGTGGCGTCCATAGCAACGGTGCTCAAAAGTACACAACGAGATCCTGGTATGAACCCACCTGTCAAGTTTCATCAAAATCGGTTGTCTCCTCTGGCCTCCAGAGCTGTCCATTACATACAAACATACAGACAGATGGAAAAACTGAGAATTATGGTAGTTTGGCGACCACCCAAAAAGGAAGCGGAAAAAAAGGAGGAAGGAAACAGCAACCTGTGAGTTGTGGGAGAAAAGTAAGGGGGGGGTTAATGATGAGAGAAGTAAGAATGGAGGATGAGCTGAGACTGTGATGAAATGCCAGCTCTGCCTTGGAGAGAAGAGTGGGATTTAATAGACTGAGGAAGAAGGTCCCATAAGTGGGTGAAACGAGGAATAAAGGAGCGGACATGAACAGTGAGTCGGGATTTCAGAAGTTTCATCAGGAGGGCGTAGCTGGAAGAAAATGTTCGACCCGTCGAGACTGGGAAGAAACAAAGCGATGAAAGAGCAGAGGGAGCCTGATCTGAGGAGAGGCGGTGCTAAACAGAGGGGCCACCAATCAATGTGCGATGGGGAAGCAGCAAGGCTCGGTGCTTCCGCTTCTTTGTTTGAGATGCCAATGATGTTGAAAGCTTTTGATTCCACAACATCTCGAAGTGATAGGTGTGAAGCAGGGATGCCAGCCCATAGGGAGAGCTGTACTCCACTACTGACATACACATCAAAGGCCTTTACTTGTAGACTGCGAGAAGTTTAATTTTGCGATGCACGGACTTGGAATGATGCAGGATGCCCAGTTTGTGGCTGGATTCGGAAGAGAGCTTTGATACATGGTCTGCCCAGGAGAAGTGGTAGCTGTTAGTTGGGACGAGAAGTGAGAGACTGAACTTCTTCCAGCAGTTGATTGTCAAATGAACCCACACATTGCCACAATCCTTCTGGATCAACTTGATGAGTATTGACTCATCAATAGAAGAAAAGTAAGTTTAACTTTGTGAATATAAAAGCAATTTTTGTTTGAATAGAATTTATTTTCAGGTAAAAGTGAAAGTTCCTCTTGAGAGGCTTGCCATCAGTGTCTTGTTTTTCATCTAGGAAACGAGTCCTTGGACAGACGGACAAGTGTGTTCGACGAGGCACGATTGAGAAGCCGTGAAATTAAACAAACATTATTTTATTGTATTAATTTACTTCGTTGAATAACGATTTCACATACGTATTCATTCGTTATGGAATCTACAAATGGCTAAGATCCTGAAAAACAAATGGCAAATCACCAAGTGGGAAATAATTGGGAAAAGGAAACGAGTAAGTAGGCACAGAGTAACTATTTTGGTTGTATTTGTCGACTACTGGAGTCCAATGGATGGCAAACTTTATCCGCACAGTCGGACTGCAAATCAGTTGTAATGAAAATCTCTGCAAAGAATGCAGCTGAAAGTCGCAAAGTTTTGCTCATAATACAGTCATCAAGATTTTTTTGCAGAGCATTAGGCCTTTTTTTTTTTTTTTTTTTTAAAGCCATGTTTTGTAATGTTTTTGTGGAACGCCTCAGGTTACAACTCTCAATCATCCCCTCAATTCAGCAAAATCACCTGATCTGTGGCTCTTTCCTCGGCTCATGATGGCATGATGAAAGGCCATCAGTAGATGGTATTGGGCAGAATCAGAGCTGTATACAATTCCAAGCCAGTCTTCTGAAAATATTCAGAACATAAAAACAGAATATATAAAGCTTCAATCAGTGTTTGTTTGTTATATATTCTTTAACGACTAAAAAAATTAACTCGAAAGAGCAATTAGAGATTACAGATCCTGACCAGGACTTGTTTTCTGTGGTGCATGTGTAGCTTTGTGTGGTGTATTTTGTGTGGTGTTTGTGAACTGATGTGTTACGTAATTAATAAGAGACATAATTAGAACTGCCACTTTATAACTGCCGGCAGTGATGACCGGGTACCAAGACGTCCCACGTTGATCGGACACCTGTCCCTGACCCATGACTTTTTTTAAAAATTATTATTCAATTCAATTCAGAATGGGATTAAAATTAAATCAATTCAAATCAAATGGAAGACCAAATTGGTACAGTCCTGTATTGGAGTAATCATAAGGAACCCAAACAAGCAAAAACCAAAGATGAAGTCATGAGGAGGAGTCTGCATTGGATTCACATTTCAGCTGCTGCTCCTCAACCCTCAAACCTTCCAGGAACAGCCAAGTGAGCCTCATTCAAAAGAAAAAAAAAGGAACCCATATCAAAAACATGAAATAATTATGGCTGCCGTTTTATCATGTATTATCGTGTACCGTTTTAGCTGTATTTCGGGAACATACATATACATACATACATACATACATACATACGTACAAGATGAGAGTTTTAGTAATATACTAGATGACCCGTGAACCCGTTGGGTTCCCATTGTGACAGCAGTCGATAAAAAAACATCATTTCAAGAAAAAAAAAAAAGAAGAAAAAAGATAGCTCCAGCAAACTATACCGCTGAGGTTGTTTGCATGATCAAATACTCCCGAAGAGTACTTGACTGAATTGGGAATTGATTATTAAATAATTTTTTCATTGCCCGATTTTAATGAAACTTGATACTACACACGACAGGAGAATGGTGAGTAAGGTGGGTCGAAAATTTTTGCGCTATGGTGTACCGTTTTGGCTGTATTTCGGGAACATACAAACATACACATATACAAGATGAGAGTTTTAGTAATATTTAGATAGATGGCTGCCAAACCAGCTGACCGGTCATCATTTTTTTCTGTCTACCAATTTATCCCGACATGACCTTCAAAAATTTTCATCCTGATATGATGTAGCATTCTACGTGTGCAATTATGACGTCATAACAAAGGTATCTATGAGATTGAGATAGTTTGGACATGTGCACAGGAGGGAAGCGGAGTATATCGGGAGAAGGATGCTGAAGATGGAGCCGCCAGGCAGGAGGAGAAGAGGAAGGCCAAAGAAGAGGTTCATGGATGCGGTGAGGGCGGACATGCGGGTGGTTGGAGTGTCAATGGAAGATGTGGAGGATAGAGCGAAATGGAGATGGTTGATCCGCTGTGGCGACCCCTAACGGGAGCAGCCGAAAGAAGAAGAAGAAGAACAAAGGTATCTATGACATCATTAAAAAAAAAAAACATATTCCCCATGAGGAGTACTTGCCATGTGCCAAGCTTAATTTTTTTCCCTGGTGTGGCTTCAGAGATCCAGAGCTCCAAAGTTTTTCCTTTTTTTTAAACATGGCTGTCACACCACGTGACCTATGATGTCATAATTATCATTATAACTTTCTACATGAGTAGTCGCTCCAATGGTGAAAATTTTGTGTCAATCCGACAAACAGTTGTCAAGAAAAACCATACTCACGTTCTGTGTGGACAAACAAACAAACAGACAGACAGACAGAGACAAACGGACCCAAATGCAATACCCTCTCCTTTGGCGAGGGTTACTACTGCACCAAATCCAACCAAATTTTTAATGTTGTCTCAGGGTACCCTAAGTATGGTTTCTCTCAGGGTAGAATATCTGGGGGAGGGGTTTAGGGTGGGGAGAAGTGCCACGGAGTGGTATCTGTGATTTCAAATCATCTTCAGCTTCTTTTTCTTGAATAAAGAAAGTTTAAACAACTTGATAATATGCATTATGGTGTTGTTGAAATCTGAGTGGGAATAATTTGAAATTTTCAAAATGTTTCATTTCAATCATTTTCAGCATAAGTTCAAACCAAAGCATCCGACACCGAGTTTCGCAGCAAAACAAATGCGATTTTTGCTCACGCCATATACAAGCAGCAAGGATTGTTGATGAAGGTGAAGTTAGCTGACTTCCAAGCAGATGGATGATGACCTTGGGCAAATTACAGAGTGAATATAGCAGAATCCATCCATCCACTGGGACCATACTCTGTGCAGAGCGTTGGTGCTGCCGAAGCAGTCTCCTTGGCTATTGGGAACAATCCTGGACGGGTCGCCACTCCGACACAGGATACCAGCAAGCTGGCACTCATGTTGCCGACCTCGGAAGGATGACAGGCAGAGTCAACCCCACCTGGTATTAATTCAACAGCCGAGTGGGATTTGAACTCAGGATACTCGGATCCTAAGCCCACCACCCCTAACCATTAAGCCAACACCAGGCATATATAGCAGAATGTTTGTGAAGTACAACATGTTGTCTTTTGATTAAATTCGTCGGCGAAGCGATGGGTACTTTTGTTAGTCGAATACAAGAAGTCTTTCCAAACCAACAATTCAGTTATGCCACTGGTTTTCATAATGTGCCCATCAGGGTAATCTCGAGTATGAATGCCCCAATTTATTTTAAAAGTTCTTCCAAACTTCAGGCAAAATTGTCTCCCATGATCTTGGAACATCATAAGTTTTACATAGTTTATCAACAAAAAACGGTTTTGAGTAGATGCCCCTTCACTGGGATTATAAGTTTCATTCATTTCGACTTTTGCCGGTGGCTGCTGGTTGCATCATTGCTGGGAGCATGACTATGCTGTTGATGCAGTCCCCTCTGTAGGTTAGGGTAGGAATTCTGGAACTTGGCCATGGTGCTGGCGATAGCTCGCATACTCTTCACGAAGGACACCGGTGGGATCATTAAGGTGTAACAAGGACAAATTGATTCGATTTTGGTGAAGATCCGAATCCGGATCTGGATCCAAGAATTTTTTTTTAATTTCTAAAGTGATTTTTCACCATTGAGAAATGGGGGCAAAAAACGATATGTAGCATGATATTTGAAAAGTTTATTGGGCCAGATATGTTCTACTGGATCAGGCATTGTGTGGCCGAGGTGTGCGCTCTACCGGGTGCCCTTCTAGTTGGTTCTGCTTCCATTGTCCATGGGCAGGCGGCCTTTACAGCATTGGTGTTTCGGACAATGCACACAATGCACGTACAAACCTTACAGCACAATGCTGAACAAATAGTGGTTAGATGGAATTTTAATTCCCATTTTGAGAATGTTAGATGTTGACATTGCACAGATCTAATAAAATATGTTTGTGCCATTTTAAAATGAAGGAATAAAATTACCAAAGCCAAGCAGGACATGTTGTGCTACAATGCCATCCAACATTAATGCTCTTTTCTAACATAATACATGATCTTATTCCTTTAAAACAGCACAAAAATATCAGTTGTTTTTTTATTATTACTTTCTGACACAAAGTAAATTCAAGTACTTTCTCTATTTAATAATCATTAACCATTCTGTACATTAGGCTGTAAACCTCCCATTGAATATATAACCCTGTTGCTGTTACTGGCAATGAAAATCCAATGTCCTTTTCAATAATCTTCTTTAACGGTCACAATTATTCCCACGTTCTTGTGGCCGGGGGAAGCTTGGCCCGCGTCTTTCACGAACTGGCTGCCCAGGCCTGAAATTCGACTGAGGTTCGGACAGGAATTTGTAATTTGGTCATGGTGTTGGCGATAGCTTGCCGACTCTTCGCGAAGGACGCAGTGGGGTTTTTAACTCCTGGCACCAACGAATGCTGGCAGATGGGATACAAGTTTAATGTCCATCTGTGAGACGGCACACAAATTGACGAATCACCTTGCCTGCGACTTCACCTGGCTCACGGATGTGTATCCACCCGGATCCCAGATGTGTATCCACCTGGCTCCCAGACGTGGCTACACCCAGATCCCAGACATTCTCCTCAAAACTCCCAGGTGTGTATCCACCAGGTTCCCAGATGTGGTTCCACCTGGCTCACAGACGTGGCTACACCCAGATCCCAGACATTCTTCTCAAAACTCCCAGATGTGTATCCACCCGGATCCCAGATGTGTATCCACCTGGCTCCCAGACGTGGCTACACCCAGATCCCAGACATTCTTCTCAAAACTCCCAGGTGTGTATCCACCCGGATCCCAGGTGTGTATCCACCCGGATCCCAGATGTGTATCCACCTGGCTCCCAGACGTGGCTACACCCAGATCCCAGACATGCTCCTCAAAACTCCCAGATGTGTATTCACCTGGCTCCCAGACGTGGCTACACCCAGATCCCAGACATGCTCCTCAAAACTCCCAGGTGTGTATCCACCCGGATCCCAGATGTGTATCCACCTGGCTCCCAGACGTGGCTACACCCAGATCCCAGACATTCTCCTCAAAACTCCCAGGTGTGTATCCACCAGGTTCCCAGATGTGGTTCCACCTGGCTCACAGACGTGGCTACACCCAGATCCCAGACATTCTTCTCAAAACTCCCAGATGTGTATCCACCGGATCCCAGATGTGTATCCACCTGGCTCCCAGACGTGGCTACACCCAGATCCCAGACATTCTTCTCAAAACTCCCAGGTGTGTATCCACCCGGATCCCAGGTGTGTATCCACCCGGATCCCAGATGTGTATCCACCTGGCTCACAGACGTGGCTACACCCAGATCCCAGACATTCTTCTCAAAACTCCCAGATGTGTATCCACCCGGATCCCAGATGTGTATCCACCTGGCTCCCAGACGTGGCTACACCCAGATCCCAGACATTCTTCTCAAAACTCCCAGGTGTGTATCCACCCGGATCCCAGATGTGTATCCACCTGGCTCCCAGACGTGGCTACACCCAGATCCCAGACATGCTCCTCAAAACTCCCAGGTGTGTATCCACCCGGATCCCAGATGTGTATCCACCTGGCTCCCAGACGTGGCTACACCCAGATCCCAGCTATTCTCCTCAAAACTCCCAGGTGTGTATCCACCCAGCTTCCAGATGTGTATTCACAAGTTTCCCAGTTGTGGCTCCACAAGGCTCTCGGATTAAATTCCCTGCCAGTTTAAACTTTATCGGGGCATTATTATCAAGACCAGTGCAGATTCAAATCCGAATGCAGTAGCTTGGCCTTTGTGGGAAAGCTTCTGTCGTCTTATATTGTGAATCAGTGTTTTAACAATTTGGGAAACAACAGAACTATTTATTCATACTTCATCCACCAGAGATTTCCTCACCAAGGACGTCTCCAGCATCAGCAAATCCATAATTGGAAGCAGGATGTAGCTCCAACCCATGCCACACACGTTGCGGAATTAAATATTTTTTTTTTAAATCAATACCTTAAACGTAAATGATTATACCTTCGGTAAAAAAAAAAAATCCTTCTACATATCTCCTCACAGATTATATATTGGCTGAGACATCAATTTAGAGCCTGTGAGTAAATTATGTATGCAAAATGGCAGACTTTTTGACTCATCATTGCACCGGATTCTCTTCAACTCCCCAAGCTCATATTCTCTTCCTAAATTCAATTTTCTTCCAGTTTACTTCAAAATATATAATATGCATCAATTTATTGAGTATCCAAGTTGCCGATTCCCCCATCCTCCCACCTTGTGTTTCCTATTTCTTCCAACCCCCCTTTTTATTCCACCCACAGTCACTTACCCCTTACCCTCACATTACATCTCCGATCCTCCCCAATTTTTATTTTCCCAGCACACATGCAATAAAGATAGTCCATTTTTGCAGCACAGCTATGATCCATCCATTGGGACCATACTCTGTGTAGAGCGTTGGTGCTGCCTAAGCAGTCTCCTTGGCTATTGGGCACAATCCTGGACGGGTTGCCACTTCGACACAAGATACCAGCAAGCTGGCACTCATTTTGCCCACCTCAGAATGACGACAGGCAGAGTCAACCCCACCTGGTATTAATTCAACACCAGAGTGGGATTTGAACTCAGGATCCTCGGATCCCAAGCCCACCACCCTTACCATTAAGCCAACACCAGGCATACAGCCATGATGATGGCCAGGTATTTTTCTGATAGTTTATTTGGACTCTCTGCCCCCTCCTCCCTTAACTTCCAAAAATCCTGGATTTTCCTCGATCAAGCTTGGTGATTTGTGATACGTTTGCTACTTGGGATACGGTTTTATGCGTCGGAAGTCATGGGACGATGCATATACCACCATGGTTTGGAGAAAGTCATTCAATAAAAGCTTCACACAGATGCAAAATGCCATCATTGATAAAGTGATGCCCACGAGTGTGCAAATGGCAGGACAAACTGAACGATGCTCCGGGGAAATGTCAGGAGGACATTCACAAGCAAAAAGCCAGACCAAGCAAGCAGATCGGTGACTTTTTGGCCATGCCAGTCACATATTTTTCGGGAAGCACCAATCTCAACCTTCAGACGTCATAAACGCAGCCAGCCGTCACAAATAAAGGTCGAAACAGAAAAATGAACAAACACTGTACTGTACCAACCAAATTCATTTTATTTATACAATCCTGCAAAAAGCATCACATGCAAACAAGGATTCGGCTTTCAAGAGACCGGTTCAGTGACTGTCGAACATTCGGGGCCATCTTTATACGAGCATATTAGGAGAGAGTGGTTATGAGGAGAGTGGCAAGGGGAGAAAATGAGATTGCATGAAATATTTAAGATGGTGGGAGTGGGGTCAAGTCGTCGCCATTTTAGATATGTAATATAGAGATGGCCCTGATTGAAACAAAAACGAAAGGACGACAAAAAAAAGATTGTGCTCTGACGCATACCATGAACGGCACTTCCAATAAATGGCAGCACCAATTCGTTGCACCGATGACACACAAGTGTTTTGTCTTTCATAAAAAGGCAGAAAATTGTCACAAACAACAATTCTTCCTCTCTAACAATCATCCCACAGATTGAATCTCTGCGGCCTGGAAAATTACTTTTTACCTCCACTTCAAATTGAACGATGCACCCATGATGTCGACTGCAGTGCATCTCCGCAGCTTCATTGTTGCACTGTCTTTCCGGCTCACTGCAATCTCAAGATAAGTGCACACAATTTAATTTCCGCTTTCTTCGTTAAAAGGTACGTCTCTCGTCAAGTACGTTTGCTGTTGCGGCTCAAGAAAGAAAACTTCCTCCAGTTCTACTGAGGTTAAACGCTTTTGGACGGCAGTACGTGAACCTCTCAGGATAATGAGGGATGCAAGATAATATAAATAGGAGCATTAGCTGTGGAACAACGACGACACGACAAACAAACACAGAAAACACGAAGACGATGCAATGTCACATCCTGGGTACGTGTACTAATAAATATGAGAACTTTTGTTTATTTTGCATGTTAAATTCCGTGCACATCTCAAAACATCCGCTCATGAGAAACTCCTTTGAAAATAGAGTATCCATTAAACATGCAAATGCTGTCAATCTTAACACATTACACAAAGAGACCATATACATGTGTATGTGAAAAGGTGGTTGGAGGTGGTGGTGGTTGGGTAAAACGAGAAAAAAAACAAGAAAGGGGCAAGAAGGTAGGATGAGGAAGAGAAACAAAATGGGAAAAGAGATTAGGAACGGAAGGGATAGTGGGAGATGGCAGTTAAAATGCACGATTTGAAGTGTAAACTCAATGTGGAGATGGCTTATGAAGGAAAATCATGACTTTTCAAAAAAAAGAAAAATGTATATATATATATATATATATATATCAATTAAATTTGGGCAAATTGTCACATTGGCAGTGGGATTACGAGCTGTTTACCCCATACGGCAGGTCCACCATTTCAAACACCCAAGTGGCCTTTGTCTGGGACTGCGTAGAAATTGTGTGCCAGGAATGGCGTGCCTGCTCAAGAGGTAGACGGGAGGGCATCACGGTGATCGCAGAGTCCTAAACGAAGACCGCTTGGTGTTGAAAATGACACTCAAATCTTGCCTGCTGGGCAACTATAATTACTAGGTGCTGCCCTCAGTTTTGAACATGGATCTTCCCAACTACAACCAGTTTTATTTGCAAACTTGGTGCACTTCACATCAATTGAGAAACACTTGAAGGTTTACAGAGAGCCCTGATAACAAAGACCTTGAATCCATTTTGAAAGATCCAAACATTATGCAAAGACATCAACTTTGTGTGAAGTGGAAAGATTTTATCATTTACAAAGCATTTGAAAATGTTCAAGCCAAACTCAATTTGTGTGAAAGCCTCAAAAAACATTCACAGCTGTTCACCATTGTCATGCCAAACCACCTTCATTTTTGAAATTCCCAAGGCCAAAAAGCAACAATAACAACAACAAAGCTGAATGCCTCCGAGTGTGATCGAACAGCAAAGGCGACTTGGTCTGGAAGCATCGGAGCTGCCATGCTCATTTGTCCATAAAAAAACTACAGAGCAATGCAAGCAAAACAATCCACTCCAAGGCTTTTCTGGTGCACTTGGCATTCAGCAATCCAGGAAGATCGACCGGCAGATGGAGTGGTGTATCAAGCGAGAGTTTCATAACGCAGTGCGACTTGCTGACTGGGTGCTGGAGTCTCCAGTGCAGGGAAGCTGGCCTGCAGCGAGTTGGTGACACTCTGCCTCCACGTCTCCTCCATAAATGACTCGGCCAGTGGATTGAAAACCTTATGCCATAAGAAAAGGTGGAAGGTACACATATCAAAATCATGCATCAATCGAAAATAATGAACTTAAAATGACTGTAAACCAGAAAGTACACAAACAGCCTTCCGAGGAAGGATTTCATCAAAGAACAGAAAGAAGAAGTTTCAAAACAAATCCAATAAACAAGGTGTATGGAATTACAAACAAAATAACATTTGATGGGGTGGAAAAATGAAAGCATGAACATGTGTAAGGAAGTAACGAATGCCTTAAAGACAGGGTGACGAGTATACAGGTTGAATAGGCATTAAAAGCAAAATGGTTATGGACTTTTACCACTCTGTATTCACAAAATACCTGAAATTAAAGTTACAACCAGTAACATGTACATGACAATCTCGGTAGAAACACATTTTTAACCCTTTGAACCCTGGCGGCCGTTTTACCAGCCGCTATTCAAACTTCCACGTACCCATGCGACTGCTTTACCAGCAGATATTCAAACATCCATATTCCTGAATGGCTGGA